>NC_090446.1:601436704-601739734 GCF_031143425.1 Pleurodeles waltl
GGGAAGGAATGTGGACCTAGTGCGTAACACCACTTAGTCAGGGTGCACAGACAAAAATAGGGGCTTGGAAGAAAGCCTCCAGCTCACTCACTCTGCGAGCAGAGGTGATGGCAACAAGAAAAAGGTATGGAGCCATAAGGGTCAATTGTGTAACAGTTCAAAAGGATCACATTAAGTAAGTAAGGACAAGATTGAGGTCCCACTGAGGCATGATAAACAGAGTGGGAGGAAATAAATGGGTAAGACCCTCAAGGAATCAACTAACAATAGGAGACTTAAAAAGGGAAGGTTGATCAGGCAATCTAAGAAAGGCTGAGATACCCGATAAGTAACCTTTAAGGGTGCCCAAAGCAGAGCCCTGCTGGGCCAAAGAAAGAATGAACAAAAGAACTGCTGATTGAAGCGCAGAGAAGGGATCAACAGACTTGTTGGTATACCATGGCACAAATGTATGCCATTAACAGGCGTATACCATTTTGGTGGAGGGAAACCTGGCTGCCAAGAGAACATCACATACTTTGGGTGGAAGGTCAAAAGCTGTCAACTGCCGCTGCTCAATCTCCTCCACGTGAACATGTCTAATCTTGGCCTTCATGCGTGAACTGTCCTCTGCTGCTGGGACAGAAGGCCCTCCTGATGGGGCAGTCTAAGTGGGGGAATGGGTGGCCATGCTAAGTAGCTCTGGATACCATACTCTCTGCATCCAGTCCAGAACTACCAAGATTACTTGGGCCGGGTTGTTCTTGATCTTCTTCAGAACTCTGGATAGAAGTGGTATAGGCAGAAAGGAGGCCGGAGTTCCACTCAAGATGAAGTGTCGCCAAGCGAGTGCCGCCTAGGAAACCCCAACACACAAAACAGCTGACACTGCAGGTTCTCTACGGAGGCGAAAAGATCTAACCAAGGCTCTCCCCACTGCTGAAAACCTTGTGCCACCTCCGGATGGAGATGCCATTTGTGATTGGCTATGCATAGACGGCTGAGTTAATCTGCTCTGGAGTTCAGAGAGCCCGCCAGATATTGAACCACCAGGGAAATGCCTTGATATGCCAGCCATGTCCAGAGGCACAGAGCCTCCTGATAAAGGGTCCAAGACCACACTCCTCCTGGTTTTTTCAGTACCACATGGCGGTAGTGTTGTCCGTGTACACTTCTACCACTTTCCCTTTGAGAGAGGGAAGGAATGCTTTCAATGCAAGCCTGATCTCTCAGAGCTCCAAAAGATTGATGGAGTCCAGACTTGACCAGAGACCTCTGATCTCCGCCTCACCCATGTGGCCGCCCCATCGCAGGAGTGACAAGTCTAACTACTGACAGATCTGGCTGGGGAAGGGCGAGAGATCTGCTGTTGACCCAATGCTGATTCCAAAGCCACCACTGCAGGTCTTTTGCAGTCCCCTCTGAGTTCTGGAAAATGTCAGAGATTTCCCTGATGTTGCGCCCACTGGAACTTCAGGTCACACTGCAGAACCCTCATCTGGCATGTGTCACTAGCAGGATGCATGAGGCCATCTGTCATTCTCACCTAAACCCAGGATAGAGGCTGAAAGATCGGAATCATAGCCTAGATATCCTGGACTCGCTTTTCGGGAGGATAGGCCCAAAACTGCACTGTGTCCAGAACAGCTCCGATGAAAGAGCGTCTGAGAGGGAGTCATGTGTGACTTCGACAAGTTTATAGTAAACCACAGCATGTGTAGGAGGTTTGCCATAGTCTGAAGGTGGGAGACAACTTTCTGGGGTGTGTCCGCCTTCAACAGCCAATCGTCAAGGTAGGGGAACCCTGAAACCCCCAACCTGCACAGATGAGCTGCAACTACTGCCATCACTTTTATGAACACCGAGGGGTGCTGGTAAGGCTAAAGGGAAGCACAGTAAATTGAAAGTGTTTGTTACCTACCACAAATTGCAGGTAATGTCTGTGGGCAGGCAAGACGGGGGATATGGAAATAAGTGTCCTGCAAGTCCAATGCTACCATCCAGTCTACTGGGTCCAAGGCAGACAGGACCTGAGCCATGGTGAGCATTTTGAACTTCTCCTTTTTGAGGAAGTAATTGAGAGCCCGAAGGTCTAAGATAGGACGTAAACCCTTGTCCTTTTTGGGCACCAGAAAGTAGATGGAATAACAACCACAACCTACTTCTGGCGCAGGAACCCCCTCAATGGCTTGAAACCAGACTTCGGGGACATCCTCTATGCACCAAAAACTCAAGTGTCGAAGTCTGTCAAAAATTGACCTAGGGCAGCTCTTTACAGATCAGCGCGTTGCGTGGAAAGAAAAGAACTGATGTCACCGCACTGAGGCAGCATCTATATACAACTCCCGCAGTCATGACAACGACCACGACTTTACAGCCCGAAGAAAAAAACCTTTCAGATCCAGTCAGACACCTGGGGGAAACTCTAAGGTAAGGAATCTGCAACTAGAAGTCTCTATCAGATACAGCTGTTGGATCAGAGTAAGAATAAGTAGATGTTAGTCTTGTCCTAAAGTGAAATCTTCTTTGAATCTGGAGAAAACTGAGCAGAGCTCGGGGAGACTCCCATCACATGACTTGGGGTAGTGAATCTAAGGGAATGATGATTCTGTGGTGAGTGTTCTAGTGGGTGCTGTCACCTGATTGGCTGGACTTTGGCTCTTATTAAATGATGAGGATATGCTATGAAAGTGAATTTCTTTTAGCATTAACTGATCTGAATGTCATTGACTACTGCTTTCTATGGTGGATCTCCTGCTCTGCTTTGACAACGGAGAATGATTCAAGCATGTGAATCTAGGAAAGATACCAATACTGGAAACACTGGTTTTCATACATGGTGTTTATTTCCAATAATTTGGAAAGGAATGTATCGTACTCCTTTCCCCTGGCATATCCCTGATCAAAGAAGGGGAGTGGAATTGGTTTTATCCTTCAAGGAACTTTCAGAGATGCTCAATATAGTTGAAAACGTTTGTTCATTGAGATCCATGCTCTTAGATGTACTGCACACACCCTTCACCTGAACTAGCCGTTTATAGTTATGATACAGACTAGTAAACTGTGCTTTTTGATTTTTTTTTTTTTAATTCATTAAAAAGATTTAAACATACATTAAAAGTGATTCTTGAAGATGATACATCTGAAGGCAACAGGCACACGGGATGGAGGAGAAGAAAATAAGTTACTTACCTGTAACTACAGTTATCCAGTATTATTATCTTGCATAAATTCACATGATTTAATCATCCCAGTCATTGAAGTGGGAGTCCCACGGTATCCTAGAAATAGCAGTAAGTAAGAATATTCATAGGCTCTAAAGCTAGCAAACTTAAACATATAGCCTATTCATGTTCTTTAAAAAAGAAAAAGAAAAAAAAAAGAACTACCTATGACCAATCAGGTGCCAGCACCCTCTAGAATATTCCCAAAAAAGGCTCCTTCTCTCAGATTTTCTAGCACAGGAGTGAAGAGTATATACTGCAAAAGGAAGCTGAGCCTCAGAGGAAGAAGGTGGGTCGCATGTGAATTTATGAAAGATACCAATACTGGATAACTGTAGTTACAGGTAACTAACTTGTTTTCTTATCCAGTATTGGACCTTTCATAAATTCACATGCTTGAATCTGAATAGCCAGCAGTACTCAAAATAACTTATGCCCACAGTGAATGGCAGGCGTGAGCATTTCAGTTTATATCTATATATAGACTTATCTATACATTTATATTAATATATAGTCAGACAATAATTGCACAGAGGTTAGAAGCTATTATATATATATCAAATTAAACACATTCAAATGAGGCTCACCTTAATAGATGCCCCACAACTGAATCACTTCATTGTGCCGATTCCAAACAGTAATGCTGTGTGAAAGAATGTGTAGTCTTCCATGTTGCAGCTTGGCATGTCTTGTCTAGGGCGATGCCTTGAAACAGAGCAACTGATGTTGAGATTGTTCTTGTAGAGTGTGCTTTTGGCCAGCTGGTTAGTTATTTCCCAGCCTTTGTATGTCAAAACTGAATGGTGGATGCAATCCATCGGGCTATCGTTGCTTTAGTAACTCCTGTACCCAGACGACCTTGGCCGTAAGAGACTAGTAGTTGGTTTGTCTTACGGAATTGCTTAGTACGCAGAAGGTAGAATTTCAAACATCGTTTGATATCCAGCGTGTAGAGGTTTTTTTCAACCACGGTCAATGGATTTGGGAAAAAAGTCTCAATATCACTAGTTCATTTAGTTGAAAGGATGAAGGCACCTTAGGAATGTATCTTGAGAATTGTTCCAAGAAGAACAAAGTCATCTGAGAAATTGAGGAAAGGTTCCTTGGTGGTAAATGCCTGTATGTCATTGACTCAAATTGTTTTAGGAGACTGGATGAACCTAGGGAGGGTGCACTTGTAGAGCCTCTGTATGAGGATATTGCTGCCAGGTGAACCTTAACTGAGGCATGTTCGAGCCCAGTCTTGGGTAGAGCAAGGAGGTATGATCTAATTTGCTCTGGTAGAACCTCCAACGGATTCATATTTTGTTGGTACTAAATACAAAATCTTCCCCCTTGAGCCTGTAAGTCTTATTTGTACTCTGAGCTCGCGCTCTAGAAAGAATTACTTTGCATTCATCAATGTTCATGCCCTGGAACTCAAGAGCCATGCGTGCAATTGGAAAGGCTGGCTCTGGATGAAATAACTGTCCTTGTTTCGTCGTTAGTAGGTTGTGCTTGCTGGGAAGCCGTATAGGATTGGCCACCGACAGGAGAATGAGCTCCGTGTACCAATACTGTCTAGGCCACCTGAGAGCTATAAGTATGAGCCTGCAACCCTCCGATTTCATCTACTTGAGAAGTATGGGGATCATTGGGAAGGGCGAAAACTGTATGCAAAGATCCCTTAACATTGCATCGAAAGAGCATTCCCTCACAACCCCAGGAGTGGGAATCGACTGGCATAAAATTGGTATTTGGTGTTCTCGTTGGTGGTAAAGAGATCTAAGGGTGGCCTTCCCCAGCACTGAAAGATCTTGTATACTTCCTTCTGACTGAGCTTCCATTCGTGGCAACTGTCGTCTGTCCTGCTGAGAGAGTCTTCAAGGGGTTTGTTGCTACACAGAAGTGCTCCCCTCAAGAGAAATATTTTGGAGTGAGCCCCACTCCCAGAGAGCTTGTGCTTCTCTTGAGAGGGATAGAGATTGCGTTTATCCCTGTTTGTTGATGTAATACATGCTTGTTGTGTTGTCTGTACGGATCAACACTGAGGATCTTGAAATCCGAGAGGAACGCTTTCAGCATAAGAGATATCGCTTTTAATTCCAACAGATGTATATGCATTTTCTTCTGAGAGTCGGACCATTTCCCTTGAATGCACGTCTTGCAAATGACATCCCCAGCCTTCAGAGAAGCGTCCTTTATTATTATGAAATCTGGCATTGGAGTTAGGAAGCTCAACCCCTGAGAGATACGACTGGTTTGAGACCACCACCGCAAAGTTTCCACCACCTTTGGTGTGATATTGATTACATTTTCGAAGGACACTTGAGACTGAATCCATTGCAGTTGCAATTCCTCTTGTAATGGGCTCATTTTTAGTCACGCCAGATGGACCAAGTTGATTGACGAGGAAATCATTCCTAGAAGCGACTTGAATGTTCTCACTGAAATGGACTTTCTTTTCGAGATCGTGAAAGCCATGTTGGACAGCTTTTGGGGTCTTTCTATTGAAAGATAAGCCTTGTTTTTGTCCGTGTCGAGTTTTGCACCCAAAAAAGACCATCTTGCGTGTTGGAAGAATAGATAATTTTTGGTGATTTAACGTCTGAGCTAAACTGTCAAACAAGGCTAGACAGGCCTGGTGGACTTGGAGGCCTGCTGCAGAGATGGTGCCTTTACCAAACAATCGTGTAAATCCGGGAAAATTTGAAAGCCTTCGTTGCGGAGGGCAGCCGCCACAGGCGTGAGACACTGTGAAAATTCTTAGCACTGACTTTAATTCGAACGTGAGAACCTTGAATTGATAATGGGTACCGGCTACAGTGAAGCAGAGATATTTGTAATGCCTGGAGTGTATGGGGATGTAGAAATAGGCATCTTGGAGATCTAACAAGGTCATGTAATCTCCACTGCTGAGAAGAGGGAGGATATTCGACAGGGTGATCATACGGAAGGATTGTTTCCTCAGAAATGTGTCTGAGGTCTAAAATTGGCCTCCATTCTCCTGACTTATTTCTTATGCAAAAGAACCGAAAATAAATCCCCAGGCCTCTCTGATGAATAGGGACCTCTTCTATCGCACCCTTGGAGAGCATTTGGAACACTTCGTGTTTTAATAAGTGAAGATGTAGTGAATGCGATTTCACAGAAGGGTGGTTTGGTGGTTTCTGTACAAATTCTAGTGTATGACTGTGAGCCACTATATCCAACATCCATTTGTCTGACGTTATAATTTTTCTAATTCTGTTGATAATTTGAGATGTTTGCGCCCACTGGATTGATTTGTGTAAAGGATTGAACGGCAGCCGGCACCCGATGAGGATCATTGCTTATGGTTTTGATCCCAAGCTAGTGGGGGTTTGTTTTCTTCTACCGCCTTGTCTGATGCAGGCTGCCATAGATGGCTGCCGGTAAGACTGTTGATATGCTGGCCCTTACTGTGACTGTTGGAATTATCTATGGTGGGTACCCAGAAATTATGAGAAACCTCTACCTCTAACTCCCCGAAAGGGCTGTTTCTTGTACTGTAGAGTACCTAGAGAACGAGCAGTCTCTGTATCTGTCTTGATGGCTGGTAAGTAGTCATCTATGTGTTTCCCAAAAAGGGTTTTACTGTTATAAGCCATGTCTAATATTCTGGATTGGACCGCAGGTCTGAATGAGGTCACCTTTAACCATCCTTGGCAGCACAAAACCGCTGCTCCCGCTAACTGTCGGAAGCCCGTGGAAGCTATGTCCAGAGGGCAATCGATTACTTCTGCAGATGTGCACTCCCCTTCCTGTTGTATCTTTCGGGCCTCAGCTTGTTTGTCTTCTGGGAGAAGATCGATGAACGCAATCATGTCAGACCACATTTAACAGTCATGGCGACCTAAAATAGCCAGGGTGCTGGCAGCACACACAGTAATGGCTGACATCGATGAAAACCTCTTGCTCATGTTATCCAAATGTCTGCCCTCCTTGTCTGGTGGGGCCGAAATGGGCATAGATGGGTTCTTAGAACGTCTTTGGGCAGCCTGAGGTACGACAGAATCTGGTTTTGAGTGCCCTGTTAAACAGGCTGGAGAGTCGTCTGTAGACTTATACCTTTTTGTCCAGTTTAGGTGGCATTGGCAGGACTGTGGCTGGATTTTTCATAATCTTTAGACCTTCACTCCAGATGAAATCTATGATGGGGACTGCCCTCACCAATTTTCCTGCCTGCTCCTTAAAAACATGGAAGAAATATTCTGAATGTGAGGCAGATGCTGGTAAGTGGAAACATGTAGCGGCTCTATCCATTAGATGAAAACCTCCTATAGCCTCCGGAGAAGACTCTGATGGACGAGGAGGTGGCGGTGATGGTATAGGGGCTAAACAGTTGTCTCATTCATCTTTAGGATGCTAAGGACTAAGAATCTCTCCTTCCCTTTCATCTTCGGAGATGTCCTCTCTGGAGGGAACAGCTATTGCTGACGCAGGTGTGAACCTGGGCGTTGCCAGAGGTGGAGGCATATTCCTCGGTGAAGCCGGGGAGAAAGGTTGTTGCGGCTGCTCCTCAGTTGCAACTGGAAATCTCCTTTTATAGTCTTGGAGCATGGCCTGTAAGTCCTGAATCAAAGAAGCAGGCATCTGTACGGTCTCTCTTGGCTGATGTTGCAATGGCTCGTAATAACGTCTTTGATGTGGATAATAGGATTGATATTGTTGTTTTTACTCATCATCATCCTCCTGGTATTTTACGTGTAACTGTGATGGGCTGGCTGCGTCCCCAAAAGGTTCTTCATCCTCAAACTCTTCCCAGTCTAGCAAGTGGCTAGGTAGTAATGTTATTACTTTACTAGGGAATGTATCTGCCGGATGTAAGGCAGACCTGGAAATATGACATTGACACTTGCTTAAAGGCCAGGAGAACTAGCAGAGATGGGGACCACATTGTTTTGAATGGTAGAAACGAGTGGCGTAGTCGATGATAGTATTGTCGACGACAGTGGTGTTGGTGATGGTGTTGACGATGGCCTCATCGGTGGGGCTAGCTTTGACAGTCTCGTCGATGGTGTCGCTGTTGATACGCGAAGGTGTTGTCGTCAATGGTGTCTTCGATTAATTGCTTCCATCGACGATGTCCTCGACAACAAAACCTTCACCGACAAAGGTTTTTCTGATATTGCCTTCGTCAACAATTGAGTCATTGGTGGTGCAGAAGATCTCGCAGACGGTTCCTTAGATTAATGTTTTTTCTGACTCACCCGTGCTGATGATTGGATCTTTCAGAACCGACAGTGACTTTGTCATAAGCGACAAAGGTCTCGTCAACGATACAGTGGCAACAGTAACTGTGGAGTCGTCATTACGATCGTTGACGGTAGCATCGTCGTTAACTTCCATTTACATGGTGCCTTTTTAGACATCGAACGTTCTGAGAAAGGAGACCGGTGACGGGGCTCCTTGCGACGTGGAGAGGATGGCTGGGAGGAGGCTGACCCTGATAAGGTTTTAGAAGGGTCTTTATGGTGTGCTTTGTGGCGTGTCCTGCCTTCCTCAGCCTGCCTGGGGTCAGAAGATCTAGACTTTTGTTTTTTAAGCTTCGGATCCAAGTCACTCTCCTCACCTGAAGTACAGGATTTTCCGTGCAACCATATTAGAAGTCTTCCTTCTCTGTCCCTCAGAAGGTGTGGCATATTTTGCAGTCTTTTACCTGGTGTTTGACATACAGGCAGTACAGAATCTTTATGCGGATCATCCACATGGAGCTTTTTCTGGCCACAGGTTTTACAAGGGCAAAAAAGGCCTTTCTTCAAAGTATAAGACGTCTTCCGAGACAGAAAGTTGTTCTGACATGAAAAAAAACTGAGCAGAGCTCAGGGAGACTCCCTTCACACAACGTGTGGTAGAAAATCTGAGCGAAGGAGCCTCTCTTGGGAATATTCTAGAGGGTGCTGGTGCCCAACTGGTCATGGGACAAGCTTTTTTTTTTTTTTTTTAAACAAAAGGACATAGATAGGCTATATGTTTAAGTTTGCTAGCATTATAGCCTATGGATATTCTTACTTACTGCTTTTTCTAGGATACTGTGGGACTCCCACTTCGACGACGGGGATGATTCAAGCATGTGAATTTTTGAAAGATCCAATACTGGATAAGCAAGACTTCCTTCCCCTCCTCTTGTTACTAGGGCCTTGGGCCATTTGTCCAGGACCCCCAGGTCCCTTGATTCTCCCTTCAGGCCATTTGTGATCTAGTGGAGACACATAACCACTCATGGAGACCCAGTATTGCTGCATGAATCCTTCTCTCGACCTATGCCCAAGCAGATGTTTTGTGATCATTGTCCAGCAGACACTCCACTAGGATGGCAGGAGACACAGCTACTTTATTTGTGCCAGTAACCCATCGCCCTTTAAAGTCGATTACAGCTATGGGATGTGACTTTGTAATAGTGTCAGGAGTTTACTATTTAGTGCACCTCATTAGTTATGATCTGCCCGGGGAAACCAGCTGGGCTATAACCATAGTAATGCTGGCACCTGTATTGAGCAGGGCCTGGACTTCCACTCCCATTGATTCTTGGCCACCATCTGTACTTTTCAATACTGGTAGGCCAGTGGGCCAAGGGTTCAATTTCATCCCCACCCAAGGAGACCAAAGTGGCTTCAATGTATCCCTTACAATTCTCAGGGACAACTTCCACCCCCATCTCTACACCTGTAATGTCTTTGAGATGGCCACCAGTGGGTGACTGTTTGGTGCACACTGTTTCTTCCCTCTTGTGCCCTGGCTGTTTACGGTCATAGTACTCCCCAGCCTTTGTAGGGGGAAAGTTCTTTCCCAGCACCCCCTCATCCCCCCCCCCCCTTTGAATGGGATGTGGTTCTGGGCTCCCACTTGGGGCATCTTTTGGGGGACTCTTATGGGAGTTTGTCTTTTTAAGCTTGCCCCTCTCTCCCTTGAAGGGGGGAGCATGCCCCCCCCCCTTCTTGTGATCACCACCGTGGGACTTTTTGGGTACCCTAGTGAGTACTCACCTTTACCAAGTCCCCCTTCCTGGCAGTGAATCACCCACCTACTTTTTCTTTCCCTGCACAGCACCCTAAGGTTGTTAAATCTTGAGTGCAGGCAGGGTAGCCAAGTCCATTTCCATGTTTCCCATCCTTTAGAGACTCAGCAAAATCTTTTACCAAACTTTTTGTAACTTTGTCAAACTTTTGTAGACTTTACTGTAAGTAGGTAAACTCCTGGAAAACAATGCCATGGATACTCAGAACCTGGCAAAAACATTTACTTAGTGTCAACTTGGCAGGTGTTTGGTGGTTACTAACTTATTGTCTGGTACAGCTAAGCACAAGTTCTGGATCCAACATTTACGCACCAATGTGAGGATTGTGGTGTATTATAAGGTGTGGTTGTGAAACCATATTGGTAATACACTCACTAAACCATCTTGGGTCCAAGTTAGTCATTCGTAAAACTCGTGCTCAATTCTGGGTAACTGTGGCTTCAAGCAGCAAGGCTTAAATGAAGGAACTAGTGTAAAGTATTTAGAAGCACCTAACATGCCCCATCTACACTTCTAGACAGTACTCTATGTGTTCTCATTTCCCTTCTAGCAGAGAACCACACAGATGGTGGCATTATGGGGAGGACTTCAATTTAGTCACGAATGTGTTACCCAAAACATGGAGTTCCAAGTCTCTTGGAGTGCACAGGAACTGAATCCATTTCTAACTGCGTGCCCTCGAGGAGGCTATGCAATGTCAGGATGGGCATGGAAACTAGAAAAATTACACATTTTATTCTGCTTCCCACCTTTCTTTCTCTTGCCTTACCTTTTCCCCCCATACTCCCACTTGTGTAGAGTGGCTGGAACATGTATGCTAGAGCCTCCAAGAGAGGCATAGGTAACGTGGAATTAAGCAGCAGAATACAAGGTGGCTACTGAAAGATGGCTTCTCTGTATTATTGGGGGAAGATTCTCCTTTCAACTTAATCTAGGTTTGGTCCTGTTGGCAGCACATTGTCAATTTTCCTCTGGTACCACAGGTAGACCGATGTAAATTCAAGATTTATATGGGAAGCTCTCTGGGTTATTGGTTAATTACAAAAAATAAAAAAATAAAAAAATCGAATCTCATGCTAGTGCAGGGCGAGATTTCTGCACCACTCTGGCAAACTAAACTGTGTGGCCAAATACATCCCTTTTTGTACTTAGGCATGCAAATTATCCTTAACCCACAGACGTGTTGGAAACTCAATATAGCCATTCTTTCTGAAAAGGAGTAGGCCTGAACTTTGCTCCCCTTTCAATACTGGCAGAGCAGGGTTATTTAAAATGATCACTCTCCCTAAAGTGCTTTAGGAAATCCAACAGTACCCCTATGAGATCCTGCTTTGTTTCTTCAGAATAACACATAGAACAAAACATATTATATATATATATTATTTTTATATAAAAACTTCCTTTGGTAAGGAAAACAACCTAGAGTTTCCTTTGACAAATCTGTCCAAATTCTCTATGAAGGGCAAGGGTCTAGTTGCAGCAGAAATCAAGCTGTAATACTGGGAAGACCAACTCATCCTTATTAATGGCTGGCTTTCTGAGACAGAGGAGACCAGGACCATTACTTAGAACTTCACCGCTTTGAAGACTCCACCTCAATAGGTTTTCTTCTGTTCAGTTCCATGCTCCAGCCAAATTCAAGAATAGTCTTAGAGGGTTGAACAAAAGCCCACATAAGCCCTGATTAGCACATTCAACTAAGCGGACTGCTTCAGGACTTGATTGAAGCTCTAAACTCAGTGATGTTCGGGAGAGGAACAAGATGAAATCATTCGGAATTTGGGGGGGGGGGTGGAATAATATATCTGGAAAATGTCACTTACCCAGTGTACATCTGTTTGTGGCATGCTCCGCTATGCATAGGTCCTGCCATCTAGTGTTGGATTCGGAGTGTTACAAGTTGTTTTTTCTTCGTAGAAGTGTTTGAGTCACGGGATCGAGTGACTCCTCCTCTTCGGCTCCACTGCGCATGAGCATTGACTCCTTCTTAGATGGTTTTCCCACAGAGGGTAAGGGAGAAGTGATAGAGTATAAAGAAAAGAGATGTCCATGCAAACAAAATTGAAATATATATATGCATACATACACACAAATATGGAAAATGTCACTTACCCAGTGTACATCTGTTCGTGGCATATTCCGCTGCAGATTCACCTGCTGTGCACTGTTCCTGCCATCTAGTGTTGGGCTCCGAGTGTTCAAAGTTGTTTTGCTTAGAAGAAGTCTTTTTGAGTCACGGGTCCGAGTGACTCCTCCCTTTCGGCTCCATTGTGCATGGGCATCGACTCCATCTTAGATTGTTTTCCCCACATAGGGTGAGGTAGGAGTGGTAGAATGAGAATAGTAAAGATGTCCATGCAATGGAATAGATATGTATGTACATAGTTGGTGCTAAAGGAATGTTTATCTACATATATTACTTATATATATACAATTTCCAACTGCAACTTAAACAGCTACTGGCTCCCGGGGAGGGTGCATGTGAATCTGCAGCAGAACATGCCACAAACAGATGTACACTGGGTAAGTGACATTTTCCGTTCGATGGCATGTGTAGCTGCAGATACACATGCTATGCATAGACTACAAAGCAGTTTTCCTCCCATAAGCAGTGGTCAGCCTGTAGGAGTTGAAGTTGTTTGAAATACTGTTCTCAGTACAGCCTGTCCAACTGTGGCTTGTTGTGCTGCTAACACATCTACACAGTAATGCTTGGTAAATGTATGGGGTGTTGTCCAAGCTGCTTTACAAATCTCAGTCATTGGTATGTTTCCTAAAAAGACCATTGTTGCACCTTTTTTTTCGTGGAATGTGCTTTTGGTGTTACTAATAGCAGTTTTTTGGCTTTTAGGTAACACGTTTGGATGCATTTTACTATCCATCTAGCTAGTCCTTGTTTTGAGATGGGATTTCCAGTATGTGGTTTTTGGAATACCACAAATAACTGTTTAGTTTTCCTAAATGATTTTGTTCTATCAGTGTAATACATTAAAGCTCTTTTAATGTCTAATGTATGCAGCGCTCTTTCTGCTACTGAGTCCTGCTGTGGGAAGAAGACTGGAAAGTTCCACTGTTTGAGGGTTGGTTGCGCAGTACTACTTTATGTTTGTGTACTTGTATAAGGGGTTGTTCAATAGTGAATGCTTACTTCGTAATGAAGTGATTGCAACAAGGAATGAAAATGTCACTTACCCAGTGTACATCTGTTCGTGGCATCAGTCGCTGGAGATTCACATGTTCTGCATAGCTCGCCATCTGGTGTTGGGTCGGAGTGTTACAAGTTGTTTTTCTTCGAAGAAGTCTTTCGAGTCACGGGACCGAGTGACTCCTCCTTTTGTCTCCATTGCGCATGGGCGTCAACTCCATCTTCGATTGTTTTCCCCGCAGAGGGTGAGGTAGGAGTTGTGTTGTAGTAATAGTGCCCATGCAATGGAGTGACTAAGTATGTACCTATTGAAGGGTAAAATAATATATATACAAATATACAAAGTTGAAGCTAACTTCCGAATTGCTACAGGCTCCCGGGGAGGTGGGTGGGCACATGTGAATCTCCAGCGACTGATGCCACGAACAGATGTACACTGGGTAAGTGACATTTTCAGTTCGATGGCATCTGTCGCTGTAGATACACATGTTCTGCATAGACTAGTAAGCAGTTATCTCCCCAAAAGCGGTGGTTCAGCCTGTAGGAATGGAAGTGGTTTGAAATAACGTTCTTAACACGGCTTGACCTACTGTGGCTTGCTGTGCAGATAGCACGTCTACACAGTAGTGCTTGGTGAACGTGTGTGGCGTAGACCATGCGCTGCCTTACATATTTCTTGCATTGGGATGTTTCCTAGAAAGGCCATGGTAGCACCTTTTTTTCTGGTTGAGTGTGCCCTTGGTGTAATGGGCAGTTGTCGTTTTGCTTTAAGGTAGCAGATTTGGATGCATTTAACTATCCATCTGGCTATACCTTGTTTTGATATTGGGTTTCCTGCATGAGGTTTTTGGAATGCAATAAATAGTTGTTTAGTCTTTCTGATGTTTTTCGTTCTGTCAATGTAGGACATTAATGCACTTTTGACATCGAATGTATGTAGTGCCCTCTCAGCTACGGAATCTGGCTGTGGGAAGAACACTGGTAGTTCCACTGTTTGATTTAGGTGGAACGGTGAAATAACCTTTGGTAAAAATTTAGGATTAGTCCTTAGGACGACTTTATTTTTGTGTAGTTGTATAAAAGGTTCTTGTATTGTAAACGCCTGAATTTCGCTTACTCTTCTTAGAGATGTAATGGCGATGAGAAATGCAACCTTCCAGGTGAGGAACTGTATTTCGCAAGAGTGCATGGGTTCAAAAGGTGGACCCATGAGTCTTGTTAAGACAACATTTAAGTTCCATGAAGGAACAGGTGGTGTTCTTGGTGGTATAATTCTTTGAAGCCCTTCCATGAATGCTTTAATGACTGGTATCCTATATAGGGAAGTTGAATAGGTAGTCTGCAGGTATGCAGATATTGCCGCAAGGTGTATTTTAATGGAAGAGAAGGCTAGGCTAGATTTCTGTAAGTGAAGCAAGTAACCCACTACATCCTTTGGAGTTGCGTGTATAGGTTGGATCTGATTATGATGGCAGTAACAGACAAACCTCTTCCATTTACTTGCATAGCAGTGCCTAGTGGACGGCCTTCTGGCTTGCTTTATGACTTCCATACATTCTTGGGTTGGTGATCCCGAGAGAGATTGTCTGCAAGTTGATTCTGGATCCCTGGAATAAACTGCGCTATTAGGCGAATGTGGTTGTGAATTGCCCATCGCCATATTTTCTGTGCTAGAAGACTCAACTGCGTTGAGTGTGTCCCCCCCCGGTTTGTTTAGATAATACATAGTTGTCATGTTGTCTGTTTTGACAAGAATGTATTTGTGAGTTATAATTGGTTGGAAAGCCCGCAATGCGTGAAAAACTGCTAGCATTTCTAGGTGATTTATATGCAGTTTTGTTTGATGTACGTTCCATTGTCCTTGTATGCTGTGTTGATCGAGGTGTGCTCCCCACCCTGTCATGGAAGCATCTGTTGTTATTACGTATTGTGACACTGGGTCTTGGAATGGCCGCCCTTTGTTTAAATTTATACTGTTCCACCATAGAAGCGAGAGGTAAGTTTGGCGGTCTATCAACACCAGATCTAGAAGGTGACCCTGTGCTTGTGACCATTGTGATGCTAGGCACTGTTGTAAGGGCCTCATGTGTAGTCTTGCGTTCGGGACAATGGCTATGCATGAAGACATCATGCCTAGGAGTTGTAATATCATCTTTGCTTGTATTGTTTGTGTTGGATACATGCGTTGTATGATCTTGTTGAAATTTTGAATTTTTTGTGGACTTGGAGTGGCTACTCCTTTTGTTGTGTCTATTATGGCTCCCAGGTATTGTTGTACTTTGCACGGCAAAATGTTGGATTTTGCAAAGTTGACGGTGAAACCTAGTTTGTAGAGGGTTTGTATGATTTGATTTGTGTGTTGTAAGCACTTTGTTAGTGAATTGGTTTTGATTAGCCAATCGTCTAGATACGGGAATACATGTATTTGCTGCCTTCTGATGTGTGCAGCCACTACTGCTAGACATTTTGTAAAGACTCTTGGTGCGGTTGTTAAACCAAAAGGCAATACTTTGAATTGGTAATGTATTCCTTTGAATACGAACCGTAGGTATTTTCTGTGAGATGGATGTATTGGTATATGGAAATACGCGTCTTTGAGGTCTAAGGTTGTCATGTAGTCCTGTAGTTTTAGCAATGGTAACACCTCTTGTAGCGTGACCATGTGAAAGTGGTCTGATTTGATGTAGGTGTTTAGTATTCTGAGGTCTAGGATTGGTCTCAGTGTTTTGTCCTTTTTTGGTATTAAGAAGTACAGTGAATAGACTCCTGTGTTTGTTTGTGTGATTGGTACTAATTCGATTGCATTCTTTTGCAATAGTGCTTGAACTTCTATTTCCAGAAGGTCGGAATGTTGTTTTGACAATTTCTGTGCTTTTGGTGGTATGTTTGGAGGGAACTGTAGGAATTCTATGCAATAACCATGTTGGATAATTGCTAAGACCCAAGTGTCTGTAGTTATTTCCTCCCATGCTTTGTAATAATGACCTATTCTTCCCCCCACTGGTGTTGTGTGGAGGGGGTGAGTGACATCTGAGTCACTGCTTGGTTGTAGGGGTTTTGGGGCTTTGAAATTTTCCTCTATTCCTAGGGAATTGCCCTCCTCTGTATTGGCCCCGAAAGCCTCCCCTGTACTGTCCCTGGTAGCTGGACGGTGTTGCCTGCGAGGTGCTGGCTTGTGTGGCCTGACCCCGAAACCCCCCTCTCAAGGGTGTCTTGCGGAAGGTGCTGTAGGTTCCTCTGCTCTGCGGGGAGTAGAGTGCGCCCATGGCTTTAGCAGTGTCAGTTTTAAGTTTTTCGATTGCCGTGTCCACTTCTGGTCCGAACAGTTGTTTTTCGTTGAATGGCATATTGAGCACTGCCTGCTGTATCTCTGGTTTAAACCCAGACGTTCTTAGCCATGCGTGCCTTCTAATGGTCACAGATGTATTAATTGTTCTTGCAGCTGTGTCTGCTGCGTCCATAGAAGATCGTATCTGGTTATTTGATATGTTCTGTCCTTCCTCAACCACCTGCTTTGCCCTTTTTTGAAGTTCCTTGGGTAGATGCTCGATGAGGTGTTGCATCTCATCCCAATGGGCTCTGTCATAGCGCGCAAGTAGTGCTTGAGAGTTAGCGATGCGCCACTGGTTTGCAGCTTGTACTGCGACTCTTTTCCCAGCTGCATCGAACTTGCGGCTCTCTTTATCTGGGGGTGGTGCGTCCCCAGATGTGTGGGAGTTGGCTCTCTTCCGAGATGCTCCCACTAAGACGGAATCTGGTGGCAGCTGTGTGGTGATGAAAACAGGGTCTGTAGGAGGTGCTTTATATTTCTTGTCCACCCTTGGCGTTATTGCCCTACTTTTGACCGGCTCCTTGAAGATTTCCTTTGCGTGCCGAAGCATACCTGGCAGCATAGGCAGGCTTTGGTAGGAGCTGTGGGTGGAGGAGAGGGTGTTGAATAAAAAGTAATCCTCGACTTGTTCTGAGTGGAGGTTTACGTTGTGGAATTGTGCTGCTCTAGCCACCACTTGAGAATATGCTGTGCTGTCTTCAGGTGGTGAGGGCTTTGTTGGATATGCCTCCGGACTATTGTCCGACACTGGGGCGTCATATAAGTCCCAAGCGTCTTGATCCTGGTCACCTTGGCTCATGGTGGTGTGAGCCGGGGAATGTGACGGAGTTTGCGTCGGTGAGACGTTAATTACAGGTGGAGGAGAGGGTGGCGGAGTCACCTTTTTCACCATCTTTGTTTGTGGCGCCTGGTCTGATTGAAACTCCAGTCTCCTTTTTCTCCTAATAGGGGGAAGGGTACTTATTTTTCCTGTTCCCTGCTGTATGAAAATACGTTTTTGCGTATGGTCCACGTTGGTGGATCGCAGCTCTTCCTCAAACCTATGCTTTTGCATCTGAGAGGACAGTGATTGCTCCTCTGTATAAGAGCCTGGACCTGGGTCGGTTACGGGTTGTTTTGGCACCGAAACCCTGCCTGTATCTTTTTTCGGCTCCGAGGTGGCTTTTTTCTTTTTTTAGAGTCGAAACCTCTCGGCGTCGATCTTCGTCGGTGCCGCTGTCTCGGCGTCAAGCCGTTTCTACACCGCTATCTCGGTGTCGTTGCTTCTCTCCAGCACTTTCTCGATCCCGAGAAGGCTGCGTGCCGGTGTCTCGACCGGAGTCGGACGATCTCGGCACTGTTTGGGCCTTTTTCGGTGCCGATGGTCGGTCACCGAACTTATGGGTGGAGCCATGGCCTGGTGGCAGTGGCGTCCCCTGGGCCTTGTCACTTTTCTTATGTGTTGTTTTCGACATCTTACTCACGGTACTTTGATCGTCGAATTCCTCGGAGTCCGATTCGTGGATCGGAAAGGTTTCTTCTTCCTCTTGTTCCTCGAACTCTCGGTGCGCTGTCGGCGTGGACGCCATCTGAAGTCTCCTGGCTCGACGGTCACGGAGTGTCTTTCGGGACCGGAACGCGCGACAGGCCTCGCAAGTCTCTTCACTGTGCTCAGGTGACAGGCACAGGTTACAGACCAAATGTTGGTCTGTATACGGGTATTTGTTGTGGCATTTGGGACAAAAACGGAACGGGGTCCGTTCCATCGGCGGTGTTGGACACGCGGTCGGGCCGACCAGGCCCCGACGGGGGCTCGAAAACTACACCGAAGGGCACCTGAGCGCATCGATCTTCGATGCGGTGTTGAATCTAACTACGCCGATCCCGAGCGCAACAATACCGACGAAAATCTTCCGAAATCTACTAACTTTCCGTTCCGAAACTCGGAGCGACAGGAGCACGTCCGAACCCGATGGCGGAAAGAAAACAATCAAAGATGGAGTCGACGCCCATGCGCAATGGAGACAAAAGGAGGAGTCACTCGGTCCCGTGACTCGAAGACTTCTTCGAAGAAAAACAACTTGTAACACTCCGACCCAACACCAGATGGCGAGCTATGCAGAACATGTGTATCTACAGCGACAGATGCCATCGAACTGCTACTTTCCACATTAGATACTGAATCTGACACGAATGCATGAGTTCAAATGGTGGCCCCATTAGCCGTGTGAGTACAATATTGAGATTCCATGAAGGCACTGGTGGTGTTCTTGGTAGTATGATATGTTTTAGCCCTTCCATGAAGGCTCTGATAACAGGGACTCTAAATAGAGACCTGTTTTGTATATTTTGTAATTACGCTGAAATAGCCGTGAGATGTATTTTAATGAATGAAAAAGGTAAATTTGCTTTTTGTAGATGAAGTAAATAACCTACAATGTCTTGTATGGATGCGGAAAGAGGTGGGATTTGTTTGGCTTGACAGTAAAAGACAAATCTTTTTCACTTGTTTGCATAGCACTGCCTGGTATTGGGTTTTATTGCTCGTTTCATTATTTCCATACATTTTGGTGGAAGATGTAGATATCCAAACTCTAAGACTTCAGGAGCCAGATTGCTAGGTTGAGTATTGCTGGATTTGGATGCCTGATTAGTTGTTTGTTTTGTGTCAACAGATCCGGTCTGTTTGGCAGCTTGATGTGTGATACTAGTGATAGGTCTAACAATGTCGTGTACCATGGTTGACGTGCCCACGTTGGCGCAATAAGTATGGGTTTCAGTTTGTTTTGACACAGTTTCTTGACCAGAAATGGAATGGGGGGAAAAGCGTAAGCAAATATCCCTGACCAGTTGATCCATAGAGCATTGCCCTTGGATAAAGGGTGTGGGAACCTGGATGCAAAGTTTTGGCATTTCGCGTTTTGGCTGGTGGCGAATAGATCTATGTCTGGGGTTCCCCATTGGCGAAAGTACTTGTGAAGTACCTGGGGGTGAATTTCCAACTTGTGTGTTTGCGGATGATCCCGGCTGAGAACATCTGCTAATTGATTCTGAATCCCTGGAATGTACTGTGCTACCCGGTGAATAATGTTGTACTAGAAGACAAAGTTGTGATGAGTGGGTCCCTCCTTGTTTGTTTAGGTATTACATTGTAGTCATGTTGTCAATTTTGATGAGAATGTGTTTCTGAACGAGAAGAGATAGAATTGCTAGCTGTATTTCTAGCACTCAAAGCCTTTCAAAGTGGTTTCTGTGAAGTTGTTTGTCTGTTGTCCCATTGTCCCTGAATGTTGTGATTGTTGAGGTGTGCTCCCATCCAATCATTGATGCATCTGTTGTAAGAATGGCGTGAGGCACAGGGTCCTGAAACGGCCACCCTTTGTTTAAATTTGTGGAATTCCACCACTGAAGCAAGATGTGTGTTTGGCGGTCTATCAACACTAGATCTTGAAGTTGACCATGTGCCTGTGGCCATTGTTTTGCAAGGCACTGTTGTAAGGGCTGCATGTTTAGTCTTGCATTTGGGACAATGGCGATGCATGATGCCCAACAGTTTAATGACCATCTCGACTGTGTACGGTTGGTTTGGCTGAATTTGTGGTAATATACTGTGGAATGATTGTACCCTTTGTGGACTTGGGCTGGCAAGTGCTGTTTGGATATTTAATGTGGCTCCTAAATACTGTTGAACTTGCGCTGGTTGTAAGTGAGATTTTTGGTAGTATATATATATATATATATATATATATATATATATATATATATATATATATATATATATATATAGAGAGAGAGAGAGAGAGAGTGTGTGTGTGTGTGTGTTTGTTTGTTTGTTACATAACGTGTATGGTGTTGACACTGTGTCTGACTGTTAGATTTTATTATCCAGTCGTCGAGATATGGAAAGACATGGATATGCTGCCTTCTTATGCAGGCTGAGACTACCGCAAGGCATTTTGTAAATACTCTGGGAGCTGTTGATAGCCCGAAAGGTAACACCTTGAAATGTTAATGTTTTCCTTGTATTCCGAACCAGAGATATTTTCTGTGCGCTGAATGGATGGGTATGTGAAAATACGCATCTTTGAGACCCAGTGTTGCCATAAAATCTTGTTGTAACAGTGGGACTGCGTCCTGTAGTGTTACCATGTGAAAGTGTTCTAATAGGATGTAAAGATTGAGAGTTCTGAGATCTAGTATTGGTCTCAATGTTCCGTCTTTTTTGGGAATGAGGAAATACAGGGAATAAACCCCCGTTCCTACTTGATGATGTGGTACACGTTCTATGGCTTGTTTGAGTAACAGTGATTGTACCTCTGTTTGCAACATTGAAATGTGTTGGGAGGAGAGTTTGTGTGGTTTTGGAGGTATATCTGGAAGAATTTGTGCGAATTCTATGCAGTAACCATGTTGGATAATGGATAAGACCCAAATGTCTGTTGTGATGGGTAACCAGTGTGTTTGGAACTTTTGCAGTCTTCCTCCCACAGGGGAACTGTGGTGAGGGAAGATGTGGAGCAAGTCACTGCTTTGTGTGGGTGGTTTGCTTTGAGGGCTGATATTCTCCCCTACTTCTGGGGAATTGGCCCCTGTATGTTCCTCAAACCCCCCCCTCTTTGGTACTGTGGCTGGTAAGACGGTTTGGATTGTGAGGTAGATGCCTCAGATGTTTCGGCTCTAAAACCTCCCCTGTATTGAGGCTTTCGAAATGAGCCTCTGTAATGTGTTGAATAAAGAGCAGCGTCAGAGTCCTTTTTAATTTTTTCAATGGCTGTATCAACCTGTGTGCCAAACAGCTGTTTTTCATTAAATGGCATGTTAAGGACAGCTTGCTGGATTTCGGATTTAAAGCCTGACGACTGAAGCCATGCGTGTCTTCTAATGGTGACCACAGTATTGATTGTTCTTGCTGCTGTGTCTGCGGAGTCTAACGCGGACCTAATTTGATTATTTGTAATAGCCTGCCCTTCCTCCACTATTTGCTGGGCTCTTTTCTGTTGATCCTTGGGGAGATGCTGATTGATATCATTCATCTCGTCCCAATGGGCCCTATCGTACCTAGCCAGTAGTGCTTGGGAGTTGGCTATTCTCCATCGATTAGCCGCTTGTGATGCTACTCTTACCAGCAGCATCGAATTTCCTGCTTTCTTTATCTGGTGGCGGTGCATCACCAGACGATTGGGAGTTAGCCCTTTTTCTTGCTGCGCTGACCCTACGGAATCTGGAGGTAGCTGTTGGGTAATAAAAGCTGGGTCAGAAGGAGGCGGCTTAAATTTCTTTTCTACCTTAGGAGTGATTGCTCTTGCCTTCTTGAAGGTTCTTGAAAAATCTGATGTGCATGTTTTAGCATGCCAGGAAGCAGGGACTGGTACGTGGTGTGAGTTGAGGACAACGTATTAAATAGAAAATCATCCTCAAGAGGTTCTGTGTGCATGGCTACATTATGGTATGACGCTGCCCTAGCTAGAACCGGAGTGTGTGAGGTGCTATCCTCTGGGGGTGTAATAGTTTTGACGGATAGCAGTCTGGACTGCTGTCAGAAATGGGATCATCGTAAAGGTCCCATGGGTCGACATTATCTTGGTGTGACTCTGAAGAGTGTACTTGAGACTGTGCAGTGGGGGTAGTAGGTGGAGAGACAGTTAGGTGAGAATGAGGAGGAGACTGGTGAGGTGAGAACTGAGGAGGTGGAGATTTTGGTTTGGGTTTTGGCACTTTAGCCGGTGGCTGATCAGTGTCCAAATGTCCTTGAAAGGCCAGTTTCCTCTGTTTTTAGAGGAGGTGCAGTGAGGATCTTGCCAGTGTCTTTATGAATTTGAATTCTGGCCTGCCTTTCATCAAATTCTTCCATTTGCATAAGTTCCTCAGCAAATCTATGGCTTTCTTTAAGTTGTTTGGAAAGTCCATGCTCCTCTGTATATATAGGTCTTTTCGGCTCCGAAGCTGGTTTCCTCGGGATCGAAAGGCCTGGAGTAGATGTTGGCCTCGGCTCCAAGAGGGATTTTCGAGGCTTCGAGTTTGACTATTTCGGAGCCTGTGCTTCGGCTGGAGTCCAAAGGCTTCGGTGGCGTGGCCTTTCTCGGTGCCGAAGTTGTTGCTTGGTCACCGGAAGTCTTTTTACAGGTGGAGCCATGGCCTTCTGGCAGTGGCGTCACCAAGGCCTTGTGCTTGGGCTTGGATGGGACAGGGGCAGGCGTACTCACGTGCTGTCCTGACGTTATTGGTCTGTCAATGTCGGCATCTTTCTCGGAGTCAGACTCCCAAACGGAGACTGCGGTGTGCATAATCTCCTCCTCTTCCACGTCGAGACGTTCGGTGCTTCTCAACGCCATTTCCAACCTTTGCGCTCTTCGGTCTGCAGGCCTCACAAGTATCCTCTCTGTGGTCTGGAGATAGACACAGGTTACAGACAAGATGTAGGCCTGTATAAGGGAACTTGGCGTGGCAATGAGGGCAGAAACGAAACTGGGTCCGGTCGAGGCTTTGGTCGGGCCGACCAGGCCAGAGTTGGGTGCGGGTGCCCCGAAGGGCAAGTAAAGAGCTGGATCCGCCGATACCAAAGTGTCAATGATAGATGGTACGCAATCAAAACAATACCGACGAATTTAGAGAGTTTGTAGTACTTTTCCGACTCAAACTACCGGAGCAAAAAGAAACACGTCCGAACCCGATGGCGGAAAGAAAACAATCTAAGATGGAGTCGATGCCCATGCGCAATGGAGCCGAAGAGGAGGAGTAACTCGATCCAGTGACTCGAAAACACTTCTTCGAAGAAAAAACAACTTGTAACACTCCGAGCCCAACACTAGATGGCAGGACCTATGCGTAGCATGTGTATCTGCAGCTACACATGCCATTGAATATATATATATATATATATATATATATATATATATATATATATATATATATATATATGTGTATGTATGTATATATGTATGTATGTATTTACACACACACACACACACACACACTCCATAATTCCCAATGTTACCCATACCTACAATCTGCCTGAAGGTCACACCAATTAGACTTGTAGGATCCACCAAATGTAACCCTCTGGAGTAATCATTAGTGGGAAAGGCTGGTCTCAACCTACCAACCCCTATTCTGTACTGGGATCCTTCCTACATGTAATGCAGACTTCTGGTTCTCCAGGAACACTGACTAAAGTTCATCACACAGTTGGATGGCGTCCAACCTCACTCCAAAATATGTGCTGCATAGGACCATGGATGAGTTGGGTGGCCTCCTCAGCTCCTGCAGATAAGCAGGGACTGGCTGTCTCACTAAATAAAATACAGCTTGTCACTGGAGAGCGGACAAGGAAACACTGTTGAGCAAACAGCTTCATGCATGCATCACTACTCATATACAGAAGACAGTTTATAGAGCAAAGGGATGCTCTACAAAACACATTAATTGCAGGGGCCGCGGGGGACCATTTTTTAGATGTTCAGCCTCAACAGCTTTAAGTGGCTATGGGAACATATGACATGGTAATTATAGTGGCTGCACTGCTCCCCCCCCCCCCCCCCCCATACCCCCCTCCCCGATAGAAATGTTTTTTTGAATCAATCTTTCAATTTTACTGAATGCCATGAAAGTTACTGTTGCCATTTCTTTTCTTGTTGGGAAAAGTATCACGAAAAGGGGTTATTAAAAAAGACAGATTATAAAAGAAGGGAAGGTGATTGTTGGGACCACACAACGCCATAATAAAAATAAACCACTGACAGCACAAGTAGTACTCCTTTTTACAGCCCTGCATACTTTGGCGACACATAGCAAGTCCCACCCTATCTGGAAAAAACATTTCTGTGGCCTACCCCATAACCAGACATTTGCAGGCCTACAGTAAAAGAACATATGAGAATTAGAATGACAACACAGGACCAATATGAAATTAAAACATTAGCTATAGATTACACATCCAGAGAAAATGCTCTCTGGATCAAATATTACAATTGAAGATGCAAGTGACCCAGACCAAACAATCTTAAAGACGGCCTGGAATTAGACATATGACTGCATGAAACCACATTACTATTCAAAGGAATGCAACTACCTGAAACCAGGAAAAGGAACCATATAGAACAAGTGCCATGGAACAAGCAACCTTATGCAGGGAGTCCAGACTGATTCGGGTAACAGGGAGACACAAGCACTTGGAGCACAGCGAGAGGTATAACAGGAAGAGATTAGTAGGCCACACTAACTACAAAGAATATCAGCAATTGGCACTAGGATGCTAACAACCTCAGCCAATAAAACAGCACAACATCTCTATTACACAGTTGATGATATTCTGGAAAACTCAATAGTTGTCCCTTTGGTCCCTGGAATGCCATCTCACTTTCCATGCGCCTGCTGTTAAATCATGGCATGACCATAATGTGTGGGAGTGCTGCTTAAATTGAACTTGACTGAAATGGATTGTTTTGTTGATGTATATCGCCTTTACTACCCTTGATGAGGAATCCTGTTCCAAGATCCTTTTTAGAACAAGTTACTTTCCTTGTGGATCACTCTTTCTGATGGATACTCTAACTGCAGATTCCTCATTGCCCTCCGTCCTCTCCGATCTGCACAGCAATTTCTTTTTCAGTTGAAGTAAAAAAAAAAAAAAAAATCCCAAATTAGAGGTCTGAAAACTGGTACATTCAATTGTTTTGTGCTCCACATCAAAGGTCACAGAAAGAGTAGAACAAGAAACTGACATTAGAACACAGTGGTGGCACCAATATGCACCTTTGCTCAGTTGCTTCCAGGGTGGAACAAGATCAATACAGAGACTAGTGAGAGCACTGCTGTGAAAATATCTGAATTAAGTGGCATCCGGGAAATACTCTAAGGTGCGGTATCTGTGGTTAGATAGAGTATCCACTAGAAACGGAGCTACTGAGGGTAAGTAACTTGGTCAAGTCATCTGCACACAGGCTCATATGTCTAAGTAGTCCACCAAGGACATACAGAAGTTCATAATGTCAATTTAGTTTTACTTTCTCAGAATGCATGCTGTCTCAACAAACTTCCTTCCATTAGATTTCTACTATTCTGAATGAAAACTTTAACTTGCCTCAAAACTTTCAAGTTTCCTTTGTCTCATCAGGTTAGTAAGTGCTATATAAATGCAATTTAAGTATGGCTAAAAGTAAGTAGATTAGTGCCTTAGAAGACATCTACTCTGTCTATGGAAAGCAGAACTGGTATAGGTCAGACCCTTATACATTTATTAGCATACTCTTTGCTGTGTAACTTCAGACAAAGAACAGAGCAAGGTAACCAGCATAAAAACACTTGAAAAAACAAAACTTCACTCACCCCCCACAACATATACCTCCTGGCCTTAGCAGAAAATCTATATTTATCTCATTAGTAAGATTAGAAGAAAAAAGCCTCAGGATGGCACATTAAATTGCCACCATGAATCACTTGTCTGCTACAATTAAACCATAATGGAAAAAAAAATGCTCCAGTGATGCACATGTTTAAACATGAGGTGATACTGCCAGCTGGGAAAGAAAGAATGGGCAACTGAGAATATGAATGATTGATGGAAGTTATGTAAATAAAATCACAGTTCTTCAAAAGCACTGGAAAAACGATTTCCCTGTGACTGCTTATCCCCAAGCATGTTTACACACATACATTTAAAAGTTTTGAAAACATGATGAAAACTGGGCAGACATCTTGGATCAGAATGAGCATTTTGAATGAATTTGCCCTTACATAGGAAAGCATTCAGAGGGTACAGATCTAAAATAGGACACACAGAGTGTTTCCCCTTGGTGCTCTGAGCTTTAGCCAAACCAACAACAGTTGGCATGAGATGCACAGGTCGGCTACATTAGCACAAACTGCAGAACACACATTTTGAATTGTTGAATTCAAATTGTTTGAAGTGCGTCTGTGCTCAAAAAGGAGCGGTAAAAGTTATCATATATGCATAACATGTTGCCAAATATGACTAACTAAAAGGGTTGCTGGGGAAGGAGAAAACAGAGCAGAATGGCCACCAGAAAAAAAAAAAGAATGATGTTAACGTCCATTTGACCCAACTAGGAGTTGCTCAGGACCTCTGAAAATCCACTGTTGCAGTCTAAAGGACGATGCTGTGAAGCAGGGACCCCAAGTCACTGTCAGGATAACACTTTGTAAGCATCCCTCAATTTTTCAGTGCTGAGATGAGTAGCGTGAGGCTGCTAGACAGTCTTTTGGCAGTGTGGTTGCTTGGTTTCATGGAATGTATGCCTTACTTACTCTTTCCTTAGTCATTGGTACATCACATGCTTATCCCCCTCCACTTTCGGGGAGAGTGCCAAGTCACTCTCAAGCCTCTGCTTTCCAATTCCACCCTCCACAGAAATTTGAAGTGTACTGATGGTAGAATAAAACCCTCTTCACCGGTGTTCAAATGTCATTTTATCTTTCAGAAGGAAAGACTTTCACAGTATCAAAAGTAAATAATATTAATATTAATAAAAATAAAAAACACAGCAAAGCCAATATACATTTGGCTAACACAGAACGGCAATAAAAACCTACATTCCATGTAAGAGAGGGTCAGCGGAACTCCATCAGGTCCAAGTCCGACCCAAGAGCCTGGGTAGCACCAGCAATCAAGTTAAAAAAAACATTATTTCATTTCTGTTTTCATAGCTCAATACAAATCATTATTTTGGTTCATAAAAGTTATAACAAATGGTAAATACATTGATGAATGTCAGGTACTGTTGCAAGAGCGATCAAGGGGGTTGGCGGAGATAAAAGTATAGGGGACAGAAGGAGATAGAGGTCCCTTCTCACACAGCAAATCTGATGCAAAGTCAACACCCTCACTTCTCACCCTCACCCTCACCCTCACTGTAGGGAGGAGGGCGGCAGCAGCAATACCCATACACAGATAACTGAATGCCCGTGAAACCAACCTGTGTCAAGTGCTAAAAACTGACAGTAATTGGTGAGGAATTCTTTAGGAAGAAAAAGGTATTAACATAAGAGGATCAGGAAACAATAGCACTGTGGCAATGTGAGGCTTGAAAGCAAATTGGATGAGAAGCCATGCTGCAAAATATCACAGCCAGGAGCAGAGAAGGCAGTCCGAAGGAGGGATAAGCCTGAAATCAATATATATGAAGAAAGGAATAAACAGAATGGTTAACAGGGCAGGGGATCTGAAGGTGCATCAATAAGTAAAACTGCTAGGAGGAAGGAGGAGATGAGTGAAGGGAAAAGAACTCGAAGCAACCGTACAACAGGAAAGCACAAAAGGAGGCAAAAGCACAGAAGGCAAGTCATCTGGTGCAAGATACAGTACAACAATGAGGCATGAGTCGTGTTGGATGCAAAGGAAATGAGGCAAGAAGGTAATGCAAGATACAAGACTGAAGGATACAGAGCTTACCTGGCAACCTCTAGGAAACCTCCTAGGTGTTGTCCAGGATAAGTGAGTCCAGGAGAGGGAAATGACAGAAGTCCTTGGTCTAGAGACAAAAAGAAGCACTGAACTGCTCAACTGCAGAGAACATGGTTAAAAGCTCTTGACGCCTCTCGTCAGCATTCAAGCATTACTTACTGTAAAGCTCAACAAGGATGAACCTGTATAGCAAAATAGCCAAAAATGGGCCCAGCCTATTTCCGTCTGCTAAGCGAAGCAAAGTTCTGAGTCACACTGCACAGAATGTGAAGGGAGGACTCACACTGGGAGAGCAAGGGGTACATAGACACCAAAGGTTTGACACGCGGTACTGTACATAAAAACTCAGACGGGCAGAGAGGATATCTCATGGAAATACCCACATCAAAAACAAAAACAAACTTTAAAATACAAAAATGTTAAAATGTATGCAGACTGACCATGCAGTCAGGGAAGTAATCACATTTACCACTGTGCCTACAGCTCTTGGAGGAGGAAGGCATGAGTTGCAAAGGAAATGAAAAACTCTGAGCAAGTGCTTTTAGTGAAGCTGCATTCTAACGCTAACCCTTCAGGAAGCAAATCTGTGCAAGCAACCCCACATAAAATTAAAATATAAAGGAAGGGGCAAGAACTGGTTTGGAGTGGACAGGGCCTTTCCAGTCTACAGTGAAGGGGATGACTGCGGCTGTACAAAAGTCTGGAGCAGCTGTACAAAAGTCTGGAGCGGCTGGGAACGAGAAATAAGTCAAGGAGAGTCAGTTTCGCCCTATCGCCCACTGCATCCAGGTGCCGTCGAGACGGGTCACTGAGCTAGACTTGAGGCAGGTCTCTTCAGGGTGAAGTTGGTCCAGTTGACAGCCACTTTCTGTCGCGTCTGCTTTGCAGAATCCAGACAAAATCTGAGGAATGGGAGAGAGAAAAGAAAAAAGAAAAGTTGTCAGTCTTTATGAGGGGGAAGTAGGTACAGGTGGCGGGCAAGAAAAGCATTACTGACCTTAAAAGCAAGTCTGCCAATTATTTTGCCTGGTGCACAAGTTTACGCCTCAACAGTGATGTCTAACTGTGATAGTCCCAGCAAAGTGAAGGACTAGTTCGGAGCAACTGTATAGCAAACATACAACAAAAAAATATTGCATCACTTCTAATGCAAGTCTATGGTGGATGCATTGCAGTGGCGGAGAGACTGTAGATCACTGGGCAAGTGTACAACACCAAAACCAGCATGGCTGGACAAATGAGCTCTAAAGGTATCTTTTCCCCATCATAGAGCACTAGGACAATTAGCAATAGGAGTATAAAGACAGCAATTCTCACTGAAAGTAAGTAACTATCTTTGAATGATCTCCCAACACGAGAAGTGACAATAGGAGCTCCAAGTTACTTTGAATGGAAAGTACCTATTTAATGCCAAAACTTAGCTGACAATGTGTTTAAGTGGTAAGGGTGTACATTATCATGGGTATTAGACTTGGTAAAAAGGCAATTTGTGCGCCATTCATCCCCTGAGAAAAATGCCACAAGACAGAGAAAATGGAGGGCAGTGGTAAAAGCATAGGGAAAAGCAAGGCTTCAATTAACCATAATGCAAAGAAGGACTTAGTTGAGCATCATAAATCCTTTGGATTAACAACCCAAAAAGGAAAGTTCATGGAAAACATTTAGCATTACGCACCCGGCTGTCCAATTCTTTTTACCTTAAATGTGTCCTACATGTCAATTGCAACAAAAAAATACCGCCACAGTCTGACTGAATATTAATTCCACGGAAAAAAGGATCGTGTCACTTTCAGCCCCATCCAAATCCTTCCATCAGGATTTAACAACAGTGAAAATACACCATCCTTAAACAAATGAAGCCTAAGGCACTGCTTTCTAATCTTTTGTGGTTTTTGGATGATGTTCAATAAAGACTGTTCTTCTGGTCTTTATTATGTATAGGGAGTATGCAATTTTTAATTCTGTGACAAGAGGAAACACCCTTTAGAGCATTCCTCCTGTTTCTTCTACTTCCTACATTTCCCCTATTTCATCATCCCCCTCCTTTGGCTTCACTATCATCTGTCACATAAAACTCACTTGCAAAGTGCGGTTTTTATATTTATTACTTCCTTGGAGCAGCAGTTTTGAAAGCACTGCAAAGCCATCATCCTGGCAAAAATACAAGTGTCAAGACAACTCTGATGAATAATGTACCTGCTGGACAGAGATGGGAGTTTTGTCTAGTGGCAGTTTTGACTTACCTGCGTTAGCACAAATGGTTAATATGCCTTCTGTTAAGAATGTGTATCATACAAAGAACAGTATTTTATGCGCATATCACAGTGGCTTACTGATTTGGTCACAGCAGTTATTTTGTTACTGAGTCGTTCATACATTACAATCTTAATCTAGTATATTAAGCTATAAACTGCCAAAGAGCTGCATGCAAACTGCATGCCACAAAAGTAGAAAGTTATGTTGATTTTCCAGTCTTTCATTTTCCTTATGCTACTGAAAAGGTTAGCTTGCGTAGAAATACATTATTATTGAGGTCAACGCTAACCACTGTGTTATGTTCTGAATCCTGAGTTTTTGCTTCTCCAGACCAAGCACTATTAGAAAATATCTACTAATGTGGATCACGTGAATCCTACACCTTGTAGTCCCTGTAAAGTGCTCCGACACCCTACACTGGTATGAGAGGTGCTTTTTTCTTTTTTTTTGCATATTCTTTCCAATATAAAATAATTATATCTTTAGTAATTCGAGTATTTGTTTAGAGTGGACTTGTTTGTGTATTTTTTGTGAATTACTGTTTTGATGTTTGAAACTTAAATCGTGCAAATTGCTTGTGGGTCCACGACTTCCAGTAACGATTCAGTGGGGGTCCGAAGGAGTCAAATGGTTGGGAACCACTTATGTAGGAGATTTGAGCTGTCCATTCCTCTCGTGACTGTTTGGAGAAAACACAATTATGAACCCCTTTTTCTGAATTTTACTAAGATTCTCTGGCGTCTCCATCAGTTTAGCATTAAATAGATAATATCTATTGGACATTTTCAGATACTATAACTGACTACTCCCCTCCAGTGTTTTGAAATTTGTGAACCCTATGAATTACGATGAAAAAAATACTTTTCACTCATATGGAATTTATAACCATATTTTCTGTTATAAAAACATTTTTTTTTTTTTAAATGGTAACAGATCGATGTAGTCCCATTTCACTCCGCAATCAATGATGAATATGGTGTTTCCCACCAAACTGTGCATTACACTCTACCACTAAAAATGAGGTATGACGCAAAATAGCTAGTAGTCACTAAGGAGGAAGAGAGGATGGTTCAGGACTTGTCAAGATGGGGAGAAAACGATAAACCAAATGTTTATGATCCACTGAAAAACACCTGGGCTAAGTTACCTCGCAAATACAACTAGAACAACAATTCCCACAGAAATTAGAGAAGGTTTAGTACGGTAATATTATCTAGTCCACATTGAAACAGGGATAGACAGGGGAGAGAGGTTAGTGTGGAATATGAGCTAAATATCTTGAGAATTGCTAGCTGGAAACGTTTTGGCCTATCCGCCAAAGCAGAAGATTTAGAATGACAAGCATTTATTAGTCATTATGACCACAGTTGTGTCCAGGGGACAATATCTGAGCTGATTACAGGAAATGGCACAACATAGAATAACAGTCTACAGAGACTTTAATACCTCTTTGTGTAATGATCCCTAATAAAGTGCAATCTGAAGGACGATCCCTCATGAGGACTACCAGAAGCTGTTATTAAATATAAGGGAAATATATGTCTGAGTGCATATTTTAGGTCTATAATGTTGACTGTGGGTTAAGACACATTAGCGGCAACAGTCCATTTGATGTCCAGGCAAATAACACAGAGGAAATAAGACCTCCTCCCTTGTTGATCTGATCTTAATAAATGCTAACGCCTTGACAACAATCTGGGACACACTGCGACATCTGCTCTGATAGTGATCATAACCATCTTATCCCCTTTTTTCTTGTTGGAAATAAAAATCTATAATCTCATATGATGAAATTGACGTTAAATGTTCTTCTTCATTACATCAGCAAAGCATCAGAGTGACATGTGGAATCCTGAAAAATATAACCATTTAGCCCAGAGCCTGATAAAAACAATCCAGCTTAGCATAAAACACTTAAGACTAAGAGTATTTAAGATGCAAGTATGGCAATTAAAATGGTAAATGGTATGACCAAGAATGCTGGATTAAGATGAGGGAGCGGTCATACATTTTGGTGAGGCGCCACAAGACAATTTACTGAGATGACCTGTATTAGAGTAAGACAAAGCTATAAAGACCTGATCCATGAAAAAAATACTAGCAATGAGTTATAAGAAACTGCAAAATAGAAGGCAAGTGACCACTGAAAAAGACTCCAGAAGGTTTTGTCACTTATCATTAGGGCTCCTGATTTTAGTTTTTTTACAGAAAAAAAAAGACAAAAAATTGTTTTACAGTATGAAATTTTAAATAGACAAAAATATGGAAAATGTCTCCTTTTGGAGGATTCTCACTACTATCAATCACGAGTGCCTGGTCAGAAGGTATTCAAATGGACAGGTAAAGAAGTTAAAAAAAAAACTAATGAATCTTAAAAAGGTGCACATATACAGCTGTTTAGACTGTGCTGCAACACAAATGTTTTCAGATGCCTGCATTGTACTGTATATAGCTGAAACCTGTTGGGCGTTCGAATCCAAGTATACGTTTATCAAATAAATGTGGAAATATACCCATTGCACCTTAATTTATACACCAAAAACAAAATACAATTTGATAAATACATTAAGAATGAGCAAAAAATAAATAAAGAAAAAAATATAGATGCAAATGTCAACAATATAAATACCATAAAAATGGGAGCCCTAGCTAAAATGGACCCAGGAATAATCATGGATCATATCAGGGTGTACAAGTGGCTTTGATATGATCCCAGTTACAAGCTAAAGTTTTGTATAATAATGACTCCACAATTGCTTTAAGTGAATGTTAGCCTCAGCTTTATGAATGCAGAGGGAGAAGACGCTATTTTACAACAAAACTCAAATAAAGCCCAAGGGCCTGATTATGTACCTGCAGAACTTTACAAAGCTGATATAATATTATGGTTTCCAACCTGCACCAGGGTCTTTCAGTCCAGAGGATTGAAAATACTCCTAGATCGTGGTGACAATGGTCACAGAATATAAGAAAGGAACAGGTACTGAACACTCCAATTGCCACCCCATAACATTATTGGTTGGGGCTGGTAAGATTTATATACAAGTTCTTTCTGATATTATGCAAGATTCGATTGACTCTGAAAAAATACTAGCCGATAATCAAGCAGGTTTCAGGACGGGTATTGGGACGATCGACCAGGCCATGCGCCTATCCTTAATTGCACAAAATATGTAAGGCAAACGAGAGCATGTCGGAAAATGCCTCTGCTGGCATGGTTACCCACCCTAACTTTTTGCCTTTTGTTGATGCTAGCTACGATTAAAAGTGTGCTGGGACCCTGCTAACCAGGTCCCAGCACCAGTGTTCTTTCCCCAAACTGTACCTTTGTCTCCAAAATCAGCACAGCCCTGGCACACAGATAAGTCCCTTGTAAATGGAACCCCGGTACCAAAGGCCCAGTGGCCAGGGAAGGTCTCTAAAGGCTGCAGCATGTATTATGCCACCCGGGGGACTCCTCACACAGCACATGCACACTGCCTCATAGCATGTGTGTGCTGGTGGGGAGAAAAAGACTAAGTCGACATGGCACTCCCCTCAGAGTGCCATGCCAACCACGCACTGCCTGTGGCATAGGTAAGTCACCCCTCTAGCAGGCCATACAGCCCTAAGGCAGGGTGCACTGTACCACAGGTGAGGGCATAGTTGCATGAGCACTATGCCCCTACAGCGACTAAGCAAATTCTTAGACATTGTAAGTGCAGGGTAGCCATAAAGAGTATATGGTCCGAGAGTTTGTCAAACACAAACTTCACGGTTCCATAATTGCTACATTGAATACTGGGAAGTTTGGTATCAAACTTCTTAGCACAATAAATCCACACTGATGCTAGAGTGGGATTTATTGAGAAATGCACACACCGGGCATTTTAGAGATGCCCCCTGTATACCAGTCCTACTACTAGTGCTAGGTTGACAAGTTTCTGCCAGCCTGCCACATCCAGATGGGTTTCTGGCAACATGGGGTGAGTGCCTTTGTCACTCTGTGGCCAGGAACAAAGCCTGTACTGGGTGGATGTGCTTCACACCTCCCCCTGCAGGAACTGTAACACCTGGCGGTCAGCCTCAAAGGCTCAAGCCTGGTGTTACAGCACCCCGGGGTAATCCAGGTAGTGGAGATGCCCGCCCCCATGACGCAGGCCCCACTTTTGGCAGCAAGTCCGGAGGAGATGAGAAAAACAAGAAGGAGTCACCCTCCAGTAAGGACAGCCCCTAAGGTGTCCTGAGCTGAAGGGACCCCTTCCTTAGGAAATCCTCCATCTTGTTTTGGAGGATTCCCCCCAATAGGATTAGGGATGAGCCCCCCCTCCCCACAGGGAGGAGGCACAAAGAGGGTGCAGCCACCCTCAAGGACAGTAGCCATTGGCTACTGCCCCCAAGACTTAAAAACACTCCTAGAGTTTTTTAGGGGCGACCCAGGAAACCAGATTCCTGATGACCTACAACAAGGACTGCTGACCTGAAAGCCCCGCAGAGATGACTGAGACGACAATTGACGTGGCCCCAGCTCTACCGGCCTGTCTCCAGATTCAAAGAACCTGCAGAGCGAAGCATCCAGCAGGCCCAGCGACCTCTGAGGACTGCCCCGCAACCAAAAGACCAAGAAACTCCCGTGGACAGGGCGCTGTCCAAGAAACAAAGAAACAACCATCTTTAAAGCGACTACAGCCTCACTCCGGAAGCGGGAGTCCCCAACACTCTGCACCCGACACCCCCGGCTCGTGTCCAGAAGAACCAACACTGCAGAGGAGACCCCTAGGCGACTCCCACGATGTGGACACCCTGAGACGACCTCCCTGCACCCCCACAGCGAAGCCTGCAGAGAGAATCCAGAAGCTCCCCCTGACTGGAAGAAGCACTGCACCCGCAGCCCCCAGGCCAGAGGGAACCAAACTACCCATGCAGGAGTGACCAGCAGGTGACCCTCAGCCCAGCCAGTGGCTCGCCCGAGAACCCCCCTGTGCTCCATGCATCGCCAGAATGACCCCCGGGTCTCTCCATTGCTTTCATTTACAAACCCAACACCTTGTTTGCCCACTGCACCCGGCCGCCCCTGTGCCGCTGAGGGTGTACTTTGTGTGCCTACTTTGCCTCTATCAACCTCTAAGGGGAACCCTTGGACTCTGTGCACACTATCTCTCACTTTGAGATAGTATATACAGAGCCAACGTCCTACAGAGCACCTCTAACATTCAATGACCCTCAAGTCGGCCTTCAATTTGGTAAGTAGAGAATTTTTATTGCTAGCACTGGAGCAGCAGGGACTGGACCACTGTTTGAGCAAAGCCCTGCAAGGCACCATAGAGATACAGCACATCTTTGTGTGTTATGGGTCAAATGGGGGAAAAAAAAAATCCAGATACTTAAAGGTGTGCGTCAAGGGTGCATATTAGTGTGTACTTTTTTTTTCATTGTTTTTTTAAGGATGTTGGCTCACACCTAGAAATTTTGAAATGAGATAACCTAAGACTTTGTTAATACAAGGACACCTGTACTACTGTTCGCAGAAGACACGGTCCTCTCGTCACCAAGTTCGCCATACATAAGATGATCAAAGGTTTTGCTGAATAATGCTCCAAAACAACAATGGACTACCAATATAATTAAAGACATGATAATGAACCAAAGGGTTGCTTTAAGGTGCTCTGTTCTTGTTAGCAGTGAAACCTTGGAACCGGTAAACAAATCTGCTTATCTTGGTATACGGTATAAAACTAGATTTATCTCTAACCAACACAAGAAAGAAGCAAAAGCTATACTAAAACAAGCAGCGGCTACCGATCTCAGATGTAAGCAAAAGACTGGGAGGCAGTTATCGAGAACCGTGTTACATGTATATAGACCAAAGGCAGTAGCTGCAGAGATTTATGGATCAGAAGTATGAGACAACATTAATTATCAAAGCACAGAAAATTAGGAATATGTTTCTCAGATCTATACTGTGCTTGGACACAAACCCTACTCACCTGTTCTTGGAATTGGGTATTAAACCCAGACATCATTGCCTGTGTCCCAATATTATAGTGGGTTAGTCTACACAGGAATCGTCTTGCCGTGGTATACCTGAATTGCCTTGGTCGGTCCATGTTCATAATATCTTAAAATCACTTGATCTCAACACTATCTATGAGGATCCCACCATCAGAAATGGTGCAACACTCACGATGATCAAGGAGGTATACTAGCAGTATAAAATTGGAAGAGATCTGTAAATCTGACAGGAAGGCCCCCCTTGGCATACAGACTTCTCAACCACAAAGAGCAGGCTGGTTTTGAAACCTACCTAGATGATATTTGCCCATTAGGTCTGGGAACACTCATTAAAAATGTATATTGCCAGAAGGAAAAATGCTACGTCTTTGCCATGGGAATAAAGAAACCTATCATGCAATTTATGCCATCTTGCCCACAAACATCAACTGTCCAAACAAAATGCATGGTCCTTTTATCTGATGCTTATAAAAATATAGGATGATGCAGATGCCTTAGACTGTGTAAACGACAGACCAGCCTACGATTTACCAAGCAGTGTCTACTTATATCTGGACTGCTTAGATTGTGACTGGTAAATTGAGGAATAGGTGAAAATTAGGCTGATTTTACTTTGCTTACTATATTCTAGAGCTCTGATTTATACTAGTTGTGGTTCATTTTGTAAGATAGTATGCTAGATAATGAAAATGTCACTTACCCAGTGTACATCTGTTCGTGGCATCAGTCGCAGTAGATTCGCATGTTCTGCAATAGCTCGCCATCTGGTGTTGGGCCGGAGTGTTACAAGTTGTTTTTCTTCGAAGAAGTCTTTCGAGTCACGGGGCCGAGTGACTCCTCCTTTTGTCTCCATTGCGCATGGGCGTCGACTCCATCTTCGATTGTTTTTCCCCGCAGAGGGGGAGGTAGGAGTTGAATTGTAGTAATAGTGCCCATGCAATGGAGTGACTAAGTATGCACCTATTTAAGGTTGAGATGATACATATATAAATAATTGAAGGTAACTTCCAAACTGCTACAGGCTCCCGGGGAGGCGGGTGGGCACATGCGAATCTACTGCGACTGATGCCACGAACAGATGTACACTGGGTAAGTGACATTTTCAGTTCGATGGCATCTGTCGCTGTAGATACGCATGTTCTGCATAGACTAGTAAGCAGTTATTTCCCCAAAAAGCGGTGGATCAGCCTGTAGGAGTGGAAGTAGTCTGAAATAATGTTCTTAATACGGCTTGACCTACTGTGGCTTGTTGTGCGGATAACACGTCTACACAGTAGTGCTTGGTGAATGTGTGAGGCGTAGACCATGTGGCTGCCTTACATATTTCTTGCATTGGGATGTTTCCTAGAAAGGCCATGGTAGCACCTTTCTTTCTGGTTGAGTGTGCCCTTGGTGTAATGGGCAGCTGTCGTTTAGCTTTAAGGTAGCAGATTTGGATGCATTTAACTATCCATCTGGCTATACCTTGTTTTGAAATTGGGTTTCCTGCATGAGGTTTTTGAAATGCAATAAAGAGTTGTTTAGTGTTTCTGATGTTTTTTGTTCTGTCAATGTAATACATCAATGCTCTTTTGACATCTAATGTATGTAGTGCCCTTTCAGCTACGGTATCTGGCTGTGGAAAGAACACTGGAAGTTCCACTGTTTGATTTAGATGGAACGGTGAAATAACCTTTGGCAAAAATTTAGGATTGGTCCTTAGGACGACTTTATTTTTGTGTAGTTGTATAAAAGGTTCCTGTATTGTAAACGCCCGAATCTCGCTTACTCTTCTTAGGGAAGTAATGGCGATGAGAAATGCCACCTTCCAGGTTAGGAACTGTATGTCGCAGGAGTGCATGGGTTCAAAAGGTGGACCCATAAGTCTAGTTAGGACAACATTTAGGTTCCATGAAGGAACAGGTGGTGTTCTTGGTGGTATAATTCTCCTAAGGCCCTCCATGAATGCTTTAATGACTGGTATCTTATATAGGGAAGTTGAATAGGTAGTCTGCAGGTATGCAGATATTGCTGCAAGGTGTATTTTAATGGAAGAGAAAGCTAGGTTAGATTTTTGTAAGTGAAGCAAGTAACCCACTACATGTTCTGGAGTTGTGTGTAATGGTTGTATTTGATTAATATGGCAGTAGCAAACAAACCTCTTCCATTTACTTGCATAGCAGTGCCTGGTGGATGGCCTTCTGGCTTGTTTTATGACTTCCATACATTCTTGGGTAAGTTGTAAGTGCCCGAATTCTAGGATTTCAGGAGCCAGATTGCTAGATTCAGCGATGCTGGATCTGGGTGTCTGATCTTTTGGTTGTGCTGTGTCAACAGATCTGGCCTGTTGGGCAATTTGATGCAGGGTACCACTGATAGGTCTAGCAGCGTTGTGTACCAGGGTTGCCTTGCCCAAGTTGGTGCTATCAATATGAGTTTGAGTTTGCTTTGACTGAGTTTGTTTACCAGGTAAGGAAGGAGAGGGAGAGGAGGAAAAGCGTAAGCAAATATCCCTGACCAGTTCATCCATAGGGCATTGCCTTGGGATTGCTCGTGTGGGTATCTGGATGCGAAGTTTTGGCATTTTGCGTTCTCCCTTGTCGCAAACAAGTCTATCTGAGGTGTTCCCCAGAGTTTGAAATAAGTGTTCAGAATTTGGGGGTGAATTTCCCATTCGTGGACCTGTTGGTGATCTCGAGAGAGATTGTCTGCGAGTTGATTTTGGATCCCTGGTATAAACTGTGCTATTAGGCGAATTTGGTTGTGAATTGCCCAATGCCAAATCTTTTGTGCTAGCAGGCTTAACTGCGTGGAGTGCGTCCCCCCCTGCTTGTTTAGATAATACATTGTTGTCATGTTGTCTGTTTTGACGAGAATGTATTTGTGAACTATTATTGGTTGGAAAGCTTTTAGTGCTTGAAAAACTGCTAGAAGTTCTAGGTGATTGATATGCAGTTTTGTTTGATGTACGTTCCATTGTCCTTGTATGCTGTGTTGATCGAGGTGTGCTCCCCACCCTGTCATGGAAGCATCTGTTATTACGTATTGTGGCACTGGGTCTTGGAAAGGCCGCCCCTTGTTTAAATTTATGTTGTTCCACCACAGAAGCGAGAGGTAAGTTTGGCGGTCTATTAACACCAGATCTAGAAGGTGACCCTGTGCTTGAGACCACTGTGATGCTAGGCATTGTTGTAAGGGCCTCATGTGCAGTCTTGCGTTTGGGACAATGGCTATGCATGAAGACATCATGCCTAGGAGTTGTAATACCATCTTTGCCTGTATCTTTTGTGTTGGATACATGCGTTGTATGATGGTGTTGAAATTTAGAATTCTTTGTGGACTTGGAGTGGCTACTCCCTTTGATGTGTCTATTATGGCTCCTAGGTATTGTTGTACCTTGCGCGGCAGAATGTTGGATTTTGTAAAGTTGACGGTGAACCCGAGTTTGAAGAGGGTTTGTATGATCTGATTTGTGTGATTTGAGCACTGTATGAACGAATGGGCCTTGATTAGCCAGTCGTCCAAATATGGGAACACATGTATTTGCTGCCTTCTTATGTGTGCAGCGACTACCGCTAGACATTTGGTAAAGACTCTTGGTGCGGTTGTTAATCCGAAAGGCAGTACCTTGAATTGGTAATGTATTCCTTTGAATACAAACCTTAGGTATTTCCTGTGCGATGGGTGTATTGGTATATGGAAATAAGCATCCTTGAGGTCTAAAGTTGCCATGTAGACGTGTAGTTTTAGCAATGGCAATACTTCTTGTAGGGTGACCATGTGGAAGTGGTCTGATTTGATGAAAGTGTTCACTACTCTGAGGTCTAGGATTGGTCTCAGCGTTTTGTCCTTCTTTGGTATCAGAAAGTACAGTGAGTAAACTCCTGTGTTTATTTGTGTGTTTGGCACTAATTCGATTGCATTCTTTTGCAATAGTGCCTGCACTTCTATCTCCAGGAGATTGGAATGGTGTGTTGTTAAATTTTGTGCTTTTGGTGGTATGTTTGGAGGGAATTGTAGAAATTCTATGCAATAACCATGTTGGATAATTGCTAGAACCCAAGTGTCTGTAGTGATTTCCTCCCATGCTTTGTAATAATGACCTATTCTTCCCCCCACTGGTGTTGTGTGGAGGGGGTGAGTGACATGTGAGTCACTGTTTAGTAGTAGGGGTTTTGGGGCTTTGAAATCTTCCTCTATTTCTAGGGAATTGCCCTCCTCTATATTGTCCCCGAAAACCTCCTCTATACTGTCCCTGGTAACTGGACGGTGTGGCTTGTGAGGTGCTGGCTTGTGTGCTTTGACCCCGAAACCCCCCTCGAAAGGGCGTTTTACGGAATGTGCTGTAATTCCCTCTGCTCTGCGGGGAGTAGAGTGCGCCCATGGCTTTGGCAGTGTCCGTATCTTTTTTGAGTTTCTCAATCGCTGTGTCCACTTCTGGACCGAACAGTTCTTTTTCATTAAAAGGCATATTGAGAACTGCTTGTTGAATCTCTGGTTTAAATCCAGACGTTCGGAGCCATGCATGCCTTCTGATAGTTACAGATGTATTAATTGTCCGTGCAGCTGTATCTGCAGCGTCCATGGAGGAGCGGATCTGGTTGTTGGAAATGGTCTGTCCCTCCTCAACCACTTGTTTTGCCTTATTTTGTAAGTCCTTGGGCAGATGTTCAATGAGATGTTGCATCTCGTCCCAGTGGGCTCTGTCATAGCGCGCAAGTAGTGCCTGGGAGTTCGCGATGCGCCACTGGTTTGCAGCTTGTGCTGCGACTCTTTTACCAGCTGCATCGAACTTGCGGCTTTCTTTATCTGGGGGTGGTGCATCTCCAGATGTGTGAGAGTTGGCCCTTTTCCTAGCTGCTCCTACAACGACAGAGTCTGGTGGCAGCTGTGTAGTGATGAAAACCGGGTCTGTAGGAGGCGCCTTATACTTTTTTTCCACCCTTGGTGTGATTGCCCTACTTTTGACCGGCTCCTTAAAGATGTCTTTTGCGTGCCGGAGCATACCAGGGAGCATAGGCAGGCTTTGGTATGAGCTGTGGGTGGAGGAGAGTGTGTTGAATAAAAAATCATCCTCGACCTGTTCTGAGTGGAGGCTTACGTTGTGAAATTGTGCTGCTCTAGCCACCACTTGAGAATACGCGGTGCTGTCTTCTGGTGGAGATGGCTTCGTAGGGTATGCCTCCGGACTGTTATCTGACACTGGGGCGTCGTATAGGTCCCATGCGTCCTGATCTTGGTCACCCTGGCTCATGGTGGTGTGAGCTGGGGAGTGTGATGGAGTTTGTGCTGGTGAGACGTTAATCACGGGCGGAGGAGAGGGTGGTGGGGTAACTCTTTTCACCACTTTTGGTTGTGGTGTCTGTTCAGTCTGGAACTCCAACCTTCTCTTTCTCCTAATGGGGGGAAGGGTGCTTATTTTTCCTGTCCCCTGCTGTATGAAGATACGCTTTTGCGTATGGTCCACATCAGTTGCTTGTAGCTCTTCCTCAAACCTATGCTTCTGCATTTGGGAGGTTAGCGAGTGCTCTTCTGTATAAGAGCCTGAAGCTGGGTCGCTTGCAGTTTGTTTCGGCATCGAAACCCTGTCTGCGTGTTTTTTCGGCTCCGAGGTGACTTTTTTCTTTTTCGGGGCCGAAACCTCTCGGCGTCGATCTGTTTCGGTGCCGCTGTCTCGGCGTCGAGCCGTGTCCACACCGGCATCTCGGTGTCGAGGCTTGTCTCCAGCACTTTCTCGGTCCCGAGAAGGCTGCGTGCCGGTGTCTCGACCGGAGTCGGACGATCTCGGCACTGTTTGGGCCTTTTTCGGTGCCGACGGTCGGTCACCGAATTTATGGGTGGAGCCATGGCCGGATGGCAGTGGCGTCCCCTGGGCCTTGTAAATGTTTCTCTGTGTGGTTTTCGACGTCTTACTCACGGTTTGTGTATCGTCGAATCCTTCGGAGTCTGAGTCTTGGATCGAGAAGGTACCTTCCTCTTCCTGTTCCTCGAACTCCCGTTGGGCTGTCGGTGCGGACGCCATCTGAAGTCTTCTGGCTCGACGGTCTCGGAGTGTTTTTCGGGACCGGAACGCACGACAGGCCTCGCAGGTGTCTTCGCTGTGCTCAGGTGACAGGCACAGGTTGCAGACCAAGTGTTGGTCTGTGTAGGGGTATTTATTGTGGCATTTGGGGCAGAAACGGAACGGGGTCCGTTCCATCGGCGTTCTTCAGCACGCGGTCGGGCCGACCAGGCCCCGACAGAGGATCGAAAAACTACCCCGAAGGGCACCGGAGCTCTTCGATCTTCGATGCGGTGTGGAATCTAAGTACGCCGATCCCGAACGCAACAATACCGACGAAAATCTTCCGAAATTAGCTAATTTTCCGTTCCGAAACTCGGAGCGACAGGAACACGTCCGAACCCGATGGCGGAAAAAAAACAATCGAAGATGGAGTCGACGCCCATGCGCAATGGAGACAAAAGGAGGAGTCACTCGGTCCCGTGACTCGAAAGACTTCTTCGAAGAAAAACAACTTGTAACACTCCGGCCCAACACCAGATGGCGAGCTATTGCAGAACATGCGTATCTACAGCGACAGATGCCATCGAACATAGCATTTATAGTCTCCATTACTGAGTAAGTACGTTGTTAAATTATTACTTGGCCCATTTTTTATTTATTACGGTTATTTGATGAAACGGACTGCATTGGTTTTATTGTGGTTTAGTGCTGGATTTATTGTTTATTCTAGTATATGTTGGCATTGTTCAGCCTATTAAATTTTAAATATACCAACGTGACTTATGTTTGCACAACTTATGTTGTTATGGCTTATGCGGATAATTAATAAATTACTTATCCTACAAAGTAGAAAGAACTATGTTCAATCTCTTTGATCCACAGCTTAATCACAAGAGATGTAGAATTTAAACATTCATCCTAAGAGCAGCTTGAGGACCTAGGAGTATATCCTGAGGACCTAAGATTACTAACAGCAGTCCCTGTCTCCTAAAACACTTTGAAACTATAACAAAAATTATTATCTGGGTGTACATACCAAAAACGATTATCTAGGTGTATGGTCTCGGCTACTGGGAAATTTATATTAAAAATGTGTAAAGAGGCCCATTTGTAAATATACCACATAACTTGTGGCCAGGCCTATAGCTTTTCAAATGCAGGTTCCACTGGGAAGAAATCTTTGATTCTTACACCCCCTAAGTCTCCCCCAAAACTGTGAACATTATCTTCGGGATGAAACATAAAATAAAAATGAACAGACTAAATCAAGAAGTTATGAGTACCATGCTCCCTAGAAGCCTAGCATACACCACTGCAGTTTCCACCTCACAATGTTTTCTTAGCCTTGTTAATGGTTTTTAATGATGGGGTCTAATACAGACAGTAAACAAACATTATCTTAAAGTGGACTGGGCACTAAGAGTAAGGTGTCTTTCCACCACCAATTCCACATCAGCTACCATTACAGCTACTGACAATATTTCTATGAAAGGATTAGACATGAAGAAGGGACATGGAATGTGGGTGAGACCGGTGCATGTGTAGCTCTAGCTGTGAATCCTATTTTATAGTAGGCAGGTCTAAAAAGCATGCTTCGCTCCACATTGAATTTTCAATTAACAGGCTAGAAACAGTGCACTGACAAAATCGGTGCTTGAGTTTACTAGATTTGGATCCGTCAAAGTGTCTGTTCCACAACTACTGATTCTACAAGTGGATTCAAGAAATGAAACTTTCCCTTAATGACACCAGGGTCCAAGTTTACCAGAGAAAATTCAGGTACATCGTTCATGGATAAGGACATACGAGTTGTGTAGTGCCACCAACTGTATGTAGCTTCTAAGAAGATTGCCCCATTGTGTTATTGAATATGCTTTTTTAGATGGCTAGACACAATGGAGCTATTAGATGACAGGCAATTTAACTAAAGATCAAAATCTGTTGTCCAATGACAAGAGTGGACATATTTGAATTATTTATTCACAATAGACTATCCCATAATTGTGTCCATAATAAGTGATCCCTCATTTTGTTGTATGCTTAAAAGAAGATAAATCACCTTTTGTGCTTCTGAGTTAAGAAAATATTTCATTGTGTGCAATTGGACCTGGTTTATTAAATACCTATAAAACAAAAAGCTTAAGATTCCAAGCACTTTTTTTGTTAGACAAAAGTAAGTAAATGAATCAAAAATAAAGATAGCACGTGCAAATTCCCTGGCTATGAAATGTACTTCTGATTGTTTGCTGAATGTAACAAGCAACTTGTGAAGTCTTTAGACAAGATGTAAACATTTAAATGCAATCACTTTTCAGGCAAGCCTTGTAGCTTTTAATTGCCTATGTCGGAGCCTATCAACGTATTGCAGTAACCAAGGAAAAATAATGTAACTGCTCCAGTCAAAGTGTTATTTTTTTTAACACATTTTATTGGGAACTTTAAGTTTAAAGGACAAACAAGGCCACTGCATCATATTAATTTTTTAGGACTTTAATATACTCCGAGAAATACAATTGTGCATCTGATATGAACTATGTAAAAGCAAATTGCACACGGAATGGAGTTCTCATACACAACAACCAGGCTCCATACAATCTACCTGAATAGACAATGATGGACATAGGCAGGGCTATAAGTGGGATGAGAAAACTGGGGGTCCTCTCAAAGGGGCGTGGCCGACAAAATTATTATTGGCGTGACTTAAAACTTGTAAGTTAGAAACCTCTGCTTAGCATAGTGTGCCACTGGACTGGTATTTTTGCTGCTTCTTTCTGTCGTTGCTTCCAGATCAGGCCTTAAAAAATCATAAAAATGTTAATAGACCTGCAGGTTGAGTAGCATGAATAATCTACTCGACCTAACTGTAATGTAGTTGACCCGAAAACGGGTCTCAAATTGTGTGATCCTAGGCAAATATTGTATTTTACAGTCACCCTTTTCTTCGTTCTCACTTGAGAGCACCTTCAAATATGTGAGTTCAGCATTTCTGCTGTAAAAAAAAATCCTCGTTGTATTACACTAAACGTTTGCCTCATGTATAATAAATCTAGTTTACATCTATGGTACACATCATCCATGCATGACTTGCCTCTTACTTTACTATTAGTTTTGCCATCAGGGCAGGAGTGTATCAGTTTATGTTTAAACACTCACGTATGATAAATAGATTACTAAAGCATGATGTTGTAGCGCACAGTAATTTACTGACAGTACATTTCCAAGAAATGTCAAAAACGTTCCCACTCACTTGCAGCTTTAGTGATAAAACTCTATAGTGTATTAACAATCTGTGAAAATTGGGTTTCAGAAAACTTTTATCATTTGCACACCGCCAAGTAAAGTGTTCTGACTTTTTCATTCTATTAAAATACTTTTTTTCATCACACAAGTAGAAAAAAATGGTCTTTCACAACTAATGAAATATATTTTTAAGTGCTTGTACAGCTGACTTAGGTTTTTCCTAACACACAATATTTTTATAACTGATACCAAAAGCCTTTCATTTCACATAGGTCAGACGGTTCACTGTACACATTCCTTGAACTCTGCAGTCACAAAGAAAAGTATTTGCACTGCAAGAAGACAAACTGACTGTTGACCTCTGCCTCTAAACACAGAGCAAATGTGACAGGAATAAGATTTAAAGGCATCTTAATAGCTAATGCAGTTTCTGACTCAACAGAGCACCTCTTTGTCCACTCACCAGAAGGGTCGAGTAGAATCTAAAAATAGCTCGACCTCATAAAATAAAACTCGCTGGAGTGGTTGAGTAGATTTTGAGCCCTGCGGATAAATAATACAAGTAACATTACACCTACAGCAAGCCAGGACTATTAGCCTTGTCAATGGTTGCTAGTTGCATAAGAAAAATAAGCAACAATGGCATGTTAGTATAAAATAGTTAAAATGCTTCAGTTCTGAAATTATGAGGCTGTGAAAGAACTATAACAAGTCTGAAGTTGCATCAAAGGCAATGAAAAGGTGTTACTGCTGCAGAGTTAAGGTTTATTTTTTCCTCCACTCTGAGGGTGAAGGCATTGATGAAGAGCCCAATAGGGACCAGTCTCAGCACCTGCTTTTTAGAACGGCAGGTGCCGAGCACCCACAGGACCCGGTCCACTTAAAGCCCTGGACACAGCAATGGAGGACAGGGTGTAAAGACAATTCGTATGTATATTCTATTATCAGCTGGGAGGAGAGAAACCTGTGTCCTTGTATGTGTGTAATTCCAACCTGTAGACCCTACATCTCATGATGGTTAAGTCGTCCAACTTACATGTAAATGTCACTAATGCATCTTCCCATGCCACCAGTGCCTTAGGTCACATTTATAATGGAGAATGTGCACAGAAAAGAAATATCTTCTGTCTTAGGTTAAGTACATCTGCTTGCAGGATCTCAGATGGGACATTTATGGCCTTGCACCTCATATCTATTCTCCTTTTTAAGGACAGGGGAGACCTCAGTACACAAATCCATTTCTGTATTTGGTTTTGCCTGAATGTGAGAATGCACCTAACAGGAATGTTTGTGGTGTTACCGTTAGGGAACCGCCTATGACACAGTTTATGTTCTGCAATACCACAGGCCAAAGGGGTACCAACTCCAAGCATTCCCATGCCATCTCACTACAATGTTCAGCTGCAGCTTGGCATTTAGAGCAATTGCCATAAGCAAGTTGATGTGAGATGAGGATGGTGGAGGTAAATGAACTGGATTAGCTTAGCTTTAAACTACTATTCCAAGACACTAAGTAGACCACAATATTATGCCAATCTGCACCTGATAATTCTTTACCCAAAGTTTGTTCTCACTTGGATCTCAGGTCTGATAGTAGCTTACTGGTGACATTTAGCATGCTTCCATTGAACAACAAGATTTTTTTCCTGCAGTTGTCCCCTGTGGTGAGAAGCACAAGTAATGCTGCATCACTTTCCAGTTCAGTATCCCTTACATTCCAAATCAATCTAATGGTTATTGTCATGGAGCCATATGCCAGAAATTACTCGGGAAGTAGGTCATTTCTGTGCATGTCTTTGAATGTGCAGAGTATATTGATATGGTACGTATCACCTTTGTCAAAGGAGTATTCATACCAAGCTTCCATATCAAACACTGGCATACACCATTTGACAGATTCGGGCGCACTCGCCGAACATGGTTATTGTACGTAGCCGAGACTATAAGGGAGAGGAAACGCCTGCTAACTTTGGCGCATAATATATCTGAGGAGTTGAGGTATTATTACGGTCAGGTCAACTGATATATGTTTTGACTAACAGATGTGGAAAATGAACTTAACAATTGATGTCCTGAGGAAGTCTAGGGGGCAATCCCCTGACGAAACACGTGTTGACAAGCAAGCAGGATTGACCAATCAGTAGAATCATAGAAGCGGAATTGTGATTATTATTTGAAGATTTATCAAATCATGATATTACGTTTAGAGGATTTACGATTTTCATTTGGAACATTGACTCTGTTTGAACATTCGAGATGGAATCATTCCTTATAGAATAAACATTTCTTCAATTCATGGAACAAATCATACCTTGGACTTTATTTAATGTATATTATTACATTGCATTTATTGATTTAAACGTGTGCCACTACACATTATTAGATTTGGATAACCCTTAGGAAGTTATCAGTTGGGGCTTAGTGGGGGTGAAGCCCCGGTAAGTAGGCACTGTATGACTACATTGGTTGGGAGAGATCTGTGAGGAAGAGCGCCTCTTTTTCCTGCAGCTATCACCCTTTGTTTGTTTGATACCAGTATTGAATAGTTTAGTCAAGGACTCTGCCTCCACACAAACCCGGGGAAACAGAGAAGATTTATCAAAGTTTACTTTCAAGCCTGAGACGCTAAGTTTCCCGGCTTTGCCACAGTGGGATCTGGGATTACAAAGACATACCAAGCTATCTTTCATGTATAATGAGATGGTATGTGTGCAGTTCCAAATAGTCAACCCCCATTCAATGCCATGCTGCCTAAAATGGCAGGCCAAGGGGTCTATTGCCAAAGTGAACAGCACAGGAGAGAGGAGCAACCCTGTCTGGTGCTCCTCTCCACAGATGGGTGTTCAATTTCACATGTCCTATCTCACTCGAACTGTGGAGCCCAAATATAAGAGAATGTTCGAGCTCAAGCTTTCAAGGCAGAATCCCAATGAGCTTAAGGCTTCAAGTAGAAATGTCCAGCTGAGCATGTCAAAGGCTTTTTCGATATCTGATGCTGCCACTCATGTCAGGCCGTCATGTAGGGTTTAACTTCATATTATGGCATAACCTCCACAAATTTGGTGAGGTGTTAAGGCTGGTCATTAAACCATTCTGGTCTAGGTGACATAGCATACTACTTTTAGAGCTCTAGAGGCTTTTTCTAGAATTTTATAATCTAGACTCAATAGTGACATATGTAAGACACTAATGCTAGTATGTCCCTTACAGGTTCGGGAAGCATTACTATCATCATCTTTTTGAGGCCCCCGGTAGCAACCCCCCTGACCTGTCCTTCACTGTAGAGTGCCAACAATTTAGGGCCTAGTTGCAGTACAAAAATGTCATAGCAATCTAGACAGTCTAATCCAGGGCATTTGCCTCATACCCACATTACTCTGGATGTTTTTATTTCCTGCTCTGAAAGTGGAGAGTCCTCTTGGAAGCAGTCAGATATTCGGTAATGTGTTCAAACATCTAATGGGTTGTACCCGTTTGCTTGAGAAAATAATATTTTATAAATATGTCAGACTCAACCAGTGATTGTGAAATTCAGTTAAGTTAATCTTTCAGAATTGTCAACTTTGGACTATTTCTCTAGGGTATTGGTAAAGTGACGAAACACTCCCTTGTGCCTTCTGAATTTAAGTCACAACTCCAATTCAGTCTCCCATTTCTAATATCTGATGGGAGCAAGTTCAAGGTGTCCAAGTCTGTCTTCTAGAGACAAGAGTTCCCTCAGCAGTACATTTTGTACCTCGGACAGCTTTAATGCAATCCATCACGAAGCTGTCAATATAAGTACATATAGGACGATGCATAGATTAGCTCAATCCTTTAAGATACTGTCGATCTAGTGCAGAGAGTATCTTTAAAGTATTGGCAAAAAAACCTCAGGTTAGTCCCATGCAGTCTGTGATCATGTGAATGGGCGTCATAATGGTTTCACCCATCTTTAGGAAAACTATCAATTCAGGGCAAGGGACTGATATTTCATCTGTATCCAATTTGTAACGACTTCAGTGTGAACAAACCTGACCGGACAAATTGCTTTGAAAAGGCAATAAGCTTTTCAGCCACCATAGGGTGAGGGTTTACCGTCTCCTACTAGCAGCCCTGCCTTACATCTATATTGCATATACTCTATACTATAAAAAAGCTATGACATCCATATGAAAAATGTTGTCTATACTTCAAGTTGAAAGAAGCTGTGAACATTAGACGGAGATATGATAATCAGTCTAGGATTGAAAACAGTTGTGAACATTAAGCCACTTGTATAATTAAGGTGGTCATTGTATTGTGGCTAAAGCATCCTTCTGCCATATACTTTTCTGAGTTTGGATTGTTTACCCTTTCAGTTTGGGGCAGCCTCTCTCAAAGTCTATTAACTGGTACACTCTTATTGGTACTATATACTGAGTCCAAGTAAATGCCACCCTAAAACTTCCCCCCCAGAAGTTTATCTACCTTTAGTAATCCTCTACTATGCAGGTCTTATGTTTATCGATCTGTACACTCTTCAAGTTATTCCCCGAAAGAAATGCAGGTGGTCAGAAGATTGTTTAACAGCCAATTCGGAGCAATCCTGCAGGTGTTAACAAGTCTAACATCCCCTCTTTGTTGCATGCCTCATTCACCCTTATGTGGTCAACCACCTTCGCCTTCCGCCATATAACCAGCTACTGCTTCAGCCAGGCACATTTTCAGCAAGAGACCAACAACAAAATGTGGTGCCACTAGGTCTCGTTCAACCCTCATAGGTAACCTTTCTGCTTTAGCATAGTTGACCTTTAGTGAATGTTTTTTCTACTGTGCAATCAGAGCAGTAGCCGGCCACAGTATAAAAAGGCAATATATCCATACAAAGGTTTAAATAAAAACTATAGTTTCCTACACCTTCACATCATGTGAATTTATAATTAGATTCACAATGTAAAGTTTCAGTATCATCAGAATACATTTAATGCAGTGGTCCTTGCAGTATAATGTATCTGTAGAAGATGACTGGACAAAGCATGATCCCCATGGCACCACCAATGACGGCAAACAGCCAGTTACCTCCTGGGAGTGCTTGGTTATAAAGCAACATAACCAAGCCTCCCCAAGTCACAAAATGATCTTCTGACTGGTTGTTGCCAAGAACATTTTTTTTTTTTTTTTTTAATTTTTTTTTTTTAAATAAACCAAGGTGGCTTAAAGCCTGAAGCTGTGATGGCACTGCGCACAGCAAGATCTCCCAACTAAGTCCTCATTTTGCTGAACCTGTTCGAAGTACTGCCATGCCTAAAGCATTTAAAGAGAAGCAGACCCACATGAGCAAATCTGGAGTGTTAACACATACAACGGGAAAGTTGGAGAGAATTTAATTTAAAGCTCAGAGTGGAGTTCAATCAATCAATCAAACTGGCTTTGAAAAACAAAGCGCAAAAAAAAAAAAAGCCTAGATTTTCAAGGATACTGGCCTTCCATAAGAATCTGGGCCCCTGTAAGTTTTTTTTCCCCTTTTCCTCCTCAGCTAAACGTGCGCACGTCAGTATGATGGCGCACATCAATAATGCACATCACCTGAAGGAGCGCTTCGAGCAGTCTTTAAAAACACGCACCAAGCGTAGGCTCTCATTCTGCAACTGGATCGAGCAGAAAGCAATACGAGGAAAGAATTATGAAAGCGTCCATTTGTGACTCAATCTGCACCTCAATATATATTTTACTAGCCTCCCTAGCAGGTGCTCTCCATGAGCACCCTGCATCTGTTATTTTAAATAAAAGGAGTAATTTTCCTTTTCCAGCAATACACTAAGATTAACCCATTCTAGTATGCACCAAGTGACTGTGTGGATTATAAGAGGTTGGCCAGATTGGTACAACTACATTTTCATTTTGATAGGCTTTAATTTCTGATACACTTTGTAATAGACTTCTCTGAGCTAAATAAGATATATTCAGTTTCCACTGCTCAGCTTATGGCATACACGCTCAATACATCAACTCTACATGATTTTCCATCTAGTTCATTAAAAAAATCATATTAATCTATATAGAGGGTCGTCCAATCATTACATCTGTGTTCAACAGTCCCTATCATTTGTCATACCAAAAAGAGATCCCTGCCTTTTCAGTGTGGCGCTTGCAGGGGCTGGGGTGGCACATTACAAGGTATGTCTTCAGAAACTATGGATGATTCATATGGATTTGTTCAAAAGTATATGATGTTACAACCCATGATACATCATATGACCCTTAAGGTCTCATCGCAATTTTTTTTTGGTGTGACTTTTAAAAGAACATGCCCTTTTTAAATAGTATTTTAGCCTGACAACATACACAGGGTTGTGCTGATCCTTAATTATGGTTGAGCATAGTATATGGGTGCTAGTTAGTATCATCATTTAATACCAAAAATCTTAGAATACCCCATTATAGTAGTTAAAGGAGGCAATATATATGCACATGATATATAGAAATAAGAAACCTGTTTGAAGTGGCTATCCCAGTTGTTTTAGTGTGTGTTTTAAGGGACTACACTGGATGCCCCTTGCTGAAGGAGGGATTGAACTCATATGGTAGGGGAGAGTATTCCCTCAGGTATTTTATATCTGATATAGTACTGGTCCTGATGAAAGCCGCCGACCTTGGAGCGCAAGAAAGGTGAAAAAAACTTTATGAGCACCAATTAGGATGTGAAGGGCTGATTAAGGTGTCCCCAACACATCTTACACGGTTTTAATCTTGCCGCAAGAGTATTTAAGCTCGATCTTACTCAGCGTCCAAGCCCTCTCTTTGGTCAGCGTTATCCTCCTCCCTCTTGGACCCGAGCGGGGGGCTGACTGCTCTAGACCAAAGCCAGGGTGGGGGGGGGGTGTGACCGCTTTGGACCAGACACTCGTGCGGGCAGACTGTTATAGACTAGAGTGGGGGAGATTGCTTTGGATTGACGTAGGACAGATTATTTTAGATTGGAGCGGGCCGGTTGTTTTGTTTTGGAGTGGAGCAGATTGTTTTAGACAGGAGTGGAGCAGATTGTTTTAGACAGGAGTGGAGCAGATTGTTTTAGACAGGAGTGGAGCAGATTGTTTTAGACAGGAGTGGAGCAGATTGTTTTAGACAGGAGTGGAGCAGATTGTTTTAGACAGGAGTGGAGCAGAGCAGGATGGGTTGGGAGAAATTGAGTGTGGTGGACTGGGGTGTGTGGTTTTGAGTGGGATGGATTGGAGTGGGGATTAGATTGGAAAGGGTCAGACTGAATGAGGTGAAGTAGCGTGAGTTGGATTGGATTTGAATGGGGTGGATTGGGATGTACTGCACAATTGTGTTAAAACACAATTTTGGAAATTACACATGAGAAAAACAATTTTGCTTTGCAATATTTAGAACAAGATAATTGTTGTGTTTTGAGAACAGCACACACAAGCAAAAACACAAACATGAGTGCAAAGTGGGAAAAGAAGACTTGGCAAAAGAAAAGAGTATAAGAAATAAAACATAGCAATTTTGTTTGTCCTGCTGGGCACGTTTTTGCCAGTTACAGGCCTTCTGTTTGAAGGACCCTAGAAGTTAAAAAGTACCACCTCAATCACGTCAGGAGCTGCAGACACACACTGATTAAGTTGAATAAATCAGTGCGTGGTCCCTGCCCCACAGACATGAACGGAAATGATGCTAGGCCTGCAGTGACCAATTACAAGGCTGTAAACAAAAGTGGCACCCCAGCAATTGGTAAGCCACAGGTGGGTTTCAAGCCCCTTTTATTTAACAACAGTCTCGTAAGCAAGACGCATGTGCTAACGAAGGCTCAACCCTATTAAATTTTTGTTTTTTAAAAGACTTTAAGATAACTGCATAAAATAAGCGGTGATACTTTTAAAAGTAGCTACTGTAATGTTATTTGTAGAACGCTTTCCTAGACCCAAATCTATTTCTGGGTGATTAACTTCTCAGTTTGTATCATTCACATGGTGCTGACTACCCCTGGCAAGGTCATAAAGCAGGCGGATTTGCACCAAGTTACTCAGTACCCTCAGGGTGCATAGTTGAAGGGTGTGGATGTGAAGTTGATAAAGATGCAGGCAGACCGAGGTACATGATTTCTGGAGAAGTGGTTTACGTCCACTGTGATAAATATCACTGCCTATGAGAGCGTAAAGGAGAGACAGGTTGGTCCAGAATGGGTGGGAGGAGAGGGAAAGATGACCTGGCGGTCGCCAGATGGGTGGTACAGAGAGCTCTGAGTGACATTCTTCTAGTCTAGGCCTTTAAGGGCATCAGTGAAATGGTAGCATGTTCTCCAGTTTAGCATTCCTCTATCTGCAGAAATATGTACCCATTGAAATTGGTCAATTAGGTGTTTCAGTGGTTTGATTTAAAGGCCACTGACAGTCTAGTTTTGGTGGTCAAACATTTCTGAAAACAAACCCAGAAGAGGGCAATCCTGTGTTAGGTTCTAATGGTGAAGAATGAATTTGTAGTCACTTAGTTAACCTATAGTTGCACCCCATGTTCATTCGTAGATCCTACACTGCAGATTTTTAAGGGAAATCTCATTTCATTAAACCACCTGGTCGTGAGATCCTATGTTTGCCAAACTTCAGAAGCCATGATCCTACATGACCAGTAGTTTAACTTCAACTATTGGTATAGTGGTCAAAAGCTTCTCCAGATTGAGGATGATCTCTGTGTTACTGACACAAGTAGCAAGTTAACTGTATAGTATCAAGAATTTCTGAGGTAGGGACATGCTTACATAAAAAGAAAAATCAAGGTGGTGATCACAGAGCTATTCTGTTTTCACATGTCCTTTTGCTACTCAAATTAGTATTGCCCCAAAGCTCAATTTCTGTAATGTACATCTTAATACAATTAAGAATAGTGCCTTGGATTTCAACGTCAATATTGTGAACATCACCTGATGGTCCACTGTGTCAAACACTGATAAAAGGTCCAAAAGAAGGTTGGCAAACATGCTGCTGTAATCTATTGTATTTCTAAGATCATCATGTACTGCAATTAAGTGTTTGTGTGAAGGCTGAGTTTATGAGGTTCTGTTGCACTGCAATTTGATCGGTCAGATACATTTGACTTGCATAGGCTTTATGTAGAAACTTTTTAGTATGGTGAGGGACTGTCCAACTCCAATTGAGAGAGAAGAACTAATTGTCATTCTGTCCAGAATGCAAGCAGGCTGCTAGGAGGATGAACTGGAATATTTCAAGAATGGTGATAAATGAGAGGAGGGAGTAATGGGGAGGGGCATGGGTCCACTGGCTGTCATGCAAAAGAAAATCACAATCAGCTTAACAGTATACTTTATGAAGAGTATGTTGAATGTGTGAGATTTGGTTTAATAGCTTAATGCTCACAATGCAAGTAAGACTGCCAGCTGCTGGCTTTTTCAATTAAATGATCAGCTGGTGAGTTGTAGAGCTCTTTCGAGTGAGTATTTCCCATGACCTGACCAGAGTTACCCTCTTGCTTTCAAAACTTGGAGATAATGTTAAAAAGCTCCTTGGGTTCGCCTGGAGTATGTGAGATGTCCTGCAAGTAGCACAATCTCTTGGCTTTCTTGATGGTTTTCTTTGCACATCTATTTTCTCTCATATTTCTGTTCTCCACTTTCCTGTGTCTGGTTATGATTTGGCTTTACAATTTTACATCATAAGTACGCCAGCCCACTAGCTGATGTTTCCTGTCGAATCTACTACGTCATACGGGGAATCAGTGAGTAAGATCGGAGAGACATTGCGGATCCAATTTACATTTATCAGGGGGTCCAAAGGTTGTTTAGCAGTCAGCACTATCTGAAACATATGCAGGTAATTGGCTGGAGTAAACAGTTAGGAAAAAGAGGTGGGGTGCCATGGAAAGGCTGAGACTTTAAGACAGGATGATCGATCCAGATAGGGGGGAAAAACTATTGTCTCCCCGGTCATTTCTTAAGGACTATGGCTGCATTGAGTATAGCCTGCCGAGTGAGTGAGTGAGCCAAAAAAAAGATGAAGCTCTTCAGTTTTGGAAATGAGCGCTATGGTATCATGCTGTTCTGGCTTATTAAACCTATGTAGTGAATCCTAGCTTGTTTTAATGGGATACAGGAGTTAGCCTTTGGCTTGCAGACGCGTGCTCCCGTCACCCAGGGACCTTTATCCTACTTAGCCTGCTCTGTTTTAGCTCATTTATTTAATTAAATCTTTTAAGATGGCTGCCTTGTTTTTAGTAAGGCCATGTTTTAGTTTGCATTATCAGTGCCACCGTTCTAAGGTGTCAGTATCGCGCGACAAAGACAAACAAACTGTAGGTGTTCAGTTTAGGTACTTTCCCTCTTAACGCTTTCGATGGAATAGTTTATATAATTACTGTCCCAAGCATGCCTTGTTATCTATTGTTTGGGAATAAACCTACGTCAGGGGTCCAAGTAGATCTGTATAAATATTCCTCACTTAAACAGATACTTAGAGGGATTCCGACCAGATGCCATAGTTGCCATCAATGCTGCACGTCGCCTTGACGCTGACCCAGTCTTTGTGTCCCTACGGAGTCTGAGCTAGAGACCTCATTCCAAGGTAACAAGGGTTGTGGGCTCTTCTCATGGACTTGGCATTGGCAGGTTTTACATTCCTAGCGCTCCTTTAGGTTAGAGGTTGGGTCTATCATGCTAGGGTATTAGGACATATCACACACTTCATGTCACTGCATGTTATTGCACAATGATGGGGGTCTTTGTATTAATGACTCTCGTCTGTTTCTTGCACTATTCATTATCCTAGTCATTGCAGCCCATTTAACCTATTGCATATTGCAGTTTTGCTAAAATAAAACCTATTGAAACTTTACTGCATCTTCTTTATTGCCTGTGTTTGAATGAGACATGTTGTTAATGTGAGAAAGGGGTAATCTCCGTTTAACCATTACACTCCGAGAGGTCACACTCGAGTCCATGCGTAAAGGCTGCCACAAATCACATTTTACTGTTTGGGTTTCTGGTGAGGTGCTGCTAGTGAGCCGGAAGGGTTTGGACAACAGACTTGTTGTAAGCCTGGCATAGTCACTCACAGACATAAGTACGGTCATCCTTAAACCAGCAGTCTTGCCTAGAGAAAGAGTCCAACTACGACACCAGGTGTTCAGGTCATATATGATGCATAGATGCTGATGGTCAAAGATTATGTCAGAACCCATGGGGACATCTTGAAAGGCATTATTGTGCATAGTTAGAGTTTCTATACGGACTTGGATCGAAAGACAAGAATATTGCAATACTTAATTAATGAAATCTGTCATTTACTTTCTTTGCACTGTAACACCGTTTGTTTTTTTAAATCACAATTTCCATTGCTTTTCCCAATAGGAATAGTTGTAATACACCTTTTTAGAGATTCTTCAAAACCTTTATGAAAGGATTCAGTTAACTTGCAGATTATATGAAAAGTGCCACTGAACGACAATGTCCTGCCACTAAACGAAGATATACAAAAACGGGGTGGATGGAAGGCTTGAATTATTCTCAGTCTCTGGTAAATTATGGTATGCATCACAGTCCATTGCTTTGTTGCATACCAGACCATCTGAGTAACCAGTCTGGGGTTACTTGTGGTCCCTTCTGGAGGAGGACTCATGTAGCAGTTTGAGATGGGACTATTCCCAATGAGGAGGGTCAGTACTTGTAGTAATCTGGCTCTCTACATAGTGCACTAAAATGAGGTACACTGTGCAGAGTCCAGTGGCTCCCCAATTGGTATTGCAAAAGTAGATAGGACTAATGGTCTATTTGTGGTACTGTGGGCAAGCAGTTAGGCTTACCAAGGAGTCGTGTTAAGCATTTGTTATACTCACAAAGGCAATTTACGAGACACTCACAATAAATCTGAGACCAATTTATAAAAATAACACTTACTTTTATATATACTTTGAACCAAAGAACTTCGTTGTAAGTCAAGTACATTCTTCTGGAAAAATACTTTGCAGTTTCAACAGTTCAGCAAACGACTTATGAGGCCTATCTCAGAGGATTAAGGTAAGTACTTGGTATGGGTCACAACCACACCACCAGTTCACACCGGCAGCACTGGGCCGCCGGGTGCAGCAAGGGGTCAGGTACCCAATGTGTTTCAATGGGCGTTTGGTCCTGGTGAAAACAGACTGCAGACATCACTGGCACCTGTGGCCCTCCTCAGTTGGCGACGGGTGCACTGGCTGCTGGAGGTGTCAGGTTTTTTCCCCACCACCAGACTGCAGAAGAGGGGGCCTTGCATGCAGGGGCTGGAGGCTTGGATGAGTCCAGAATAGGTGACACTCTGGTGCACTCTGGCTCAGGGCAGCTGGGGAACCCTGCGTGTACCGTTAGTGGGCTTCTCACCGGGTCGTCAGGTACAGGGGTTACTTCAGGTGTCTGGTTTCCAGGCTGCAGAATCCTTGTTGGATACTTTGTTGCTGAGCAGGTCTGCTGCTTATGAGAGTCCAAGTCTTTAGAAGGCAGGCAGGTTTCCTGGGTTTCTTGCAGCTGCAGGACGAGCCTTTTTGTGCAGTCTCTAGTGAGGTCAGCAGGCAGGCCTTAACGGTTGGCACCAGGTCAGCTGCTGCTTCTTCCTCCTCCTCCTCTGCGGGGGAGACTAAGTCCTCCTTCGTTGGTAGCCAGGATGAGAGTTCTAGGGTTCAAGTGTGCCCCTAAATTCTCAATTTAGGGGCATTACAGGGAGTACCAGGAGGTAGCAAATTGGCTGACTACCTTTAGGGTAACTACACCCTTTTTATGACCGTTTAAGCTGGGGGAGGGAGAATGGTTTCAGGGGACACCTCTAAGTTGCCCTCTGGGTGCAGTTATTAGTAAATCCCTCACTGGCATCAGTGAGGGTTTATTAATGTGAGATGTTTAATACCAAACATCCCTGTATTCAGAGAAGCCATCATGTAGCTGGTAAACTCGTAGTGACCAGTGTCCAGCACATGCATTTCAAATGGCTTCCACGGTCACTTACTATGTCTGAGAATCAACAAAGACATAGCAGGGGCATATCTACTCATGCAGATTTGCCTTCACATGTAATACAAGGCAGCCTGCCTGGTGGTGGTAAGGCCTGCTAGAGGGGTGACTTACATATGTTGCAGGCAGTGTTTAGGGGACATGGCCCATAGGCTGTGTGCCATGTTGTGTTTTCAATTTTGGGAGAACCTCGTCATACAGCTTACAACAGCAGTCTGCAAAATGTTGGTGCTGGGTCTCTCAGGATTCTAATTAGAATAAGGCAACCCAATATTCCCCCAGGGAACTAGGCAAGGTACATACAAAAAATACAATGTTCCTGGAGAAATTATTTAAAGTCTGGCTTTTCGCATTAATGACTTAATCCAACCTGCATATCATCAAACAAATAGTTGCTTTGTTCCAGGGTAAACCTTAGATCTGTATCTTGGTAGTTTAGCCATTCATGAAATTGAAGTAACTCAATCGATGATCCCTGCCAGGTGAACAATACATTGCCTATATAAAGCAGCCATTTCTTAACGTTCTTTTATTGCAGGAGCACCCTGGTGCACAATCGAGTCTTTTGGAGCTGACAACAGATGGTGTTTCGTTTGAAGGCAAGCGGAACACACTATTTTACTTTATTATATAGTTACTGTTGATTTAATTGGCATATTGGTTATGTTTTATTCAGTACAATTTATGTTTATTTAGGTTTGTTTTCAACACAGAGTCCGGATGATGGTTTCATGGACCGGCTGGCCAATCAGACCGAAACGTCAACAATTCCTCCTTTTTAACTGCACTGATGACAACTTTGGGCTGATGCACCCATGACATTTGTACTGTCTTGGAGACACTTGCTTTGATGCTTGGACTGATTATTATATTGAACATCTGTTAAGAGGAGGTGTAGCCTCATTATGATCCTTTGATGTCTTCAAAATTACAGTTATGTTGGATAATTATGCAGCTGGGTATCCAGTGTTGACTATTTTGGATGTACTTCAATATTTGAACAAGACCTAATATTAATGTTCATATACCAATACGCCGCCTACTATATTTTGTTCATTTATTTTTAAATGATATGCAGGTTGGATTAAGTCATTAATGCAATAAGTCAGAATTGAAATAATTCCTACAGGAACATTGTATTTTTTTGGATCCCTCAGAGTGGCACAAGTTGTGCTGCAGCTCTGAAGGGCCCTCTTCAGTACCCATGCTCTAGGTACCAGGGGTACCATTTACTAGGGACGTTACAGGGGGCTGAAGGGCCTGGGCACTTGGGGATCAAGTGGCCAGGTGTCTTGTTTTAGATTAGGGACATTGGCACTGGGGTCCTGGTTAGCAGGAGCCCAGTGGACTCCAGTCAAAGTTGCAAAAAGTGGGGGGTACTGAAACCGGAACCCAGCTCCCTACAGTAGAGATCTGCATAAGGTAAGTCATGTCTATAGTGACAATTGACAAAAAACGATGCATTGGAATGCAGCCGAAGCGATTAGCAGTGGCCAATATTGAGCATTCTGTTCCTCACCTTGTTGTTGTACCAGTTGACACCCTAAGTTCAATGGGTATACCCAGACATGGGTCCCATGCGCACTATGCCATAGAATTCAAGCTACACTCGAATGATGAGCCACAAGTAGGGTGAAACCAGTCTGGGGTTGCTTGTGGTTCCTTCTTGATGGGGCCTCGTCTGCCAGTTTGAGACAGGCTATTCCCAAATGAGGCGTAGGGTTGGCACTAATTTGAATAAGGCAGGCTGCTGTCTAGAGAGGAACGGTGGACAAAAAAAATAAAAAATAAAGATGGACTGGAATGCAGCGGACGCGACTGCCAGTGGCCAAGATTAAGCATTCAACCCATTAACTTGTTGCTGTAGCAGCTGACACCCCAAGTGCAACAAGTATACCAAGACATGGGCCCTATGCTCACTAAGCCACAGGACTCAAGCTACACTCTAATGATGAGGCACAAGTAAAGCAAAACTGGTCTGGGGTTGCTTTTGGTCCCTTTGATGGTGTCTCACCTGCCAGTTCAGGACAATGTTCCCATGAAAAGCAGGGTTAGTGCTGGTTTGCATAAGGAAGGGCCTTTGTCTAGAGTGGCATGGTGGGTGAAAGAAATATGAGCTGGCATACCGGCCGAGCCAACTGCTAGTGGCTGAAATTCAAGCATTCCATCCATCATCAGATTGTTGCTGCACTAAATGAAGATAGACATGCAGCAGAATATGGAGCGTCAATAGCACAGTCTACAATGGTCACAGATGCAGTACAGTCTTAAGATCAGACAATATTCAAGGTTTTCATGTATCTAACTTCAGTCTGTGGTCCGCACATTCCTTGCTCAGTTCCCAGTTAACCACTTTCATTCCCAGCAGTGTGTGGTCAGCTACATTCATGTGTTTATTTGCCAATGGTTTGCTTATATTAAGTAGTGACCAAGTTTCAGATTATGAAGTACATTTATAATTTTTCTAACTCCCCACCCACCTCTGCAAGATGCAACCCCTAAACCATGAGTTAACAGTCAAATAAAACTAGAAAAGCAAAGCTCCTGACAAAGCCAATAAGGAACTGCACTCTAGACCCTGCAGTCTTTGGGGACCTAGGGTAGACTGGGAGAGGAGGGAAGAGATTAGGCCCTTGTGTCAAGGACAGATTACACCCACTGAGAAGTTCTGAGTGGGTGAAGAAAAGTTGTCCACTCTCACCTCTTGAAGTACTCCACCTCTCGATCCGTTTCATCCATCTCCACACTGTCAACATCCTTTGGAAGGAAAACGTCATCTACACAGCAAGAGACAATCCAAGACAGGAGTAGTCCAATTAGAAAAACAAACCTTGTAATCTGCTTCTACAATCAGTTCTAGCAACCTTCACCAAAGTACAAAGATCGTGTGGTGCAATGAACCCAGCAGTTAAGGCCACTGCTGCACCACAAGACTTCATTGAAATCAGGGGAAGGTCAAAAGTATTACTCACCTTAGTAATGCCTCTTCACTTAACCCTGTTTGGGACGCCATTCACCTAGCTGGTGTACTAACATTTTGACAAACATTTGCACTGCAATAGGTGTCTCATTTGCTAGAGCTACCGGCATTGTAAATGACAAGGTCTTTACTCTGTGTTTTGGTTTGGAGTGATTCCTGTTACTCTTGTACACTGCCAGAGAAGGGGCACTGCAAATTAAGCCTGAGGTGCTCTGGCAGAGCTAGTTGTGCCGTTCATTTGCAGCCTGCCTGGTACCGCCCCGTAAAAACACTACATTCCTGGCAAAAGGTGAATGGGCTTATTCATTTTTGTAGATTTTCTAGCAAACCTGTTCTAGAAAGTTCAGTGTGCTGTGGTAGTTCTAAATCAGGCACCTCGGATCAGTAATTCGCTAGGCACCTGCAACAGCCCCACCAACTTTGAAGACCCACCAGATTACAAGAACATCTTCCAACAATACCACTGGGTCGGCTTGTCCGACCTCACAACATGCACGCTCCAAGCACGGAGAAATACAGTTGAAAGCTGCAGTATTTTAAAGATTGCGAACAACCTACAGAGGAGTTGCTGCATTCTATGCCCTGGCTCGCTAGCCTGGCACTGGAAGCAGACAGAGGCAACGCGCATCTTGGAGAAGCAAGATCTTGGGCTGTTCACCTGAATGAGGAAGTGAGAGTCTCAGCCACTGGAGGCCAGCAACGTGTTCTCATTTTTACTGTGCATGGCACACAAAATATGGGGAAGAAAAGTCAGGGAGGGCCTGCTCAGAGAAGAAGTGACAGAGGGCCATCTGGAGGGGGAGCAGGCATGTAGACCTGACAACAAAGGGACCAAACTTCATATAAATAACCTCGTTTGAAGGGTTCAGTGGCTGGTATGACCCTGCGGGTTGGCAGAGAGAAGAGAAAATGGCAAAAAGGGGTTTACAGCATCCAACACACTATGTGGAAAGGTCAAAACAAATGTCTGATTCTTTGTAAATGCAAACCCCTGCACTAGAAAACAGCTGTGAACTGCCCCCTAAAGCAGCATACACTGTCAAGCAGCACTGAAAGAAAAAGAAAAAAAAAAAGAAAAACACCCAATAAACATATGTGTAGCTTGATGGAGAATCACACACAGTCAAAAAGAGCAGCAGTGCTGGGTACAGTTTATGGAAGCTAGGAGAAATGAAGTATGCCATCCCACGAAGGTGTTCACAATGACTGTTATGGACATATTTGTGTGCACATAGAGTGTGCTGAGTGCTCTTGTAAATTAAAGTGAATGCTAACCAAGCATGCTACCCTTCTTATTTAGTAAGTCCGTGCCCATATTCAAGTCACTTAAGAGTTGCTTACCAACACATTGTTTTTATCCCAAATTCAAACATCACCGAAAGTATCTGCCATACTAATCACCGTCCTGCAAAGGTGTTTACCCACGTGATTAGGTTTGGATTTATACAATAGTAATCAATGTTCATGCAAAGGGGCCGGGGGAGCGTAGAACAGGCAGTAACTGAAAACAAGCAGGAAAGTAAAAGATAAAGTGTGGCGCTCGTGAAATGGACGCCGCGTTGACAGTTAAGGTATGTTTCGAGTAATTCATTTTAAAAAAATGGAGGTGGTTAAGCCGTGCCTAACAAAAGACTTAATGACAAAGTGCGGCGTTCTGCAACAATTTATTTAAAAAAAAAAAAAAAAGAGTTTGCCCCAACAATAGATGAAGAATGCAAGCAGAAGGAAATTATAGGCGGGTTGTGCCTCTCTGCAAAAAAAAAAAAACTGAAGTGGCGTACCGCTGCGTGAACCACTTAGGAGGAAGTAAAGGAGAGCAATACTGGACTAAACAAATGGTAAGCAGCAGGCAGGGGCTAAGTCATTTATTCAATACAAACAGGTCTTATAGACACAGCACATGTGCTCTGCCTAGGCTCGACCTAAAAACATGGAAACCCAAACATGTGGCTTTGCTCTCCACTTCCAGCAACTGGTAGGTTAGCGGTCTCTTCTCTGCATGAAGAGTACGCAATACATATGGGAAAGTTGGAGACATGAGGTTGGTCAGTGGGATGATCGAAGTAATAAGAACGAGCGACATTCATATATAAAGTCTTCAACCATAAGTTACGGAGTTGAAGCAGTAGTACAAAGCAGTATATTGTTTAGCCAAAGATGTCATGCAGCACTAGACCAAAGAAGTGCCACTGTGAAACTAACATCCAATTCTCAGTGCTTTGAGGCAATGTGTGTAGTGGCTACGAGGAGGCTATAGACAGCACCAATTGGGGAATATGTAAAAGGGCATAGAGCTTGTTTTGGACTGGCTAGTTGGTACAAGTACCAGAGAGGAAGAGGGAGGTTTGTTTAGAAATATCTTGGAGAGTTACTTTCAAAACAGGGTATCATCCCACAAACCAGAGGCACTTTAGCTGGTTCTTTCCAAAAGTACCAGTAAATGACAAATTTGATGGATGTTGAACTTCAATCTGGTTAGGTGAAAAACACTGAAGGAGGGGTATCTATGAAATGCAAAATAGAGAAGCCATTCAATATATTGAGCAACTTTTTATGTTGCTAAATATAAGTGAGCTAATGGGTTTCTGTAAGCTAGAGGAACAGCTAAGTTGTCTGTCTATGCCTCAATTTGCTTAAGACAGAATTAAAGAAATAGCCCGATCTGTATAACACAGCACTGTTTTTATGGTGGGTTCTAGAGCCAATTACAAAAGAAGGTACATACTGTGCTGGAATGTTTCCTTGCTACTTAGAAGATGCTAACATTTCATCCAAGCGATTAAGATCACACCAGCTCAAATTATCAAATACCGTAGTAGAGTAACTGAATAAGAACTACAAGGTTGTTCACTTTTAGGGCTGAAGGGACTGCCTAAGCAAGACGTCAGTGTATGCGTCCACTTTCTTTCTATGTCTAAGAACCATACATGAACAAACAATACAAAAAAACTACCACAATTCTCTGCCAATGGTGTTTCCATCTACGTAGTTAACCACCTTGTGGCTGATGGGACAAGGCAAAAAAATTACAATGAAACTTCAACCTTAAATGGCCATGTTTTCAGAGGAATGACATCTCCCCACCCAAGACGACCACTCAGACATCAGATTGGAGCTATATTGGAGGAAATCTCATCTGAGATCAGTCTTTCTCCACACACCCAGGTGCAGACACCACTCAAAAAGGTCTTACTGTAATCTACTCAGTCTGCACAACAGTGGACAATAAGTAAATGATTTGCTGACCGATTACTTAGTGAATTTCCTATTCTTGCAGCTTGGTTGCTCGAATGAAAAAGGTGCAAACCACGGATGTTAAAATCCAATAGAGTCAGTTAGTATAAATCAAGACCCTTCATTGCTTCACCCAAGGGATTAGAAAATTGCTAGCAGTTTTCATACAATGAAAAGCATTTATGTACATTGAGAAGACCACAGCATGTGACCTGCATAAGCACTAAAGCAACACTATGAATCCTGGTCTATTGTGAGGCTTAGTCTGGATTCCATGCGTGCAGTTGCTCAAAATGGAAATTCCGCAGAACAGAGGAAAAGCGTTTTCCCCCAGTGCCACATACAGTACAATGTCAAAATCCATATTTTAATTTCTGATCAGGGACAACTTTTGTATTTACTTATTATGAGGCCATTATCAAGCTAGTGGAGAAAAAGTCCTGTGTATTCCTCCTGCCTTTATCATTCACATTCGCTAAGATCTTGGTTTGGCTGTGGCGATGAACCCACAAAAAAGAACTCTGGTAATGGCCATAACTCTTCTCCAAATAATGAACTTGAAGAGTCACGAAGGATGGGGGAAAGTGGATGACGGTTGGTAACAGGAGATGTGAAAGTAGGCATCACCCACATTTAATGTGGACAGAAAATACCCCCAGTTCAGTGACTCAAGTATCTGGGATAAAGCAACCATTTTATAAAGTTGTAAAAGAAATGTTCCTTGAAGGACGATGGCCATGATTTAAAGAAATCAACTCCCGACACAATCCATGAAAAAAAAAAAAAAAAATCCATTCCCTTCAGACTAAAAACCGTTTGAAACCCCATGATTAGGCCATTCTGGTGACAAGAAGCGTTTGAAACCCCATGATTAGGCCATTCTGGTGACAAGAGGTCCATGGAGTGAAGGAGACAAAAGGATTGTGGCAATTGGTGAAATGATAGAAGCAAGTCACTAACACGAGCAGCATGGCAAGTAATTTTTTCTTCTTTTAGTTGTATAAAAAAAAAAATTGAGGAAAAGGAGGGAGGTGGGTGGAGGGATGTTGGATGGTAGGAAATTTGTGCCAGTGCAGTGAACTTTTTTTTTTAGCTAAATTTGAGATCTGATGAAGGAGGATTCTGAGTTAGAAACCACTGGGGGATCCACTCAAGTCACACCCCCCTGGACTCCCTCGGATGTCTAGTTTTCAGAAATGTTTGGGTTTGGTAGGTCCCTCCCCTCCCCCCAAAAAAACAGGTAGTTTTGTTTTTGATCATTTTGTTGTGTCCACATACTGTTTTGGGGCATTTCCTGTCACGGCACTAGGCCTACCCACACAAGTGAGGTACCATTTTTATCAGGAGACTTTGGGGAATGCTGGTTGGAAGGAAGTTTGTGGCTCCCATCAATTCCAGAACTTTGCAGCCCCAAAATGTGAGGAAAAAGTGGGGGGGTTTGGCCAAATTTTGAGGTTTGCTAAGGATTCTGGGTAACAGAACCTGATGAGAGCACCACAAGTTACCTCATCCTGGGTTCCCCTAGGTGTCTAGTTTTCAGAAATGTCCAGGTTTGCTAGGTTTTCCTAGGTGCCGGATGAGCTAGAGGCCAAAATCCACAGCTAGGCACTTTGCAAAAAACAGGTCAGTTTTCTTTGGGGAAATGTGATTTATCCACTTTGTGTTTTGGGGAATTTCTTGTTGCGGGCACTAGGCCTACCCACACAAGTGAGGTACCATTTTTATAGGGAGACTTAGGGGAACGCTGGGTGAAAGGGAATTTGTGGCTCCTCTCAGACTCCAGAACTTCCTATCACCGAAATGTGAGGCAAGTGTTTTTTTTTCTTCTCCAAATTTTGAGGTTTGTGAAGGATTCTAGGTAACAGAACCTGGGGAGAGCCCTATAAGTCAACCCGTCTTGGATTCCGCTAGGTGTCTAGTTTACAAAAATGCACAGGTTTGGTAGGTTTCCCTAGGTGCCATTTGAGCAAAAGGTCAAAATCCACAGATACTTCTCAACACCTTATCTTGTGCCCATTTTGGAAATACAACGGTTTCCTTGATACCTATTTTTTCCACTCTCTATATTTCACCAAATGAATTGCTGCGTACCCGGTATACAATGAAAACCCACTGCAAGGTGCAGCTCCTTTATCGGCTCTGGGTGCCTAGGGTTCTTGATTAACCTACAAGTCTTATTTATCCCCACAACCAGGGGAGTTCAACAGACATAACGGAATATTGCTTTTAAAAATCGGGCATCACAGGAAAAAGTCAGAGTAAAACATGGAGATAAAAGGCTTTTTTTTCACCTCAATTTAAATATTTTATTTCAGCTGTTATTTTCTGTAGGAAAACCTTGTAGTATCTACACAAATGACCCATTGCTGAATTCAGAATTGTGTCTACTTTTCAGAAATGTTTAGCTGTCTGGGATCCAGCATTGGTTTCACATCCATTTCTGTCACTAACTGGAAGGAGGCTAAAAGCACAAAAAATAGTAAAAATGGGGCATGTCCCAGTAAAATGCAAAAATTGTGTTGAAAAATGTGGGTTTCAGATTCAAGTCTGCCTGTTCCTGAAAGCTGGCGATTTTAGCATCAGAAACTCTTTGTTGATGCCATTTTTGTTGGGGAGGGGGAGAGAGGAGACGCCTTCTTCTGCAGCCTCTCTCCCCCCCCCCTTTTTTTATTTATTAAATACCAAATTTTCGCAGTATTTTGGCTAATTTCTTGGTTTCTTCCAGGGGAACCCACAAACTCAGGGTACCTCTAGAATCCCTAGGATGTTGGGAAAAAAGTACGCTAATTTGGTGTGGGTAGCTTATGTGGACAAAAAAAAGTTATCACGGACTATGCGCAAACTGCCCCAAATAGCCAAAAAAGGCCTAGCACCTCGGGCAGAAAAGGCCTGGCAGCAAAGGGGTTAAACAGAAAAGCACAGGGGAAACACTCAATGCGTCCCTCCGCAGCACAGCGTGGTAGCAGATACTAAAATATTCAGTGCTCTCTGGAAACCCGCCCCATAATTCTTTGCGGGGCATTCCTTTTAGAACACATTTGTGCCCATAACTCAGCCTGTGGCGGTCCTAGAACAATGGGAATGTTGAGGATTGTAGGAGACATCTCACCATTCAAATTAGTAAGAAAGTAAAACTCGACAGAAAAAATATTATGCACAACAGTGTTTTCATAGTCCTGCAGAATTTTAAAAAATAAACCGTTATGAAATGTCAGTCTGAGGGCTGGCACCTCTGCTCTGTGCTGCTCTTCTTAAGTTTTTTTCCCCCCTTTGGTTTTGCATTTGAAATGCATTTTAAAAAACTGGAAGGAACGTAGTATAAAAAGGAAGTTATTTCTGCGGTGCCTCCAAAGTCCAGCCTGGCAGAAGGGAATTATTTTATGTGTATGAATCTGTGGAGCATTCCTTGCTGAGCAAGCCATTATTTCGCCACATGCTTAAAGAATGACAGTCTGGGCACGTAATTTTTTTTTAAAATATGCGGATTCACATTACCTAATGCTAAGCGGAAAAATCATAACCGAAAAACTGATGAATTCTCTAGCAGATACTGAAAAATACAGATGTTATAGGAAACACCCAAATAAGTAAAGCTCAATTATTTGGGAATCATGCAATGAAGCTATAAACAGGCAACAACGTGGTGACTTCAAAATAACAAGAATCAATTCTTTATCTCCTTTAACTTTGGATGATCAACTGAGTAGAAGTTCTTCTATTTCTTCAGCTCAGACAGTCCTGGCGACTTGCTAACAATTAGAACTTGCAGCCAAAAGGTGCGACGGCGATTTTGAAGAAACTACCTATCTACTAGCTAAAAGCATGAATTAGCAGAAGAATGACCCAATCACAAATTGCTAACGTGAACTAGTCAGGGCAGTGGATAACTGGTCATAGCGGATTTCTTTATACACTGAAAGATCGACCAGCGGTCTTTCGGATTTGTGGTTACTTTTGTTCTGATCACTTAAAGAGTTTTAGTCAAATATTCCAGCTTATGTATATGGAGTTCCAAATTGATATGCTCCACAGAGAGATAACCCGAAGGTCTCCATACATTGTGTACCGTAAGCTGAATTCCACTACATCATTTTACTCTGCTGAATTCCATTACACCATTTTAATGATATTTGACACTGGTGAACACAAGAAGCAGCTTTTTGCATGACTGGAGGGCAGAGAGTAAAATCTGGGGATGGAAGAGGCAAGTCTAGACCTTTCGCAGTACAAGCCGACAGTCATTGTCTTCCACCAATTTACTTAATGTTAAAATTGTATAAAAGGCATGCAAGGTGGAATGGCCGGGGTCCTGGAGATCAAGGAATCTCTGAACTCAGCAAGTTGATTTTCTGAGGGTATTAAAAGAAAGAGGTGCAATGTCTTATTAGCATTGCTGGCTGGACAGATATATCATAATAGTTATCCTTCAGACCGAGCAGTAGCACCTCCAGATTTCTGACAAACAAACCCACAGGTAACTGAGCATTACCATCTCCCAATTCTAGCGCCACAGGAATATCAGGATTTAAATATATTTCACTTGTGATTGACAGGTACTGTATCTGTTGCACATACAAGACTTATTCTGTCAGCAGAAAAAGTAGACTGAGGGCATGGAGACCTTGAGGGAGTTGGTTCTAGAAAGTGTGGGGTTATTAGCAATGGAAATCATCAACAGAACTAACAGATTTCTGGGATAATGATGATTCAATGGTGATAGGAGTGGTAGTGTACTGTGTATCCCCCACCCCCAACAACATTTACCTGATAGGAAGCAGCATGTTTAACACAAAAAAGGCCAGTGCAAGTCTTAGCCTTGGGTTGAAGTGACAACAGGCTTAAGATAGCCCTGACCATCTTAGTGTGGCTTGTACGACCACAGGTAGTAGCTATGCAATGCCAGAAGGGCATTTGTAGTACTTAAGATAGCATTTAGACTTTTCAGAAGCTTTTCACTAGATCTACCATAGGTTTTCAATACAGCAGTGGAGGGAAGTTTGCCCACATACGTCAAGCCATTCAAATTCAGGGTAAAAAAACTGAAGCAAACAGCTTTGGTTTAATGCTTGTGTGTAGGAGATTAATTTCTCCCATTCCAATCAGGGTGCAGGGCATCCATGTTTAATGCCAGAAGAGAGCATGTTTGATGCTTGACCTCATTCAGGTAGTTTTTTTTACCAGTCTAATCCCTCAATTGCAATTTAATACAAGGCAGGAACCATTTTGTTTAGACACAAAAATACATCCCAACGTTAAGCTAAGTGTGACAGTGGAAAGGTGGCCTTCTGCTGCTGAGGAGGCATAAGCGTTGGTGTACTGAATAAAGCTTTCAGATAACTGGATTGCATCTCAAAATGATCTCATGCCTTGTGGTACACAATTCATATTTTAGCCAATACACAATGGCATGGAACATTAAGCAAGCAAATCATAAAATGGAATTAGAGGTATTTCAGCACACTTTGAGACCAACGGAGTGTTTTTTTTAATTTTTTTTTTAAACTGCTCAATGAAAACACTTTGATCGACATCAAGTTATGAACATGCATGGAAAGAATAATTAAGAGGCCAAGCACAAAGCATTAAAAGAAGACTCATCACTCACCGACTGAGCCCTGGCCTTTCCCTGCCCGGTTCTTGCTTTTGCGACTCTTGCCCTTCGGCTGTGGGGACACTGATGGTGCTCCCCCTGTATTTTGAGACACTTTCTCACAAGCTGTTTCTACCTCAGAACTGTGCAGGGGTTTAGAATCCACATTCTTCTCTCCTAGCCTGGAGCAGCTGCTCTGAGTCTGTCCCCGCCCATTATTCCTAGTCTCAATCCGTTTCTCTGTGTGTTCATGGCCTGGATGCACCACTGGCGTGGAACCAAGCTTTGGTGAGGGCTGGTTGCCGAGGACACTTTCAACTCGCACTGCCTCATTAGGTAACTTATTGGACTCATTTTTCTTGGATGAGCAGCTCTGCTTCTTGCTCTTCTTTAACCGAAGCACTGGTAGTGCAGGCTCTAGAGGTTCTGGAATCGCTGCTGGCAAAGGTGAGGCTTCCTGCGGCTGTACAATGTCAGATACCTGCTGTGATTGCACACGGATCATCCTGGAAAGGTTAGGCACTGCACTCAGTCTCTTAACCATTCCATTTTCAGGCTCTGGCAGAGGAGTGCTGCTGGGAGCTTTTGCGCCTGGCTCCTGCTTCACCTCATCTTCTTTAGCGGTCATCTGCTTTTTAGAGGATCCTAAAGTTAGGGGCGACAGGTCAAGGTCAATTTCAGATAGATCAGAGCATCCATTGATATGCGAAAGCATGTTCTTCTGCTCCAACACGGCAGCCTTCTTGGGAAAATCATTGACGTCAAGATTCAGGTCATATACACTGAAGCTTGCACGGATGGAATCCTTGATGGTGTTCTTTATCTCCTCCAGCCGGCTTGTCAAGAAGCTATTAACCCTGTCAAGCTCCAGCTGGGGCCACTGAAGCAGCTTCTCATCTTCCTGCAGCTCCATATCCTGGCCCACTGGGGGGGTACGCTCAGATCGGCGTTGTGCATCCGCCTCCAACTGTGCCTTCTCTTTTTCCTGAAACAAGGAAACACATTAGAACTGTGCACCAAGGAGAGTGTCAACTATTCAAAAAAAAATAAAAAAAAAAAATAACACAATTCCAGGGCCCCATGAAAATTGCAGATCATTACTTGAGGACAAGTAGACTACACAATACCCCAAAATCAGGTGGGTCAACTGCAATTTCTGGGGAAAAAGGAATCAGCTTTGAAGAGAGCTAAAACACTCAAGCTATATTTAAGGTGTTACGGCACCCAGACATCCAGGCACATAGCAGCTTCTCCTGGGCACCTCTATATAAAACCCTCAGAAACAGGCAACATTATAAATCCTCAGAAACGGACAACATTACTATAAGTGACTTCTTGCAGAAGTTCCTAAAATACCATACAAAAGGAGAAGAATCTTCCTAATCAGGTGGTGGCTTGAACTTTGTGCGATTTTTTAAAGCATGGAAATGGTAAGTATTGATGAGAGAAAGAGAGAGAAAAAGAGAGAGAGAGACAAAAAGAGATAGAAAAAGCTAAAGCGAGAACAGAGATGCCCATAACAGCTCACACATCAGAGCATTTCTACAAGACCCAGGGAACAACACCCGATTTCAAGACAATTATTCCAGGCGCAGTTACATAAGCAGAGTCTCCCATAGGCTATATTTAAGACTGCTACAACGGATAAAGAAGGTAAATTCAGCCTAATCTTCTGGGACTAAGTTAGTTTAACTCCTTTTTTGCTGACCCCCTATTCTTATAGGCCACAGAGACTTAGTATTGTTGTATTCTTTACAAAAAAGAAACAGCAAGTTTCAGTTTGCTCCCAAACCATTTGCCTGAGAATACAGTTATGCAGAGAGTCAATGAGTCCCAAATGATTTCCTTCGGCTATTTCTCAGTTGCAGAAACTTGAATCTGCCCAGCTGATTCTTCTTTTGCCAGCTCTCACCTTCCTCTTCTGCTTGTGCCGAGCTCGTTTAGCTGCTTTTGCGCTGTTAATGGGCTTGGGCTCTGCGCTGTTGATAAAGTCCAGGAGCTGGTCTACGTCCCGGTGATCCACAGCTGGTTCATCCGAGGAGCATCGTGTCATCTTTGGGGGAATCTCTTCTTTCCTCTTGGTCAGTCGTGACCGCAGCTTTTCCCGAATCTCTGCATAATTTCGACTTGTAGGGGCGGCAGGAGGCTGTGGAGAGAAGAAATATATTACTTATATAGTAAATTTCTCCAGCACTGGAGTCCCAAAGTAAGAATTCCATAACAGTACAAAGAACTTTATGGTAAAAACCATGTACATTAGAGCCTAGTCATCCAGACTTCAGTCAAAAAGGTAATAGTGAATCGAACAACGCTCCTCCCGGAGGCTTCCTTATCTCAGATTTCTTCAGCTCCAATGTGAAAGGATACAAACATAACTAGTCTCTAAATGAACAGCAGGGTCATTGCGAATCTATGAATGATATCAAGATAGAAATCTGCAGCACTGGATCTTATATAAATTCACATGCTTGAATTAGTATATGAACGTGCTCCAATTATATAGTACTCACTTTCGGGGTTCCAGAAATGGTTAAATCAACGCACTCCTGATCTGAGGTTCTCTATGACTTGTGACCCCAGATGCGTTAATTTTCTTGACCTATGGGTTGGATCAAGGGAAGGATTGATTGAAGTGAATTTATACACTAAACCCACGGAATGAAACACAACCCTGCATTTTTCCAGTAATCATTCCAGTGTAGTGAAGGAGAATCTTCCCTATGTACAGTTCCTCCGGATCCGGAGGAACTGTTTCAATGGGGCTGATTATTTTAAAAATGTTGAGACCCTAATATCTAGATGTAGGAAGTTGGCTCTGTATGTGCTATTTCAAAGTAAGGAATAGCATGCACAGAGTCCAAGGGTTCCCCTTAGAGGTAAAATAGTGGTAAAAATAGATAATACTAATGCTCTATTTTGTGGTAGTGTGGTCGAGCAGTAGGCTTATCCAAGGAGTAGTGTTAAGCATTTGTTGTACATACACATAGACAATAAATGAGGTACACACACTCAGAGACAAATCCAGCCAATAGGTTTTTATATAGAAAAATATCTTTTCTTAGTTTATTTTAAGAACCACAGGTTCAAATTCTACATGTAATATCTCATTCGAAAGGTATTGCAGGTAAGTACTTTAAGAACTTCAAATCATCAAAATTGCATGTATACTTTTCAAGTTATTGACAAATAGCTGTTTTAAAAGTGGACACTTAGTGCAATTTTCACAGTTCCTGGGGGAGGTAAGTTTTCGTTAGTTTTACCAGGTAAGTAAGTCACTTACAGGGTTCAGTTCTTGGTCCAAGGTAGCCCACCGTTGGGGGTTCAGAGCAACCCCAAAGTCACCACACCAGCAGCTCAGGGCCGGTCAGGTGCAGAGTTCAAAGTGGTGCCCAAAACACATAGGCTAGAATGGAGAGGAGGGGGTGCCCCGGTTCCGGTCTGCTTGCAGGTAAGTACCCGCGTCTTCGGAGGGCAGCCCAGGGGGGTTTTGTAGGGCACCGGGGGGGACACAAGTCCACACAGAAATTTCACCCTCAGCGGCGCGGGGGCGGCCGGGTGCAGTGTAGAAACAAGCATCGGGTTCGCAATGTTAGTCTATGAGAGATCTCGGGATCTCTTCAGCGCTGCAGGCAGGCAAGGGGGGGATTCCTCGGGGAAACCTCCACTTGGGCAAGGGAGAGGGACTCCTGGGGGTCACTTCTCCAGTGAAAGTCCGGTCCTTCAGGTCCTGGGGGCTGCGGGTGCAGGGTCTCTCCCAGGCGTCGGGACTTTAGGTTCAAAGAGTCGCGGTCAGGGGAAGCCTCGGGATTCCCTCTGCAGGCGGCGCTGTGGGGGCTCAGGGGGGACAGGTTTTGGTACTCACAGTATCAGAGTAGTCCTGGGGTCCCTCCTGAGGTGTTGGATCGCCACCAGCCGAGTCGGGGTCGCCGGGTGCAGTGTTGCAAGTCTCACGCTTCTTGCGGGGAGCTTGCAGGGATCTTTAAAGCTGCTGGAAACAAAGTTGCAGCTTTTCTTGGAGCAGGTCCGCTGTCCTCGGGAGTTTCTTGTCTTTTCGAAGCAGGGGCAGTCCTCAGAGGATGTCGAGGTCGCTGGTCCCTTCGGAAGGCGTCGCTGGAGCAGGATCTTTGGAAGGCAGGAGACAGGCCGGTGAGTTTCTGGAGCCAAGGCAGTTGTCGTCTTCTGGTCTTCCTCTGCAGGGGTTTTTCAGCTAGGCAGTCCTTCTTCTTGTAGTTGCAGGAATCTAATTTTCTAGGGTTCAGGGTAGCCCTTAAATACTAAATTTAAGGGCGTGTTTAGGTCTGGGGGGTTAGTAGCCAATGGCTACTAGCCCTGAGGGTGGGTACACCCTCTTTGTGCCTCCTCCCAAGGGGAGGGGGTCACAATCCTAACCCTATTGGGGGAATCCTCCATCTGCAAGATGGAGGATTTCTAAAAGTTAGAGTCACTTCAGCTCAGGACACCTTAGGGGCTGTCCTGACTGGCCAGTGACTCCTCCTTGTTTTTCTCATTATTTTCTCCGGCCTTGCCGCCAAAAGTGGGGCCTGGCCGGAGGGGGCGGGCAACTCCACTAGCTGGAGTGTCCTGCTGGGTTGGCACAAAGGAGGTGAGCCTTTGAGGCTCACCGCCAGGTGTGACAATTCCTGCCTGGGAGAGGTGTTAGCATCTCCACCCAGTGCAGGCTTTGTTACTGGCCTCAGAGTGACAAAGGCACTCTCCCCATGGGGCCAGCAACATGTCTCGGTTTGTGGCAGGCTGCTAAAACTAGTCAGCCTACACAGATAGTCGGTGAAGTTTCAGGGGGCACCTCTAAGGTGCCCTCTGTGGTGTATTTTACAATAAAATGTACACTGGCATCAGTGTGCATTTATTGTGCTGAGAAGTTTGATACCAAACTTCCCAGTTTTCAGTGTAGCCGTTATGGTGCTGTGGAGTTCGTGTTTGACAAACTCCCAGACCATATACTCTTATGGCTACCCTGCACTTACAATGTCTAAGGTTTTGTTTAGACACTGTAGGGGTACCATGCTCATGCACTGGTACCCTCACCTATGGTATAGTGCACCCTGCCTTAGGGCTGTAAGGCCTGCTAGAGGGGTGTCTTACCTATACTGCATAGGCAGTGAGAGGCTGGCATGGCACCCTGAGGGGAGTGCCATGTCGACTTACTCGTTTTGTCCTCACTAGCACACACAAGCTGGTAAGCAGTGTGTCTGTGCTGAGTGAGAGGTCTCCAGGGTGGCATAAGACATGCTGCAGCCCTTAGAGACCTTCCTTGGCATCAGGGCCCTTGGTACTAGAAGTACCAGTTACAAGGGACTTATCTGGATGCCAGGGTCTGCCAATTGTGGATACAAAAGTACAGGTTAGGGAAAGAACACTGGTGCTGGGGCCTGGTTAGCAGGCCTCAGCACACTTTCAATTGTAAACATAGCATCAGCAAAGGCAAAAAGTCAGGGGGCAACCATGCCAAGGAGGCATTTCCTTACACAACCCCCCCCCCAAACGAAAGAGGATGAGACTAACCTTTCCCAAGAGAGTCTTCATTTTCTAAGTGGAAGAACCTGGAAAGGCCATCTGCATTGGCATGGGCAGTCCCAGGTCTGTGTTCCACTATAAAGTCCATTCCCTGTAGGGAGATGGACCACCTCAACAGTTTAGGATTTTCACCTTTCATTTGCATCAGCCATTTGAGAGGTCTGTGGTCAGTTTGAACTAGGAAGTGAGTCCCAAAGAGGTATGGTCTCAGCTTCTTCAGGGACCAAACCACAGCAAAGGCCTCCCTCTCAATGGCACTCCAACGCTGCTCCCTGGGGAGTAACCTCCTGCTAATGAAAGCAACAGGCTGGTCAAGGCCATCATCATTTGTTTGGGACAAAACTGCCCCTATCCCATGTTCAGAGGCATCAGTCTGCACAATGAACTGCTTAGAATAATCTGGAGCTTTGAGAACTGGTGCTGAGCACATTGCCTGTTTCAGGGTGTCAAAGGCCTGTTGGCATTCCACAGTCCAGTTTACTTTCTTGGGCATTTTCTTGGAGGTGAGTTCAGTGAGGGCTGTCACAATGGATCCATATCCCTTCACAAACCTCCTGTAGTACCCAGTCAAGCCAAGGAATGCCCTGACTTGAGTCTGGGTTTTTGGAGCTACCCAGTCCAGAATAGTCTGGATCTTGGGTTGGAGTGGCTGAACTTGGCCTCCACCTACAAGGTGTCCCAAGTAAACCACAGTTCCCTGCCCTATCTGGCATTTGGATGCCTTGATAGAGAGGCCTGCAGATTGCAGAGCCTTCAAAACCTTCCTCAGGTGGACCAGGTGATCCTGCCAGGTGGAGCTAAAGACAGCAATATCATCAAGATAAGCTGTGCTAAAGGACTCCAAGCCAGCAAGGACTTGATTCACCAACCTTTGGAAGGTGGCAGGGGCATTCTTTAAACCAAAGGGCATAACAGTAAACTGATAATGCCCATCAGGTGTGGAGAATGCTGTCTTTTCTTTTGCTCCAGGTGCCATTTTTATTTGCCAGTACCCTGCTGTCAAGTCAAAGGTACTTAGAAATTTGGCAGCACCTAATTTATCAATGAGCTCATCAGCTCTTGGAATTGGATGGGCATCTGTCTTGGTGACAGAATTGAGCCCTCTGTAGTCCACACAAAACCTCATCTCTTTCTTTCCATCTTTGGTGTGAGGTTTGGGGACTAAGACCACTGGGCTAGCCCAGGGGCTGTCAGAGCGCTCAATTACTCCCAATTCCAGCATCTTGTGGACTTCCACCTTGATGCTTTCTTTGACATGGTCAGATTGTCTAAAGATTTTGTTCTTGACAGGCATGCTGTCTCCTGTGTCCACATCATGGGTACACAGGTGTGTCTGACCAGGGGTCAAGGAGAAGAGTTCAGGAAACTGTTGTAGGACTCTCCTACAATCAGCTTGCTGTTGGCCAGAGAGGGTGTCTGAGTAGATCACTCCATCTACTGTGCCATCTTTTGGGTCTGATGACAGAAGATCAGGGAGAGGTTCACTCTCTGCCTCCTGATCCTCATCTGTTACCATCAACAGATTCACATCAGCCCTGTCATGGAAGAGCTTAAGGCGGTTCACATGGATCACCCTCTTGGGGCTCCTGCTTGTGCCCAGGTCCACCAGGTAGGTGACCTGACTCTTCCTTTCTAGTACTGGGTAAGGGCCACTCCATTTGTCCTGGAGTGCCCTGGGAGCCACAGGCTCCAGAACCCAGACTTTCTGCCCTGGTTGGAACTCCACCAGTGCAGCCTTTTGGTCATACCAAAACTTCTGGAGCTGTTGGCTGGCCTCAAGGTTTTTGGTTGCCTTTTCCATGTACTCTGCCATTCTAGAGCGAAGGCCAAGTACATAGTCCACTATGTCCTGTTTAGGCTCATGGAGAGGTCTCTCCCAGCCTTCTTTAACAAGGGCAAGTGGTCCCCTTACAGGATGACCAAACAGAAGTTCAAAGGGTGAGAATCCTACTCCCTTCTGTGGCACCTCTCTGTAAGCGAAAAGCAGACATGGCAAAAGGACATCCCATCTCCTTTTGAGCTTTTCTGGGAGCCCCATGATCATGCCTTTTAATGTCTTGTTGAATCTCTCAACCAAGCCATTAGTTTGGGGATGGTATGGTGTAGTGAATTTATAAGTCACTCCACACTCATTCCACATGTGCTTTAGGTATGCTGACATGAAGTTGGTACCTCTGTCAGACACCACCTCCTTAGGGAAACCCACTCTGGTAAAGATACCAATGAGGGCCTTGGCTACTGCAGGGGCAGTAGTCGACCTAAGGGGAATAGCTTCAGGATACCTGGTAGCATGATCCACTACTACCAGGATATACATATTTCCTGAGGCTGTGGGAGGTTCTAGTGGACCAACTATGTCCACACCCACTCTTTCAAAGGGCACCCCCACCACTGGAAGTGGAATGAGGGGGGCCTTTGGATGCCCACCTGTCTTACCACTGGCTTGACAGGTGGGGCAGGAGAGGCAAAACTCCTTAACCATGTTGGACATATTGGGCCAGTAGAAGTGGTTGACTAACCTCTCCCACGTCTTGGTTTGTCCCAAATGTCCAGCAAGGGGAATGTCATGGGCCAATGTTAGGATGAACTCTCTGAACAGCTGAGGCACTACCACTCTCCTAGTGGCACCAGGTTTGGGGTCTCTGGCCTCAGTGTACAGGAGCCCATCTTCCCAATAGACCCTATGTGTTCCATTTTTCTTGCCTTTGGACTCTTCAGCAGCTTGCTGCCTAAGGCCTTCAAGAGAGGGACAGGTTTCTTGTCCCTGACACAGCTCTTCCCTTGAGGGTCCCCCTGGGCCCAAGAGCTCAACCTGATAAGGTTCAAGCTCCAAAGGCTCAGTTCCCTCAGAGGGCAGAACTTCTTCCTGAGAAGAGAGGTTCCCTTTCTTTTGCTGTGTTGCAGTTGGTTTCCCAACTGACTTTCCTTTTCTCTTGGTAGGCTGGGCCATTCTTCCAGACTCCAGCTCTACTTGTTCACCCTGTGCCTTGCATTGTGCTCTGGTTTTCACACACACCAGTTCAGGGATACCCAGCATTGCTGCATGGGTTTTTAGTTCTACCTCAGCCCATGCTGAGGACTCCAGGTCATTTCCAAGCAGACAGTCCACTGGGATATTTGAGGAGACCACCACCTGTTTCAGGCCATTGACCCCTCCCCATTCTAAAGTAACCATTGCCATGGGATGTACTTTTCTCTGATTGTCAGCGTTGGTGACTGTGTAAGTTTTTCCAGTCAGGTATTGGCCAGGGGAAACCAGTTTCTCTGTCACCATGGTGACACTGGCACCTGTATCCCTCAGGCCCTCTATTCTAGTCCCATTAATTAAGAGTTGCTGTCTGTATTTTTGCATGTTAGGCGGCCAGACAGCTAGTGTGGCTAAATCCACCCCACCCTCAGAAACTAGAGTAGCTTCAGTGTGGACCCTGATTTGCTCTGGGCACACTGTTGATCCCACTTGGAGACTAGCCATACCAGTGTTACCTGGATGGGAGTTTGGAGTGGAACCTTTCTTGGGACAGGCCTTGTCTCCAGTTTGGTGTCCATGCTGTTTACAGCTATGACACCAGGCCTTTTTGGGATCAAAGTTTTTACCCTTGTACCCATTGTTTTGTGAAGAGGCTCTGGGCCCACCCTCCTGTGCAGGTTTTTGGGGGCCTGTAGAAGACTCTTTACTATTTTTAGTTTTGGTTGTCTCATCACCCTTCCCCTGGGGAGTCTTTGTGACCCCTTTCTTTTGGTCACCCCCTGTGGAAGTCTTGGACACCCTTGTCTTGACCCAATGGTCCGCCTTCTTTCCCAATTCTTGGGGAGAAATTGGTCCTAGGTCTACCAGATGCTGATGCAGTTTATCATTGAAACAATTACTTAATAGGTGTTCTTTCACAAATAAATTGTACAGCCCATCATAATTACTTACACCACTGCCTTGAATCCAACCATCTAGTGTTTTCACTGAGTAGTCTACAAAGTCAACCCAGGTCTGGCTCGAGGATTTTTGAGCCCCCCTGAATCTAATCCTATACTCCTCGGTGGAGAATCCAAAGCCCTCAATCAGGGTACCCTTCATGAGGTCATAAGATTCTGCATCTTGTCCAGAGAGTGTGAGGAGTCTATCCCTACACTTTCCTGTGAACATTTCCCAAAGGAGAACACCCCAGTGAGATCTGTTCACTTTTCTGGTTACACAAGCCCTCTCAAAAGCTGTGAACCATTTGGTGATGTCATCACCATCTTCATATTTAGTTACAATCCCTTTAGGGATTTTCAACATGTCAGGAGAATCTCTGACCCTATTTATGTTGCTGCCACCATTGATGGGTCCTAGGCCCATCTCTTGTCTTTCCCTCTCTATGGCTAGGATCTGTCTTTCCAAAGCCAATCTTTTGGCCATCCTGGCTAACTGGATGTCCTCTTCACTGGGGCTATCCTCAGTGATTTCAGAGGTGTTGGTCTCTCCTGTGAGGGAACCAGCATCTCTGACTATTATTTTTGGAGTCAGGGTTTGAGGGACCCTGTTCTCCCTAGATAGGACTGGTAGGGGGGAATTGTCCTCCAAGTCACTATCCTCTTCCTCTGAGTTGCCACCCTCAGAGGGGTTGGCCTTTTCAAACTCTGCCAAAAGCTCCTGGAGCTGTATTTTGGTAGGTTTGGGGCCCATTGTTATTTTCTTTATTTTACAGAGTGACCTTAGCTCCCTCATCTTAAGATGGAGGTAAGGTGTGGTGTCGAGTTCCACCACAGTCACATCTGTGCTAGACATTTTGCTTCTAAAAGTTGGAATACTTTTTAAGAATCTACAACTGGTTCTAGAATCTAATTCAAACTTTTACAAACTTTTAAACTCTAAAAGAAATGCTAAACAGGATCTAACACAAGGCCCTAGCAGGTCTTTTAAGAATTTAGAAAACTTTTAAAATTGCAAAAATCAATTTCTAATGACAATTTTGGAATTTGTCGTGTGATCAGGAATTGGCTGAGTAGTCCAGCAAATGCAAAGTCTTGTACCCCACCGCTGATCCACCAATGTAGGAAGTTGGCTCTGTATGTGCTATTTCAAAGTAAGGAATAGCATGCACAGAGTCCAAGGGTTCCCCTTAGAGGTAAAATAGTGGTAAAAATAGATAATACTAATGCTCTATTTTGTGGTAGTGTGGTCGAGCAGTAGGCTTATCCAAGGAGTAGTGTTAAGCATTTGTTGTACATACACATAGACAATAAATGAGGTACACACAGAGACAAATCCAGCCAATAGGTTTTTATATAGAAAAATATCTTTTCTTAGTTTATTTTAAGAACCACAGGTTCAAATTCTACATGTAATATCTCATTCGAAAGGTATTGCAGGTAAGTACTTTAAGAACTTCAAATCATCAAAATTGCATGTATACTTTTCAAGTTATTGACAAATAGCTGTTTTAAAAGTGGACACTTAGTGCAATTTTCACAGTTCCTGGGGGAGGTAAGTTTTCGTTAGTTTTACCAGGTAAGTAAGTCACTTACAGGGTTCAGTTCTTGGTCCAAGGTAGCCCACCGTTGGGGGTTCAGAGCAACCCCAAAGTCACCACACCAGCAGCTCAGGGCCGGTCAGGTGCAGAGTTCAAAGTGGTGCCCAAAACACATAGGCTAGAATGGAGAGGAGGGGGTGCCCCGGTTCCGGTCTGCTTGCAGGTAAGTACCCGCGTCTTCGGAGGGCAGCCCAGGGGGGTTTTGTAGGGCACCGGGGGGGACACAAGTCCACACAGAAATTTCACCCTCAGCGGCGCGGGGGCGGCCGGGTGCAGTGTAGAAACAAGCGTCGGGTTCGCAATGTTAGTCTATGAGAGATCTCGGGATCTCTTCAGCGCTGCAGGCAGGCAAGGGGGGGATTCCTCGGGGAAACCTCCACTTGGGCAAGGGAGAGGGACTCCTGGGGGTCACTTCTCCAGTGAAAGTCCGGTCCTTCAGGTCCTGGGGGCTGCGGGTGCAGGGTCTCTCCCAGGCGTCGGGACTTTAGGTTCAAAGAGTCGCGGTCAGGGGAAGCCTCGGGATTCCCTCTGCAGGCGGCGCTGTGGGGGCTCAGGGGGGACAGGTTTTGGTACTCACAGTATCAGAGTAGTCCTGGGGTCCCTCCTGAGGTGTTGGATCGCCACCAGCCGAGTCGGGGTCGCCGGGTGCAGTGTTGCAAGTCTCACGCTTCTTGCGGGGAGCTTGCAGGGATCTTTAAAGCTGCTGGAAACAAAGTTGCAGCTTTTCTTGGAGCAGGTCCGCTGTCCTCGGGAGTTTCTTGTCTTTTCGAAGCAGGGGCAGTCCTCAGAGGATGTCGAGGTCGCTGGTCCCTTCGGAAGGCGTCGCTGGAGCAGGATCTTTGGAAGGCAGGAGACAGGCCGGTGAGTTTCTGGAGCCAAGGCAGTTGTCGTCTTCTGGTCTTCCTCTGCAGGGGTTTTTCAGCTAGGCAGTCCTTCTTCTTGTAGTTGCAGGAATCTAATTTTCTAGGGTTCAGGGTAGCCCTTAAATACTAAATTTAAGGGCGTGTTTAGGTCTGGGGGGTTAGTAGCCAATGGCTACTAGCCCTGAGGGTGGGTACACCCTCTTTGTGCCTCCTCCCAAGGGGAGGGGGTCACAATCCTAACCCTATTGGGGGAATCCTCCATCTGCAAGATGGAGGATTTCTAAAAGTTAGAGTCACTTCAGCTCAGGACACCTTAGGGGCTGTCCTGACTGGCCAGTGACTCCTCCTTGTTTTTCTCATTATTTTCTCCGGCCTTGCCGCCAAAAGTGGGGCCTGGCCGGAGGGGGCGGGCAACTCCACTAGCTGGAGTGTCCTGCTGGGTTGGCACAAAGGAGGTGAGCCTTTGAGGCTCACCGCCAGGTGTGACAATTCCTGCCTGGGAGAGGTGTTAGCATCTCCACCCAGTGCAGGCTTTGTTACTGGCCTCAGAGTGACAAAGGCACTCTCCCCATGGGGCCAGCAACATGTCTCGGTTTGTGGCAGGCTGCTAAAACTAGTCAGCCTACACAGATAGTCGGTGAAGTTTCAGGGGGCACCTCTAAGGTGCCCTCTGTGGTGTATTTTACAATAAAATGTACACTGGCATCAGTGTGCATTTATTGTGCTGAGAAGTTTGATACCAAACTTCCCAGTTTTCAGTGTAGCCGTTATGGTGCTGTGGAGTTCGTGTTTGACAAACTCCCAGACCATATACTCTTATGGCTACCCTGCACTTACAATGTCTAAGGTTTTGTTTAGACACTGTAGGGGTACCATGCTCATGCACTGGTACCCTCACCTATGGTATAGTGCACCCTGCCTTAGGGCTGTAAGGCCTGCTAGAGGGGTGTCTTACCTATACTGCATAGGCAGTGAGAGGCTGGCATGGCACCCTGAGGGGAGTGCCATGTCGACTTACTCGTTTTGTCCTCACTAGCACACACAAGCTGGTAAGCAGTGTGTCTGTGCTGAGTGAGAGGTCTCCAGGGTGGCATAAGACATGCTGCAGCCCTTAGAGACCTTCCTTGGCATCAGGGCCCTTGGTACTAGAAGTACCAGTTACAAGGGACTTATCTGGATGCCAGGGTCTGCCAATTGTGGATACAAAAGTACAGGTTAGGGAAAGAACACTGGTGCTGGGGCCTGGTTAGCAGGCCTCAGCACACTTTCAATTGTAAACATAGCATCAGCAAAGGCAAAAAGTCAGGGGGCAACCATGCCAAGGAGGCATTTCCTTACACTAGACTAATAAATAAGGGATACCCCAAAAAAACTGGTAAAAGGGGTTTGTAAACATGCATGGTACACCCCAAGGGAGGAGTTGCTGGTCCCCAAAGTGAAAAATAGAGAAACTCCTTTAACATGTGTTATAACATACAATCCAAAAGCAAATCTGGAAAGTGCTGGCTACAATGGATATTCTGTAACCCTTATTTTCATTCAAAAGGGGATATAATTTGGGGATGCACTGGTCCATTCCTCGACTTTAGAGAGAAAGAAAAGGGATCTAGGGGAAATGCCCAATCTCCCGCTAGTGACTGGACATTACAGGTGTAATATGTGTACTGCGTGTGACTTCACTAAGAACACTAAAAGCATTGAAATTAATGGGAAATTACATAAACAAAGCAGGTTTTGTAACTGCAACACAAGAAATGTCATTTTGTGTAAGGTGCCTTTGTCCTTTGACATATATAGGACAAACCGTACAACCAGTCAAGTCATGTATTCTGCAACACAGATCGATGATTAAGGGCTCATTGCAAGGAGACCCACTGGTAGAACACTTTTTGGTCAAAAAAATAAAATTAAAATAACACGGAGAATGACATTTACTGGTCAGTACTATTTGTAGTAGAGGCGAAACAATGAACTGGTGTTAACTGTATACTGGATAAAATGGAAGCCAGATATATTGAAAAATAGGGTACAGTCTGTTATGGGCTAAATGATGTAGATGAGATGTGGTCCTTGATAAGATACAGTCTAATGGGGAACGGGTGTGAGAGGTGACAGTAAATGGTTTGGTATAGAGTAGAGCTAGTCCATGTGATGGTGAGGTCAGCATTCAGTTCACACAAGAGTATTAACATGCAAGACGAGGCTCATGGAAGGTCTATATGAAGTCATTGGTACTTGTCCTGGGAGCACGAGAAAAGAATGTCGTTTGACAATGCCACACTAAGGGCAGATTAAGGAGATATACCTCCCATGGGGTTATCAGGCAGGCACCTGTATACATGCCAGAATCCCACTTAGCAACGGTCACCTGATCATGGGAGGTCGGTAGTTAATGGAACTTGCAAATAGTTCCAAATTAAGAATGCAGGACAGAAGCAGGGGTTAGGACAAAAGTGGTTGTGGGATAGTACTGTTGCCCTGAGTTTTAAGAATCAACGGTAGACACTGAAGGGGTACCCAAGATGCAAGTTTATGGATAAGTCAGCAACGGGCCTGCTGGCATAATACACGAACATGGTGCAGTGTTTGGAAAGGAGGTTTCCCTGACAAGCACGTAGGGCCGAAGCGATGTACGGCGTCTGCTTTAGATAGTGTCACGCGAACGCCAACTTTTTTCAGTAAGCAATGGAGGGGTTCCAGAATAAGTTGTAAGTTTGAGGTAATGAGGGAGATCTCATTGTATTGTTAATTTTTTCTATTTGTAAACAAGTTTATACGGAACATAGTAGTTTCGTGTAACAGTATTGCAAATGTGTTTTATTGCTGAACAAGTTTATACGGAACGTAGCAGTTTCGTTTATCTCTGGGATATCTGTTGGTTTACCTCCTCATAGTATGGGAATGCATGCATCAATGGAACAAATACCCCACGCTATGCCTGCCATGGAACACATCTACCTGTGAATGGATACGTCGGGAGGCCTTTAGGTATACCCCTTGTATCAGCATACTCCTGATGCAAATAACGAACTTTCAAGGCTAGTAGGAGTCAGTAGACATAACAGCCTTGGGTTAAGGTTTTTCCAGTAACTCCACAATGTAGGGTTTGTGGGAGTAGGGGATTCACACTAGGGGAACATAGGAATGCTCACCTCACCACTAATGGATTGGTTTAGTTTAAGTTTTAGAGTAATTTGAAAAGTGATATAACAAATGTGGTCATGATCTCACAAGGTGAATAAGGAGAGATAGGGGTGAACATGGTGCGGACCAAACCTGGTGGTATTGTCACAAATGGACTGATAAATGGAGATACATGTATATGAGTGTGGTTTTTATGTTTAGATATTGTATGGCTTCCTATGTCCTGATGGGGCCAAAACGCGTTGACCAATGATCTGAGGAGTATCAGAAATTCATGAACTCAAGTGGAAGGAATTTCTGAATAACCCAATTAAATCACAACGATAAAATTACTAATCAATTGTGATATTCATCATACTACCTCGAAAGTGGACTGCTTTTTGGAATATGGACTGGAACAATTAGGAAGCATAATGTGTACAATTAATGCACACAGTAACTGATTTAAAAAATGAGTTGAATTATTTGTTTTTAATGTTTGTTTAGGTTATGTATAGATGTGATTTATTGTTATGTATAGTTTTTGTTTAAGAGTGTGTAGCAAAATTCGGTGTATTAATATGACAACAAGGGGATATATTATAAGTGACAGAAAGCTGAAGTAAATAAAAAAATTGGTGTTAAAATAATACATATATCTCCCAGTGATCAATTAAGGTGTTCACTTCGGGCATAGCAGATATGTATTTGTTACTACCATAATTGGAGCACGTTCACGTGGTTTGTACCAGTCTGGATATAGTAGGGTTATATAGTCTGGCTCCTTATGTTTATATGATAAATTAGTATATGAGACAGTACTCAGTATTGCAGGTAAGTGCCTCTTTTTGACATGGTTATCCCCCCACTTTTTGCCTGGTATCGGATGTGATTTCAACTGAGCGCACTGGTTTCGTACTAACCAGGTCCCCAGTGCCAGACCACTTTCGCTAAACTGAACAATTGTTCCCTCAACTGGCAAATCTTTTAGCACCCTCTGAAAGTCCCAAGTAAATGGTACCCATTGTACCTAGGGGCTGCGGTGCTAAAGAGGGTCCCAAAGGGCTGCAGCATGCACAGTGCCACACTAAGGGACCCCTCACCAAGCGCATGGCAGGCTGCCACTGAAGGCTGCGTGTCTTGGTGCAGACCAAAATGAAAACATGTGTCACACAGCCCTGTGTGCCATGTACGCTAACACTGCATGCAATATATGCAAGTCACACCTACAGCAGGCCTGACAGCCCTAACATAGGGAGTATAATATCACATCTGAGGAAATATCTGCAAGAGCAGAAATGCCCCTGCTAGGTCTTTGTCAATTCTCAGACTTAGTAGGAGGTGAGGGAAAACATTTTAAATGCATGTGCTAGACAATGGTCAATCAGAGTTCCCCAGCTACAAGATGGTTTCACTGAAGACAGGGATGTTTGATATCAAACAGCTCGTACTGATAAATCCATCACTGGGCTCAGTGTGGGCGTATCAATTCATGCACACAGAGAGCACCTTAGAAGTGCCCCCTGAAGCCCTACCAGACACTGGTGTGCTTGCTGACTGGTTTCTGCCAGCCTGCCACCCGAGACATAGTTCTGACCCCCCTAGGGCGAGCGCCTTCTGCTCAGGAGGCCAGAACAAAAGCCTGTCCAAGGACACGGGTGTAACACCCCCTCCCATAGGATTAGCCGTTGATTAGCCTTGCTAAGGCTGCAAGCCTCAAAGGGCTGCTGCCTTTGAAATGTGAATCAAGGCTTCCCCTTACAGGAGAAGAGGACGACCTCTTTATTCAGGTGCCAAGGGTCTCTGGACAGATGGGAAAATTAGGTTGTCAGGTAGGCGTGCCCACCTCAGGCTAGTACCACCACTAAGGTGGGCTAAGCCAGGTGAACACAATTTTTCCAGAGTTAGCCATCTTTGAAATAGCTTATCTAGGAATTACGGCACAGGGTTATGCCCACCTCCCACAAGAAGTCATCATATAGGAGGCTTAGTAACTCCAAGGGTCAGTAGCCCTTCGACTACTACCCTTCACACCTGTCATCCCTCTAAATTCAGTATTTAGGGGAGTCTCTGGCACCAGAGAAGCTGATTCAGACGACCTAAGACTACCAAGGACCCTGAAGAGCTTCGAAAGCAGAAGAGGAGAAAAGAAGCAGCTGTCCTGGTACCAACTCCGCCTGCCTGTCTGCATCCCTCAGTGAAAATCTGCACCAAAGTCGACTCATCCTGCAGCTGTGTCTTCAGAAACCTGGCAGGAATATCTGCCTTCGAAAGGGACTCAAGATCTCACGTGAACAGCGAACCTGTTCTCCAGCAAACTCCAAGGAAGAGACTCCGAAGCCTCCGGAATTGCCAAAACCAGACACCTGAAGTCACCACTGCACTTGCCGCCTCCAACCATAGTGAAGTGGACCACCAGCACCAACAAGGCTCCCCAGCGCTCCAGAGTCAGAGTCCATTGTGGTTTCACCCCTCCTGGACTCCCTGACGTTGCCTGCAGCCTCTGCATACAGCCCCCCCTCTACTGTGACCGCTCCGGTAAGAAAAACCTGACACTTAAAGACACCTCTGCACCAGTCGTCCCTGAGCAGTGGAGCTGATGATCAAAGGTACCTACCTGTGCCCAAGCACTGTGAGGCCTGAGCCCCGCTGTTGGTTTGACAGACTGGCTTCCTGGCCAGATCCTGCAGCCTATTTTCGCAGTGACCACACTCCACTGAAACACATTGGGCACCCAACGCCATTTTGCACCCTGCACCCAGCAGCCCCCATGCTGCTGGTGGTGTACTGCGTATGACCTTGCCCACCACTCACCTTAACTTCTGGAGATTGGTCTTTTAAGTCGCTGTACTCTCCCTGTTTGCAGAACTTGTTCTTCCTCCCATAGGATAACATTGCAGAACTCAGAAATTGCACTGTGTCCACTTTTTAAAGTGAAAAGAATTTCTATTTAAAAACTTATTTACCTGAACGATTTTTCTCTGATGCCTAAACAGATATAAAGATGCTTGCCATTTTTATAAATTGGTGTGGATCTCCTTTTTTAGCTGTTTGTCTCATTCATGGACTGTTGTGTGTATTTGGTTCATGTCTTGCACTCATCTGTGTTAAGCCTAAGGCTGCTCGACCACACTACCTTGAAAAAAAAAAAAAAAAGAGCTCTTTGGGATTGCATAGCAAGCCCCCTGTCCACAAATTGGGGAACCCCCTGGACCTTTTACACTGTATTGACATACCACATAAAGTACCAGCTTCGTACAAGTATATAATCCACACAACAAAAGTGTAGCATTTTATGATACTAGAACCCTGGTAATAAATAAATATGTGCAAGAGGCTTATCTGAACATTATATGAGAAAGAGGATGCATGACTGCTTGTTCAATGGCTGAATCTTGGGTAGTGTCTGCACCTAGAGAATAGTCAGAAATGTGTTGATTCTTACATATTGCAGCTCTACAAATGTTCGATAAAGGAACTCAAGCATGCAGAGCTGCTTTGGCTGTTACTCATCTTGTTGCATGATCTGATATAGTCTATTGTAGGGGACAAGCAGCGTTAAAGTGGCATAGTACAACAGCAGGAGAAATCCATCTTAGTATGCCTTGATTTGACAGTGGACAATCCCTTTGGGTGCCAGGAATAGAAGCCTTGACTGTCAAAAGGGCTTGGTAGAGCCAATGCAGAATTTCAATTACCTGCAGATGACAGAGGAATTCCGTGTCTATTACACACTTGTGGCCGGGAATTTGGAAGAATGCTTTGAGCATGACTGGTTTGCTTAAGTGAAAAATCAGTAGGTACTTTCAGGATGAGTTTTGGTTTAAAAGCAGATTACCTTTATGGAAAGCTAAACAATGTTTTATTGTAAATGCGTCAATCTCACTAGTGGAGTCTGAAGCCAGCAATTGTGCAGTTTTCTACAAGGCAAATTAAATGTCTACTTTATGAATGGATTCTAAAAACGTTTTTTAATTAACTGACTCATAACTGTTTGCAGATGCCACTATAGGGCTGTAGGAAGCACCAGTAGGAATGCCCTAAACAGACATCCAAAGAACTCCTTAATAATTCTGATTAAGAGTAGGGATGACTATCCAGGACTGCACCGAAACCTGGCTGTAGCCAGCAGGTGGACTTTTTTCAAGCCATACTTGAGCCCAAGCATGCTAATTAAAGAAGATCATGCAGAATTTGATGTGGTTGGCTAAGTAGAGTGTGGAATCCTTGCCCTTCTCACCAAATGCAGAAATGCTTCTGTTTAAAAATAAAGATCGATGTGCCAGTAGTGATGGATCAAGTTCAATTATGAAGACCAATTTGCTAGGGTTCAATCCTGGTCCTGCAGAGGACTCTTAGGAAGGGAAAGTGGTGGAAAGTATAGGTCTTGACCGAGGAGATTGAAGATGCATCAGCCCCTTGCCCCCGCTTACCAATGCCTTCAGTGAAGTTCTGGAATTTCCTGCTGCTAAGTGTAAAAAAAAGGTCCATGTTTGGTGACCCTGACGCTTGACGATCATTTAATTTAAATCTGGATGTAGCTCCCAATTTGTGAGAAACAATTGTTATGCTGATGCCATCCACCCACTTTTTTATAACACATTTTAGATGTTCCATCATTAGTTCTATTTTATGTTGAATCATCGGATCCCAAAGAAGTTCTGCCTCTTTTGAGAGCACATTGGATTATGGGCCATACCCCTTGTTTACATAAAATATTGCAGTTATATTATCTGGTCTGACTGTTGAAATCTCCATCCTTGGGAGGAAGTAAAGGAGTTCCTTTTGGACTGCCATGAGATCCAGTGTTTATAAGGCAGCCATTCCCCCCAGGCTGACCCATGGCATCTTGTCTCCAATTCCTGGAGGTGGGCTCCTCAATCTTCTAGAGATGAAAGTATTGCCATTACAAAGCAAGCCGATGAGGCTGTACGAATAAACCTGGTGTCAGATTTTCTCAATTTAGCCTCCAGATTAAGGCATTTTTTGATCCAGTCAGTGACTTGCATGTAGTTGAAGAATCCGAATACACTAAGCATCCAACTCCTTTTGCATTAGACGCATTCAGACTGCAATATTTTATCAATGGAGCACAAGATGACATTATGAATATCAATGATTTGAAAAATCGAAGAAAGATCTTGCTTAATTTTTTGAATTCGGTGGAGGAAGGGACTGAAGATACAGGATCCGCTCTTCTTCTTGAAAGGCTTTGGCCTCTGGTACTCAAGACCACACCAAGTAATTGGGTGGTATGCATGGGCTGTAGTTGACAGTTGGCCATGTTGAGCGATCTGCTGGAGCACGACAAGGATGTCCTCTATCAACCAATCATAAAGGTTTGGGAAGGCCAGAAAATCTTAGCTCCACAGAAAAGCTGCTATGGGGGCCCGAAATTTGTGAATCTCCTTATTGCCGACTAGAGGTCAAATGTCACATTTTGAATTCCTAGTGACTCCTGGCTACCTCGAACGTCAGGTACCTACTATTCTCAGGTTGAATGGGCATGTGGAAATTGGCATCTGATGTTTTAAACTCCCCTTCCAGAAGTACATCATGTACTGTCTCATCTCAACTAATAACAGAAAGGGCCGCTGTTCGCCTATCTTTCTTCTTCACCATTAAGAATCTGGAGTGGAGTCTCTTGCATCTCATGGACAGTCTCTCTGAATGCAAGACCTGTAATTTGTAATAAGTGTGGTACCACAACAGACAAAGCAGCAGTCTTTCAGTAAATTCCAGCATAAAACTATCTCTTACTAGATCCAACAACCACTGGTTGGTTGCAACACTTTCCTATTGAAAATAAAAGCTAGAGATTCTGCTGTCCTGAGGAACCAGCAGGGCCAGTATGGAGGACACAGCAGGACAGGGCAGGTGGGCCATCCACGAAGTCACTGCTGGCAGAAAGAGTCTTGTTCCTTGGCCTGGTTGAAGAGGACGTCTTGAATGGTCATCTATAAAATGAATAGGAATCTTGGTCTGACGGAAGTGGACAGTACGACTGCAGAAACTAATTTGCCGGATCTACTGTTATGGTTGATAACTTCCTTTCTAATATAGAACACCTTGACTCCACACTTCAAGAGAGGTATCCGCGAACCATACTACTGAACTCCAAGTAAGCAAGCAGTGGCAGAGACTGTAAAGCATAGTCCACATTTCCTGTAGAGGTGGTTGCCATCAAAAGTCACATTCTGGAAGCACTGTTGTACCCCAGCCTGAAGGCAGTGGAGTACAGTCACCTTTGTTTTCTTAAATAAAAAATAAAAAACTGCCCCTGAAATTTGCTCACATCCAGTGTTGGCCAAATATATGACCCTCTCAATCAAACCAGCTGATGCTTTCTCCCATACATGCAGATTCACTTTTCTGTTCTTCTGGAAGCAAATCAAGGCATGGGGCCACATCTGCCCAGATTTGGGAAAATGGGTTTTTCAAACAACGTTGGGAAACATCAATCTACAGAGTTTGCTTTCAGGATGACCAGTGAGACAGTGTGCTGTAAGGAATCCGTACCATTTAACTCAAACCTAGATACCAAGGATAAGGCACCAGCTTGCATTTGCAAAATTGTAATTCCTTCTGGTCATATGTGGTCAAGTACAAGAATCAATTAAAAAGACTTTTTCCTCTGACTTTAAGGAGGCACCCAGAAAGTCAAATTCTGTGCCTTGCACAGATAAATCAAACGACTTCAACGCATGTAAACGGTTGATATTGTCCGGTGTGGAATCTGCTTGAAGTGGCCTAGGTATAGCCAATGCAGATTTTAGATATTAGTCCCTTTTATCTATATGCTGCAATTGTTTTGGATGTTCTCCCTCTTCTTTATAGCAGCTCTTCGATGAGTGAGTCGCGACACAAAGGCTGTTCTGGCAGAATATCCGAAAGAAATTGAGGGGGTGGATCATGAAGTGGCTCTGCTGTATGTATTGAAGTTAGCTACTGTGTCTCCTGAGAATGCTGAAGTGGCTGTGGAGCACCTTCCAGGAAAGCATATGTTGGAGGAAAATTATTATTATTATAATTTTGCTTTTTTTTTATTTTAATGGATATTGTCCTTGAGGACAACTTGTACCCTAAGCATTGGTGGTTTTTGGTGAAGAGGTTCCTCTTTGTATTTGTCATAATGACTGCCGTAATGTTCATATCCCTCAAGAGATTTGCCCTCCTTTCGAACACAGCTCGCTTTCTCGTCTTCCTGCTGGTAGTGCTTATCTTCTTGAGATTTTACATGCAGCTGCTTTAGGCTGTTATCTGTTACAAATGGGCCCTCCGCTACACCGTCATTTCCTTCTGTGTGTAGAAATTTTCAAAGCATATCAGAACATTACTTGGTGAAGTGTCTTCAACAACAAAAATCATTGGTGTTTTCTTTTTTGGTGTCAATGACAGTCTTCAACAATTGGGGGGGGGCACAATAAAATGGAGGGACAACTAATGGTGGCTCTTTCAACGACAAAGTGGCACTGACAAAGTTACACTGTCGAAGATGGGGGTTTTGTAGGCAATGGAGTTGTCGATGGGTGTCATTAGGAACATAGATGATGAAGTTAACGGGGCATGTGGTTTCGCCAGGCCTTGACCCCCTCAGTCGAAGGGTGTGTTAATGAGTCAGTCATCGAGAGTTCACCAGGTAGCTTTTTTATGACCCTCAGAAGACTAAGTCAGTGACCTGAATATATTCCTTTAGAGGACTCATCAGCGAGACCATTTGACATACTTAAAAGGACTTGTGAAAAACAACTTCTCAGGTGGTCTCTCCACTATGTGAAGGCCCCCTCATCTGAAGCGGCTATGTCAGAAAACACCTTCTACAGCCATCACAGTAGCTGTCCCCCTTGGTCATTTAGAGTTTTGGCTGAAAGGCTTCAACCAATTCAACGCTCCTTCAACTTGTGTTGTGGGTACAGTAAGTACATGCATTCTGAATGTGGATCACCTACAATCTCTTCCTACCACAAGAGTTACAAGAAAGCTGTCTTTGCATTGAATAGGCCGTTTTGACCAGTCTCCTAAATTAAACATCCATTTTTTTATTTTATTTTTAGGACAGTGGCTGAGAAAGAGGTACCAGAAGGATGTTGTGACAAAAAATATTCTCTGAACAGAGCTCACAGTAGAGACTTCCACCCACATAAGCAGTAGAAATTTAAGTTGTGAAAGCTCCAGGTGAGGGTGGAGTTCAGGGCACTGTCCCCTCCCTGGCAGAAGAAAGTTTTGTTTTCTAATTCGGCAACTGGCTACTTAAGTGCATAGTTTTACATTGATTCTAATGGAAATTTCGTTGTCCTGCTATATAAATGTTACAACAATCCTCCAGCTCGACGGCAGGGAAATAAGTATGTGAATCTATGAAACATCCAGTGTTACAGAACATGTCGCCCACACAACCTCTCAGACCACAACACACAAGCTTGCTAAATCTATATATTTTTAGTGGAACTCACTGCACATGCAGTAAGGAAAATGTTACTTAACTGCAAAAATGTATTTGTGACTTGAAGTGCTGTAAACTCACATGCTGTGCACACTCCTGCCAAACAGTGTATGAATTAACGTTACAAGTTAATTTTGTTTGAGCTTTCGGTTTCGAGGTGAGTCGTGTTACCTCTCAAAACCCACAATGCATAAGGAAACAGACTGTAAGGGAAGTGCCCAATTTGTTAACCTTCAACTGTGGGTTGAGAAACACTCTCTCCCAATAACAATTTCGGTTTGTTCTAACACTGAGGTATGTGCTCGACATCACAAACCTTAGTGTCTGGTGATGAGCCATATTTATTGGAACATGGAATCAGGTCCTTGAGGTCAAAGGCAGATATGTAGTTTATTGGCATAACAGTGGAATTACATTTTGCAGGAGGTGTCATTTTGAAGTGTTAGATGAGATATAGCAGGTGAGGGCCAATACACAGTTTGGGATAAAAAAGCTTTGTCTTTTTTCAGTCTAAAGAAGTACAGAGAACTATCATCTGTGTTGCAGCATTTTTTTTTTAAATCAGGGAACACTTTACTTATTCCAACAAATGAAAGATGATCCTTGTTCAGCACGTGGGAGTCTAGTGGACAACTGGAGAGCCAATATAACATTCCAGACAATAACCTTGGGCAAAGGTTATGCTCATACATCATGGGAAGGAGAACTCCATACCAGTACGATATGGTAGGGTGAAATGTACAAGAACAGATTATTTAGATGCAGTCTCCCCTTTCTTGGGCACCTCTGGATTTGGAGTGTCCATTAATGTAAAAAAGTTCCTAAAATAAACAGGCCTGGCTGATACTGCTGCTTGCATTTGGGCTAAAAGGACAGCTGAAGTTGCCATGGCTGCCTCAAACTGCCTGTGCTGCTGTTTGGTGCTAGTCGTTTGTGACCAGCAGAAAGGCAATTGCCATGGCTGATGCTGAAAGGCACCCATGGCCTTTGTCATACCGGTCTACTTTCGGTTCAAATAAATGTATACTATTAAATGGCATTTTGAGACACTACTGTACCAGTTGCCAGAATCCTGAAAGTAGCAGCCAGAGGAAGACTCCAAGGTTCAATTGCCACGAGTTTGTGCCAGTCAGGGGCTGGAGAACACCAAATACAGGGACTTGAAATGATTTTTCCCTTCTTGACAAAGTCCTCTCTGTTTCTTTCCAATGAGAATCAGGTAGGTGATGTAACAGCTTCTACATCTCTTCTGGCTAATTACCCCAATTCCAATCATTATTGTCCATAGTAAGATGGGAAACAAACTGAATAAATGGTATACAACTGAACTAATGGTTTTAAAAAGGAAACTTGCCAAATTAGAACACTGTTGGCATCAGAATGACTCACCAGCTATACAAAATTAGTGGATGAACTTGAAAATGGTTATTTTGAAAAAAGCTACAAAGACTGCTAAAGCAAAACATTATTCTGAGTGGATTTTAAAAGACAACAAAATTACAAAAGCCATTTGAAGTATTAGAAGAGCTCAAAACTCATTCTAGGAGCAATGAGCTATGTTGTATCCCAAGCACTCATCATTCTCCACAAGCAGGTTTCAGGGTGGGATTCAGTACCAAATGTCATCACTGGTGTTTTGAATTATCTTAGGGCAGAGGCAGATCAAGATCCCACAGTGGCATGGAAACCCCTGATGGATTCAGGAGAATCAAGACAACATGGATTACCAGATCCAGTTACCTGCTTCACTGTTGAGTCAATGTTCTTGCTTTCCATATAGGGGATATGGTATCTCCCTTGCCCTGCTTGGACGTTCCTCCTCTGGCTACACATGCAACCATTGAATGTGCCCTAGTTGAACAGAGGATCTTGAGGTGTGAGCTTGAACTTTATTTGCAACCTACCCCCAGTCTTACTTTAACTTGATCCTTGAAGATATCCACCAAGCACATGAGCATAGTTTTTAAGAATGGAAAATACAGATTGCTCCTTTTGTTTGCTGAATGTTTGAAGAGTAAATCATCGATTATCTAAAGTGGGATTGTGTAGCCCTTACTACTAATGCATTATATCCCTAAAACATCAGGAGGAGAGCTTTAACCAAGTAAGGCTCCACAGTTCATTAACTTGCACGTCCACCCTATAAACCTTGCCACATAGTTTCTTCTCCTGTGTCTGGTACGGGGGCAATGAGGCTAAAGCAGTGTCTCCTACTGAATCGATGTGAGAATGATAAAGCAGCATCATGTGGGGATGGTGGTGCTAGAATGGCGGCTTCTTTCATAGAAATAGGGAAAGCACTGATCGCCTCCGAGTTATTTCAAATGTAAGCTAATTAAGCTATTCGATTTTTATGTAGAGTGGCAGTCAAAGGGTAAAGGGGCCTGGAAAGAATATGGCCTGTGTCACTGTCAATTGTAAACTGTGTTGCACCACATATGGCTGTGGTGTTCGAGGTGCATCACCTTACTTCTATTTCCCATTTGTGGTGGTCTTATCCCTAACTGGAGTTTAAGAGCTAAGTCATCAAGGCGTTGAGATTACTCAGGAGTTCACATTTGTCTTTAATGCAGAGTACGGTCAGTGGTCAAAAGTGGGGTTTTCGCTTTGGAGATTGAGCTTTTTTTCCAAAAACATCATGGCATTCTTTACAAGGATATTCCTTTGTGTGGAATCAACAATCCTTTCAAAGCATATGCATGCTTAGTATCTGGTCTGTGCCCAGCATGTTGTGCAGTCTCTCGACAGTCATGAAATTATAACATCATTTTAGCCATGGCTGCAGGATTTGATGGTTGTGCTGAAGACTCTTGGTGTCTGGAGTCAGAGTCTTGTGGAGTGTTAAGGGGTTCAGCTTCCACTGGTCCCCGCAGATTGTTGTCTGGAATGTTTTTCAACAACCATGATGGCTGATGGATCAGTAGTACTGGCACTGCATGATGGTGTAGTGCACTCACCTTCGGTCTCTTCAATGTTGAATGGTCTTTTGCACACCGAACAGGTGCTCTCATCATGGATCCTGGAAAGACAGAGGTAACAGAATCCATGTTGGTCTAACCAATGTAACTCTCTATTTCAAGTGGGGTAAAACTTTTAAAGAAATGTTTGCCATAACTGCCCCCGACACCAGTAATTCTTGCATGACCTGGCTCAGCACAATTCTCTTTCGGTCAGTGCAGTGTGCTGGATGGTGTGCTCAGTGCAAGGACAGTGCTTTTGGGTTCCCTGGTGTTGAAATGTTTCAAGCCACAGCTTTTACAGAGCACTCAAAACATGACCAAACACTATGGAGTTAAAAAAATAAAAATCCAAGGTGGAGTCTGTGTTCTGGAGCAGTGTGAGTTTCAGAGGAGCCGTTACAAACCATCAAGAAACCGAAAGCACTTCTTCGAAGAAAACCAACCTGTAATGCTCCAAACCCAACATCGCATGACATGAGGGAGCACAGGATATGATATATAGCAGCACATGCGTCAAACCATTTCTTCTTTTAGTCATCTCAGTTAGTAGCACTAACTGGGAATAGGTTTTAGCACTGGTAGAACTTGAATCATAACAGAGCTGAACTTATCTGACACGGAATATAATCTGAGGTGCCGGCATGCACCGATGATGCAAAGTCTGGACTCTTTTCCCACTGCATCAGGAGGAACATTTGGGTGTTTGAAAAAATATATATATATTAAAGAAAATAGTATGGAATGTGCAACTACCCAGAGAAAACAGTGTACTGGGAAAATCATTACACTGCTCTTTAACAGGCAAGTATGAAGGCAGACAAAAAGCCCTTCACAAAGGAGGCGGCGTAAGCAGAGATTACGCAATCTACAGCGGACACTGACCACCCTACATCAGAATAGGAGGCCATATGTTACTTGAGGAAGATTAGGTGGGTTTAAGGGAAATTGAGGGAAGGCTTGATTTCTACAATGGAGTGGGAGACAAGACCATGCTTTCTGAAGAGAACGGTGTGTGGCTGGTGTGGAGACCATGGGGAAGCAGACACAGGGATGATGAAAATATATCTTTCAGGGAGTAAAGAATTAACGCAAGATTAAACCTTCTCATTTGAGAGGTCAAGGTGGGACTGCATGGTAAGACAGTCTTCCAAATCAGAGAAGTAATAGGAGGCCACATCTTACAAATGGAATGATGCAGGAAAAGACAGCATTGTCCAACCCTCTAGCTTTTGTTAGGGGGTTCAAATCCCAGGGAAATGATTGGGGGCATCAGAATATGTTTGTAACAATACAACACTTTACACAGAGGTAAATACAACCAACTTACTGCGTTGTGTCCAAAGAACTCGCAGTAGCAGCAATCGCAGAACTTTCCATCCTTCTGATTGGTGGAAGAGGTGCAGGAGCTGCGCTCTGAGCTGCTGTCTTCATCCTCTCCAAGGCCCTCATCCACTTCCCCAGGCTGCGGAGGGTGGCAGTTTGTACCGTTGCTAAGCTTGTGAGCCTTGCATGGTGGGTCCCTAAGAGGATAAAATGAAGCATGTCACAGCACCTTCTGAAGAGATGAAAATCCAAGTATAAGCAGGAATAAGAACAAAGTCACAAATTACTCTGGAGCATCATCATTCTATTGTTTACATAAAGATATTTAGGGAAGTGACAAGGTTAGCTTAGAATGGGTCAGCCCTTTTAAGTACCAAACAGCATGACTTCTTCCAACTGCAGCACAATGGTTACCAGGGAAGACTCTATGAAGAATGTCTGTTATGCACTCTTCCCTTTACACCACTAAATTGGTAAGAGAGCTACACAGAATAGGACATGGGTAGGTGCAAAGATTACCTTGAAGTACTGAAGGAGACAAAGACTGGATTCAAGGGTTTTTCAGTTGAACTCATGAAAAGGCATTCGTGCCTAACTTCATCAAAAAGGGCCTCTCCTTGACATATGCTTTCAGTGAAAACGCTAAGAAAGCAAAGCTAATTGTGGATTTTGAGCTAGGAACATTTGCAAGGTTATTTTAGCTGGATGGTGCAAGACAGTAATATCAAAAGATGGACCAGATTTGATGTATCCAAATAAGAGCTGCCAATACAGCCCCTTACAACTGAGTAGTGCTAATTATGTTAAACTGACACCCATGCTAACCGTTATCCACTGAGTCCTTCAGGGACCAGTGGAAATGCCAGCTGATATTACAACTCTGTCAGAGGCTAAGGTGGGACCAGCAATCATAGCATTAGCCATAATGGGCATGCGGGAGCAGAACACATACAAAGAATGCAGCACAAAGAACCTGGCCTCCACACAGTGGAACACAGATGGGGATCCCTCTCCACCTGTACGCAGTGCAGAAGGGAGCTTGAAACAATCAAAGTGCAGCAGGGCTTTGTGTGGCATGGTCACTCATGGGCAGGAAAACAGAGAGAACAATCCCAAGTGCAGCATGCAGAAAGTCGACTAGATGTGCAGCTTTAGCCAACAAGAACAGAGGTCTGAAAAATCCACAGCACAAACAACCAGTTAGAGAGTTTATCATCTATTAATTACGTTATATTTTTCACTATTTAATAACAAAAAATCCATTTTATAATTACTAAGTGAATTTAAGCAATTAAAAAAAAAATCTGACTGATTATTGAAAACCCTTTAACAGAATTGCAAGAAAAAAAAAAGAAAAAAAAAAAAAGTAACAAGAACTTCTGCAAAACCTTTGGAATCAATTTATGAATTTACAGACCATCGAAAATGCAGTGTCCTGCGATGTGCTCCAGCAAATAATTCAGCAGAAACTGACATTGTATGATAGTTCCCTCAAAAGCGGATCCAGGGAAATAAAAAGGGAAACAGTTTCTTTAATTTCTAGCCAAACAAGGTGGTTTACTAATGGAAAATCCTCTTTGGCATCTCTAAACCGAGAGGTTTGGATATATATATATTTTTTTTTAAAACTCAGATACTTCTATTGCTGGGCATAATTTTTTTAAGATCTAAACTGGAAGATATGTTGTGCTAGCTGGATACGACTTTGAGCTTCTTTGGCTTATCCAGAGATAAGTGGGAGGGGGAGGGCCTTTCAGTTGCCTAATTCCAGCAGCTAAAGACTAACTGCTCTCATCAGTTGTTTGAGACTTAAGGAGTCCAGCTAAAATTAGAACGTATAGATCACTGCAATCGGTAATCTTATCTGAGTATGATGAGTTAACTATCTTTTCTTTTTAACAAGAAGAGTTCAGGGAAAATAGGAACCTTGAGATGATTTCTAAGATTGTGATTTTTTTCTACATTACAGAAAGTGAGGGTGCTTTAGTGAGAAAAGCTGAGCTACCCTGTCTAGATCGTGGACAGCAAAAAATGACATCCCAGTCTCAATTCTAATCAGAGCAAACTAGTTTTATGACATGTACAACACTTTATACAGAGGCTAGAATTTGAATGCTTTGTTTCAACACCAAAAAGGTATTTTTAGTCATGAACCCAAAGCTAACAACAACATTCTAAATGTGAGGCACAGTGGAGCAGATTATGGAGTAAGCATGGATAACGATGGAACCCATGCACCATTTGTGTGTAATGTGTGGGCAGAATGGTAGAGCTTCACTGGGGTCGAATCCCTGCCCCTACTGTACCAGCCTGATGACACTCCAGTCATCTTCATCTTTTACAGGGAACCGGTTGGTGCTTATAACAGATAACAGCATTAAGATTAACCAATATGCTGATGATACAATACTCGCACATCATCCAAACCTGGATGTCTAGCACACACCTGAAGCTAAACTAGACCAAGACAGACTTATTTGCCAAGGACACCAAACAAGACTCAGTACAAACTTGGCTCAATGACATTAAACTTCATGGTTTTGAGCCTCATCTTCCACCTAATGCCAAGTCCCATGGATTAAACCTGGACACCAGCTTTGCCCACAAGGGAGACACTGCCAAAAAAAACAAAGCCTCCTTCCAAACAATGACTTCAGATCTGCTGTCCAAATTCTCATGCACGGTGGTGGTAATGCCCTACTTCATGGCCTCTCAGAGGGCCTGTAGAAGCATGTCCACATCACCTAGATCCTGAGGTCCTTGGTACCCAGGGGTCACTTCATGAAGATTACTCACCGTTCTTGGTTTCTGTACAAAAGAGGCTGTAGGTGGTGGCTCTGGGATCAGTTTAGCTAAACTCAAGATAGTGTTCAGAGCTGGAGGGTCGCAGGACCTCGTTGGCACAGTTGGCCCACATGGACTCTGGCTGGGGGTTCAGATGCAGAGGTGCTTTTTGGTGTCTGGTTTTCCGCGGTCCAGCGTGCTCGCGGTTCTTATTGGATGCCCTCAGGGTGCAGGGGGAGTAACTTGGCTACTCCGCAGAGAAGTTGGTCCTTCCTTGAAGTGCTGGCAGTCCTCCCAGGTTTTTGGAGGCAGGGCAGCTGCAGGAAGAGTCTACTTTGGCACACTTGTCAAGGACAGCAGGCAGGCTTGGGGCCAAGTCCTTTGCTGCTCCCCAGTTATTGCTTTTCACGGCTCTTCAGTGCCCTTTTTAGGTCAGTAGAATCTGAGTTCCTGGTGTCAGGGGGGCACCTTAATACTGACATAGGGGCATTCAGGATAGTAGCCAATAGGCTACTTACTCCTGGGGTCACTACACCCCCTAGATGACCACTTCCTATGGGGAGTGTTCATCATCCTAACCTAGAGTTCTTAATTCCACCAAACACAGGATGGTGGAATTCTTTCTTTCATGTTCACTTCAGGTAGACTACCCTAGTGGAATGAATAGCCTGTAAGTGAAACATGCCTCCTAGCAATCTAATTTCCCCCTTGCCCAGGTGCCAAATTGGCCTGAGGACAGGGGGTGGCATCGTCCAGGTGTGGGGGAAGCCAGGATCGCAAACCAAATGCGGTGTGCTCTTTGAAGCTCCCTGCCTTGACATGATGATATACTAGCTTGCTGGTTAAGGAGGTGCAAACACCTCCTGCCAGAGCAGGCATTGTTTCTGACCCCAGAGAGCAGAGCTGTCATCTTTTAGGGGGTCAGAAACAAGTCTGTGGTGGCTGGCTGGCCAAGACCAGTCAGCCAGCACACAAGAGGGCTAGTAGGTTTCAGGGGGTACCTCTAAGGTTCCCTCTGGGTGCAGGTATCAATAAATCCAGCACTGGAATCAGTGTGGGTTTATTAATATAAAGTGTTTGATTCCGAAAACAATAGATTTTTGTGAAGCCATAATGTAGTTGGGAATCTTGTTTTGACCAGTGCCTAGTACTTACCTTAAGATGACTTCCCTGCTCACCTGTAATATCTAGCAATGAAACTAGACATTACAGGAGCATATCTGCTCATGCATATATGTCCCCATGTGGGCATATAATGAACCCCACCTTAGAGCTTTGAGGCCTGGTGTAGGCGTATCTTACATATAACCAATTCAGTGTCTTTGGCATGGCACAAGAGTGTACGATCCTGTTGTTTTTAAACAGGATTTGCACCATGTCACACAGCCTGCAGTGACAGTCTGGAATTTCCAGTTTCCTATCCAACTCCCCCACCCTCCACAAATGGAGTAATCCCACCATGCCGAATTTTTGGACACCAAAGAACCACAGATACCTTACTTTTACTGCCTCCCTAAGATTCAAAATGGGACTCCCCCACCTGGTCACCCCATTGTCTCAGGTATAGGGTCCCTATTAGAACCCCTGTCCAAATTCTGTGACTTCTTTTTTACAGCCTATAGTCCAACAAACATCCACCTTTTTAAAAGATACTAAGGATACCTTGATCTTGCAAGGTGACATCAACACTAGCAGCACCACAGATATGCTAATATGCCTAGATGGGGGAGGCATTATACACCAACATACCACAGGATGCCACATTAGAAGCAGTAGAAGATATTCTCAGCTCCACGACTTGGACTTACAATACTCCCATTAGTTTTATTTTACAATGTGCGAGTCTAGCTCTAAAAGAGAACTTATTTCAATATGAAGATCATCTTTATCATCAAATACAAGGTACCTCTATGGGAAGTACTTTTGCGCCACGTTTGGCATGCCTTTACATGTACGCTTTTGAACAACGATACATTTCGTCACCCTCTCAACCTTACTTTTCCAATATCCACCTAGGTGGTCTCACACACTATATAGTGTCATGCTTCATCATTTGACCACCTAGACCCACCCAGGTAGGACAGTGCCACCTGGGCGGACTCAACCTCACTGTTAAAGGAACAGGAGGGAGTGCGTAAATAAACTTGTTTCTGGAAAGATCGGGATCCAGCTAATCTAGTGAAAAAATTAAAAACACCTAAGCAGACACCTGTGAGGAGTGACAAATTTAATGGTGGTGTCTGACTGGTGTAGTTAAAACAGGGGTTGGGACACCTCTGTGAGGATAAGGACTCACAGGGTCACCTAGTCCGTAAAGGAACTCCCTCCGGTGTTTCTCCCCGCGCATGCACTCTGCAGTTACTTACTGACATTTCACTGACATTACCCTTCCAAATAGGAACACATACTACCCAGGGCCACGCTGGTACCCGCGACGCCCTCGTTAGAGAACCCGGTACACACAAGACCAACATCTAACAAGAATCAGTACACTACCCTCCCCGCATCCTGGCCAAATGTTACAGGGCATTATCCCTGGGGCAGATGTAATGTGTGCCCGCTTTCTATAAAAACCAAAGAGTTAGACCTGGGTGAGACCAAAAATTGGCAACTACTGTCTCATACAAACTGTCATACCAAGAACTGTATCTACATGATTATTTGCCTGTGAGCTCCGGTACATTGGAATGACCACTAGGATCGTCAAGATACGGATCAATGAGCATCGCAGTACTATAAGATGCCAATGATCCTCTACTAAAATTAACAAAGCACTTTTTAGAACAACACCATACTCCTGATGACCTCAGATGGGTAATTTTGGAAAGCGTTAAGGACAATAGCAAATGCATTGGCAGATTATTTGAGAAAGAACCACGTTGGGTTTACAGATTGGGGACATACTCAATGATGATATCCCTTTGTCAGAATTTATTCACCGCTAACATGGTGTCATTACCAAGTGCACTTTGGACTTTGATTTGTTCTCTTCATATTTTTTTCCCCTTTACGTCCATTTTTCTAGATCAGATTCTAACTGACAGTTTTGGTTTCTCTACACTATTATGCAGATCTATTGGGACACCTCATACTGACCGACAATGTGTAAGGCCTTTGTGATACGTTGTTTGTTTTGATCTATGTTTATGTGCATCATTTAAGATGGCCGCCGTTTTCTTCATATACTCTCCTGTCCTGATTAGGAAGTACCTGCACTGGAACCATTGTAGTTCCGGTGCTCCCTAAGATGGCCGCCGTTTTTTTAGGATCCGCAGTCCGTTTTCTATGTTTGTGATCCAATTACATATGAACCCGCCTTGTAGCTCCCATCTCCACACACAGGGAGAACGATGCTGGGGTAGGTGCTTCTGCACCAAGTGGCACTGTGAGAAGTAAGTTAACTACACCTTCTGTTTCTTGACTTGTGTATCCCGATTGCTGTAGATACTATTGACATTTCTCGCGACCGTGTTAAATAGCGGAGCGCTTTGCTTTTACGGATGTGTTTTCTCTTATTGACGGACATAGCGTCTATCGAACGCTTATTTCAGCTCCTCAGGGACATGACCTTTTCTTTTATTGTTGACTTAAGTAATGTAGTAAATAGGATGATCTTACCAACTTTCAACATACCTTGTTTTTTTGACTCCTTACGTCGGGTCTGCATTTTGCGTGTTACTAGGCACTGTGAAGGGACCAGCCACATGCTTATTCATACTCCCCCCCCCCCCCCCCACCCTTTTCTCTCCCTGTGGGAGTTGTCATATGGGGCCGCAGTACATTTAGTTTTCTTTGCACACAGTTACAATATCTACCATTCCTCTACTTAGATGTAGATTGTGTGTAAGGTACTTATTTTCTAATGATGATACGCTCTACATATGGATGATGCATTATTTTCAGATTATACACACTGTTTGGGCCATCATATTATCTTACCCTTCTCTCTACATCACCCTCCTAGGATGAGATAAAGATGACTAGATATTAGGTATGGGGCATACTCATAACTTGACGGTTGTTCCTCCTAGGGGTGACATTTTGAGAGAATTATGAATGTTTATCTACAGTTTTTTAAACTAATGCTTATTACCTATATATGTTTAGATATCCAGTTAAATTTGGACCACTGGAGCTTGTTGCTACCCTGATCGGGCCCATCCTTTAGTACAAGGAGGGTAAGGAAGGTTTGTCTTAATTTTGAGGATTTGTTGCACTTCCAAAGGGGGGTCGAGTCACCAGTGTGTTTTGTACTTCCTTACTTCTTCACGCAGTTTAATTTACAGTTTTGTTTTATGCTTTTTTTCCTGTTTCCTCAAGATTTCTGTGAGACTCCGGAAATTTAGGTTCTTGACAGATGAGGATTAGGTAGGTTTTTGGTCCTGATGAATCGCACTAGATCCTTGTGGACTATAGGAGCGGGAAACATGTTGACCTAACTTTGAGGCAGTATAGGGATTCTCGTACTTGCACGTACTACATTTCCAGATTATAGGGACAGTGGTCAGATGTTTTCACCTGTTTAGGATAGAATAGTCATTCTAATTTATTCCCTACACATTTTTTTTAATCATGACAGAGGTTTAATCTCCAATTAAATTGCTTTGTTGCTTTTCCCTGTAGTCATTTTTAACAGCACATTTTTGTACCAATCCCACATTTCTACATTTACCAACCGGCAATTGTCTATAATGAAAGATCTCTGGCAAAGAGCACCCATGCAGTGCCGGCCTGACGAGGAGCAAAGCCCTATGATGAAGCATGTCACCTTCTGGTGAGTGAGGGCTCTTGTTCCTATTTGATTAGACTCACCGGAACCGTCTTATTTCTTTTTTCCTATCTTTCTTCTTTCCCTTGTTATTTGTTGTGCACTGTTGGGATTGAATTTTCTATCCCCGAGTGGAACTGTGTATTCTTTTTGTTACGTAATCCCACCATGAACAGCAGGGTCAGGGTCGCCCAACTTGCTATTTGGCATGGGGTCAGACCACCATGCCAAGGACAGTGCAGCCATAAACGCTATCTCCCAGCAGAGACTATTGACAGCTGTCAGTATCCAGAACCACAGCTTTACCTCTCTGACAGGTGGGTGGGCTACCAAATATGTTTCTTTGGGTTCAGGGGCTCCTATTGCTGTTTTGGAGTGGGGGTTACTACTTGTTGAAGCAAACAACCTCCTTCCACGCTCTCTTCTGTTAGCTTAGGTGCCACAACCTCCTGCTTAATAGCTGCCTGACTGTTCAGGACTTCTTGTGGGATAGGTAAGGCTTCACCAGGGACAGCTTGGGAATTACTGCCCACTGGAGCAGAATCTCTTTGGCTCACTGAAACTTTATTTAAAAGTTGCCCACCTTTCCAATGTAGAACCACCTAATTTTCAGTCAGTAACGGCATCCCAGGCATCCTTGCACTGGCTTCTCAGTACAAAAAAGGATACACTTAAAAGCACTCTACCTGGTGCATAGATCTGTCCATAATAAAGGATCTAAACTTATCCAGAGATTATTAACAACCCACCTTCCATTAAGCCCGCTTCTCTCAGCAAGTCAGCACTTACTAACAGTGCCAAGGATCATGAAGGCTAGAGCGGAAATTAGGAGGATCAAATCTGAACTCAAATTCTGAAAAATTTTAAACTTTTCTTTTTGAGTATTGATATTGAATAGTCCACATGACCTGAAGTTTGTAGTATTTGGAAGCCATGCACTTTATAAATCCTCAAGACTAGACTTTCTTACACTTCTTTTTCTTGCTTTTCTTCTAGGGCCTACTTTTACTAACTAGGTTCAGAACCTCCAGAATCCTTGGAAGAGGTCTGGCACAGGACCAATACCTCTTTTGGGCTCAGACCAACCTCTGGGTGGGCATTTCCTAGGAGACAATGAAGGGGAAGGTCTGAACTGACTTAAACCCTCTGCCAATTAAGGGACCCCGGCTAACTCTGAGTGTACTAAAGCCACAGGCCTAACAGTACTCTAACCTGGGACAACCCTCACTCTTTTAGTCTCACATGGTAAATTTTGTTCTGGGGATACCAGCCTCACACAATGGTGTGACTGGCACAAGTATCCCCATGGCAGTGATTGGCATTCCATTCACGTGATGAAGTGTCTGCTTCCTTCTGCAATCACCAAATCACTTTCTGATCCCACTACTCGATTAAAAGCTAACAGGATGTCCTCGTCTGAGGAGTCATCTTGTAAGGCTACACTCACAACCCAGGTGCTCACCTTTTTCTTGGGGCAAGCTATGTCCCCTCTAGTGTCCATCCTGGAGACAATCAAAACATGGCCTACAGTCTATGATTTTATTTTTTTAAGCTTAGGGTCCCCATTACTCTGTGTACCACAAGAGGTTGGGCTGGATGGAGTATCGTCTGTTTCAGGGGCCTGGGTCCCTGAAGGGATCTCTTGGGAGGATTCCCCCCCCCCCCCCTCCTTCTCCCTCTTGTAGGCTTAACCCAGCTTTATTGGGATCTCCCCCCTGATCCTGATGCGTTTTGGGAATCCTGGTTTGAACCCATTGATCAGCTTTCTTTGCCAGCTCACTAGGACTAGAAAGTGATGCATCCTCCAGATGCTGATGTAACCTCAACTCAAAATAAAGATCAGAATAATCCATCACTGCAAAGAGCTTTACCCCTGGAGCCTCTTCTGGGTCGCACTTCCATAAATAACTACAAAATTGGTCACCCATTTGTCAGGGCCCAAAAAACAAAAATCACGAAAGGTTGGCGAATCAATGCTCGAGAAAACGGGATGATTAATAACTTCCCAGAATTTTGCTCTACTCTTCATGGCACATGCATTCACCAAATCCTCCCAAACATCATACTTCAGTGAGCCTTTCCTGCACTGGATGGCTAATTTATAAATCTGCCTACATTCTGTCACTGCCCGCCACTCTCAGTTTACTTTTGATCACTAATTAGTACCTGGATAACCCTAACTCAGTGACTCCTGCATGTGTTGAGATCAAGCCAGGGTATAGTATTCCCACCTTGGTTTCTCTTTTCCCTTGAAGGTGTTGGGTTGTAACTATGGAGGACACCACGCAACCTTTCGACTTCTAATACTTCTGGAGGCAGAATTGTGGCTGTCCTTTGGTATGAATCTGTGGTGGCACTTAGAGCTAAATCTAAATAATCTGCCCAGTCCTCCTTGATCATCCTTCAACCCACAGGGCCGTTGAGTGTTTAAAAAAAATGTCAGTGCTTTTACCCTTCAACTTCCAATGATTATCTGTCAGAAAATCCTTTGGAACTTCAATGTCTTTTTTTGATTGTATGTCAGGACGGAGGCGAGGATTAGGCTGTTCTTTCCTCACTTTATTTTCACCAGCAGCCATTAAACGTTTTTATTCAACAGATCAAACGTCATTTCCCATGTGGCATTGGAAGAAAAAAAAAAAAAAAAAAAAAAACACAAACACCAATAAGTCTATTTCCCATGGGTTGGGTGGGTGGGTGTCACAGAGGCTCCCTGCAGGCAATCTGTTCCCCTATTTCTTCACTGCTCCAGCAGCATCAGTTAAGTTGACTGCATTTATTTTGCTTACTTCAATGCTCTATCCTTTCAGCATTGGGAATGTAATGTATGTCACATTGGTTTGCATGTAACTTAACTAAAACTTTACTTTGCAGCGCAGCCACAGGAACAATCTCGCTCCTTCGCTTCTCTCACTATTAGGCTCTGATGTAAGGTGTGGTAATCCAGCCACTGGAAGCCTGTGCTGTTGATTGCGCGCTCAAGCATGTTTAACCTCCCTGCAGCCGGTGTGTCAGTTTCACCAATTGACGTGATCAGGTGAAGCGCGGCACATCACATATTAATTGGGGTGGGGGGGGGGGTGGGGGGGGACAGAATTCTGAGTTTCCATTAAAACACCACATAGCACAGCCACCACCTGGAGTCTGACCACTCCATGGGGTAAGGGATGAGGCAAGCTGATTGGGACACGACCCAGGCAAGTCACTGATCCCAAGGGCTCTTTAGGGCCTGATTTACAGTTCCTTATGGGAATACCAATATCTTTCCTTGGCTATCCCTAGCTCTGCGAGAATCAGAAGAGTATATGAAAGAGGAGGAAGTAGCCCATCTTCCCGTCGATGACCAGTTCTGCCAAATCTCAGATGTCTCCATATCCAAGGCAGATCCTAAGTAGCGGCATATTTGGAAAAGAAAATTCTCCAAATAGAAATGCAGTGCCATGAACCCATCACATCGACAGAAGATTTGGGCCTCCAGCCCCTATACCTCCAGGGCAGCCCTCGGCACTAACACAGGACACAAAACACAAATGTGCAGATGATCCTGGGGTCGACCTAGATGCCTTTTCCTGCCTTAAGAAGGCCCTCATGGATTCTCAATCCTCTGATGAGATCTCGAGCACCTCCAGCCCCACCCCCTCTTCTTACCCCTAAGGTGAAGACTCCCCTAACGTTTTGGAGTGGTATGGTGATTCAGGTCACCCCTGGCATCCGTCTGGCAACGACGTTTCCCCAGAAGGGAATCTCATGTCGAATTTGCCTCCCCTACTTCCCGTTTCCAACATGTTCGATCCAGACAACCTTTTACATCCCCTGTCGGAGGCTGGCCTGGCTTATAGTGGGTGCCTTGTGGTACTTACACCCTGTGCCAGGTCTAGTTATCCCTTATTAGTAGAATAGAGGTGTTTCTAGCAGCTTAGGCTGATAGAAGGTAGCTATGGCAAAGCAGCTTAGGCTGAACTAGGAGACATGCAAAGCTCCTACTATACCACTTATATCATATGCACAATATCATAAGAAAACACAATACACAGAGTTACTGTAGGAAAGTACCATCTTGCCTGGCATGTTACCCCCATATTTCACTTGTGTCACTGGGATCCTGCCAGGCACGGCCCCAGGACTCATAGTATGTGCCCTGTATGTGTTCCCTGTGTGGTGCCTAAATATGATTGAGGCTCTGCTAACCAGAATCTCAGTGTTTATGCTCTCTCTGCATAGTGTGTGGGCACCATGGCACTAGCCAAGGTGCCCCCAACATCGTTCGGGGCAAATTCCCCAGACTTTGTGAGTGCGGGGACACCATTACACACGTGCACTATACATAGATCACTACTTATGTATTGCGGCACAATGGTAACTCCGAACATGGCCATGTAACATGTCTAATATCATGGAATTGTCCCCCAATACCGTTCTGGTATTGGGGGGACAATTCCATGATCCCCGGGGTCTCTAGCACAGAACCTGGGTACTGCCCAGAGGTTTGGCAACCAAGAAAGGAGGATTGGATACCAAGAAAGGTAAGAGCCTATCAGAGGGGGTCTCGGACGTCACCTGCTGGCACTGGCCACTCAGAGCAGTCCAGTGTGCCCCCAACACCTCTGTTTCCAAGATGGCAGAGGTCTGGGACACACTGGAGGAGCTCTGGGCACCTCCCCTGGAAGGTACTGGTCAGGGGAGTAGTCACTCCCCTTTCCTTTGTCCAGTTTTGCGCCAGAGCAGGGCTGGGGGATCCCTGAACCGGTGCAGACTGGCTTATGCAGAGATGGGCACCATCTGTGCCCATCAAAGCATTTCCAGAGGCTGGGGGAGGCTACTCCTCCCCAGCCGTTCACATCTATTTCCAAAGGGAGAGGGTGTTACACCCTCTCTCAGAGGAAATCCTTTGTTCTGCCTTCCTGGGCCAGGGCTGCCTAGATCCCAGGAGGCCAGAATCCTGTCTGAGGGGTTGGCAACAGCAGGAGCTGCAGTGGAAACCCCGGAAAGGCAGTTTGGCAGTACCCGGGTTCTGTGCTAGAGACCCGGGGGGATCATGGAATTGTCCCCCCAATACCACAATGGTATTGGGGGACAATTCCATGATCTTAGACATGTTACATGGCCATGTTCAGAGTTACCATTGTGCTGCAATACATAGGTAGTGACCAATGTATAGTGCACGTGTGTAATTGTGTCCCCGCATGTAAGGAAATGCCTACTTGGCATGGTTACCCCCTGACTTTTTGCCTTTGCTGATGCTATGTTTTGAATTGAAAGTGTGCTGAGGCCTGCTATCCAGGCCCCAGCACCAGTGTTCTTTCCCTAACCTGTACCTTTGTTTACACAATTGGCACACCCTGGCATCCAGGTAAGTCCCTTGTACCAAGGGCCCTGATGCCAGGAAAGGTCTCTAAGGGCTGCAGCATGTCTTATGCCACCCTGGGGACCCCTCACTCAGCACAGACACTGCTTGCCAGCTTGTGTGTGGTGGTGAGGACAAAACGAGTAAAATCGACATGGCACTCCCCTCGGGGTGCCATGCCAACCTCACACTGCCTATGCAGTATAGATAAGTCACCCCTCTAGCAGGCCTTACAGCCGTAAGGCAGGGTGCACTATACCATAGGTGAGGGCACCAGTGCATGAGCACTGTGCCCCTACAGTGTCTAAGCAAAACCTTAGACATTGTAAGTGCAGGGTAGCCATAAGAGTATATGGTCTGGGAGTCTGTCAAACACGAACTCCACAGCACCATAATGGCTACACTGAAAACTGGGAAATTTGGTATCAAACTTCTCAGCACAATAAATGCACACTGATTGATGCCAGTGTACATTTTATGGTAAAATACACCCCCTGAAACCTTAACCAACTACCCGTGTAGGCTGACTGGTTTTAGCAGCCTGCCACACTCGAGACATGTTGCTGGCCACATGGGGAGAGTGCCTTTGTCACTCTGTGGCTAGTAACAAAGCCTGCACTGGGTGGAGATGCTATCACCTCCCCCAGGCAGGAGCTGCAACACCCGGCGGTGAGCCTCAAAGGCTCACCCCCTTTGTTCCAGCACCACAGGGCACTCCAGCTAGTGGAGTTGCCCACCCCCTCCGGCCACGGCCCCACTTTTGGCGGCAAGGCCGGAGAAAATAATGAGAATAACAAGGAGGAGTCACTGGCCAGTCAGGACAGCCCCTAAGGTGTCCTGCGCTGGGTGACTAACTTTTAGAAATCCTCCATCTTGCAGATGGAGGATTCCCCCAATAGGGATAGAAATATGACCCCCTCCCCTTGGGAGGAGGCACAAAGAGGGTGTACCCACCCTCAGGGCTAGTAGCCATTGGCTACTAACCCCCCAGACCTAAACACACCCTTAAATTTAGTATTTAAGGGCTCCCCTGAACCTAGGAACTCAGATTCCTACAACCTAAGAAGAGGACTGCTAAGCTGACAAACCCTGCAGAGAAGACGGAGACACCAACTGCTTTGGCCCCAGCTCTACCGGCCTGTCTCCCCCCTTCGGAAAAAAACTGCTCCAGCGACGCTTTCCCCAGGACCAGCGACCTCTGAATCCTCAGAGGACTGCCCTGCTCTAAAAGGACCAAGAAACTCCTGAGAACAGCGGCCCTGTTCACCCAAGACTGCAACTTTGTTTCCAAAGGAGCAACTTAAAGGCAACAGCGTTTCCCTCCAGAAGCGTGAGACTTGCAACCCTGCACCCGGCTGCCGAGGGTGTACTTTCTGTGCTAACTTGTGTCCCCCCCCGGTGCCCTACAAAACCCCCCTGGTCTGCCCTCCGAAGACGCGGGTACTTACCTGCTGGCAGACTGGAACCGGGGCACCCCTTCTCCATTTAAGCCTATGCGTTTTGGGCACCACTTTGAACTCTGCACCTGACCGGCCCCGAGCTGCTGGTGTAGTAACTTTGGGGTTGCTCTGAACCGCCAACGGTGGGCTACCTTGGACCCAAACTTGAACCCCGTAGGTGGTTTACTTACCTACAAAAACTAACAAATACTTACCTCCCCCAGGAACTGTTGAAAATTGCCCTAAGTGTCTAGTTTTAAAATAGCTATATGTGTTTTATTTGAGAAGTATAAATGCTATTGTGATTATTCAAAGTTCCTAAAGTACTTACCTGCAATACCTTTCATGCAAAGTATTACATGTAGAATTTGAACCTGTGGTTCTTAAAATAAACTAAGAAAAGATATTTTTCTATACAAAAACCTATTGGCTTGGAATTGTCTCTGAGTGTGTGTTCCTAATTTATTGCCTGTGTGTATGTACAACAAATGCTTAACACTACTCCTTGGATAAGCCTACTGCTCGACCACACTACCACAAAATAGAGCATTAGTATCATCTCTTTTTGCCACTATCTTACCTCTAAGGGGAACCCCTAGACTCTGTGCATACTATTCCTTGCTTTCAAATAGTGCATACAGAGCCAACTTCCTACACTGGTGGATCAGCGGTGGGGTACAAGACTTTGCATTTGCTGGACTACTCAGCCAATACCTGATCACACGACAAATTCCAAAAATTGTCATTAGAAATTGATTATTGCAATTTGAACTATTTTTCTAAATTCTTAAAAGTCCTGCTAGGGCCTTGTGTTAGTCCATGTTTAGCATTTCTTTTAGAGTTTAAAAGTTTTGTAAAAGTTTGAATTAGATTCTAGAACTAGTTTTTAGATTCTTAAAAAGTATTCCAACTTTTAGAAACATAATGTCTAGTGCAGAGATGAATGTGGAGGAACTCGACCTCACACCTTACCTCCATCTTAAGATGAGGGAGCTAAGGTCACTCTGCAACCTAAAGAAAATCACAATTGGCTCAAGACCCTCCAAACTACAGCTCCAGGAGCTTTTGGCAGAGTTTGAAAAAGCCAACCCTTCTGAGGATGACAACCCAGAGGATGATGTTAGTGACTTGGAGGAGAATTCCCCCCTTCCAGTCCTAACTAGGGAACCCAGGGACCCTCAATCCCTGATTCCAACTGTGATAGTCAGAGATGCTGCTTCCCTCACAGGAGGGACCAGCACCTCTGGAATCACTGAGGATAGCCTCAGTGAAGAGGACATCCAGTTAGCCAGGATGGCCAAAAGATTGGCTTTGGAAAGACAGATCCTAGCCATAGAAAGGGAAAGACAAGAGATGGGCCTAGGTCCCATCAATGGTGGCAGCAACATAAATAGGGTCAGAGATTCTCCTGACATGTTGAAAATCCCCAAAGGGATTGTAACTAAATATGAAGATGGTGATGACCTCACCAAATGGTTCACAGCTTTTGAGAGGGCTTGTGTAACCAGAAAAGTTAACAGATCTCACTGGGGGTGCTCTCCTTTGGGAAATGTTCACTGGAAAGTGTACGGATAGACTCCTCACACACTCTGGAAAAGATGCAGAATCTTATGACCTCATGAAGGGAACCCTGATTGAGGGCTTTGGATTCTCCACTGAGTATAGAATTAGATTCAGGGGGGCTAAAAAAACCTTGAGCCAGACCTGGGTTGATTTTGTGGACTACTCAGTGAAAACACTGGATGGTTGGATTCAAGGCAGTGGTGTTAATGATTATGATGGGCTGTACAATTTATTTGTGAAAGAACACCTATTGAGTAATTGTTCAAATGATAAACTGCATCAGCATCTGGTAGACCTAGGACCAATTTCTCCCCAAGAAATGGGAAAGAAGGCGGACCATTGGGTCAAGACTAGGGTGACCAAGACTTCCACAGGGGGTGACCAAATGAAAGGGGTCACAAAGCCTCCCCAGGGGAAGAGTGTTGAGACATCCAAAAACTAAAATAGTAAAGAGTCTTCTTCAGGCCCCCAAAAACCTGCACAGGAGGGTGGGCCCAGAGCCTCTTCACAAAACAATTTTGGGTACAAGGGTAAAAACTTTGATCCCAAAAAGGCCTGGTGTCGTAGCTGTAATCAGCCTGGACACCAAACTGGAGACAAGGCCTGTCCCAAGAAAAGTACCACTTCTAACTCCACTCCAGCTAACACTGGAATGGCTAGTCTCCAAGTGGGATCAACAGTGTGCCCAAAGCAAATCAGGTGTCACACTGAAGCTACATTAGTCTCGGAGGGTGGGGTGGATTTAGCCACACTGGCTGCCTGGCCTCCTAACATGCAAAAATACAGGCAGCAGCTCTTAATTAATGGGACAAGTGTAGAAGGCCTGAGGGATACAGGTGCCAGTGTCACCATGGTGACAGAGAAACTGGTTTCCCCTGGTCAATACCTGGCTGGACAAACTTATCCAGTCACCAATGCTGACAATCAAACTAAAGTACATCCCATGGCTATGGTAACTTTAGAGTGGGGAGGGGTCAATGGCCTGAAACAGGTGGTGGTCTCCTCAAATATCCCAGTAGACTGTTTGCTTGGAAATTACCTGGAGTCCTCAGAATGGGCTGAGGTAGAACTGAAAACCCATGCAGCCATGCTGGGTATCCCTGAACTGGTGTGTGTCAAGACAAGGGCACAGTGCAAGGCTCAGGGTGAAAAAGTAGAGCTGGAGTCTGGAAAAAGGGCCCAGCCTACCAAGAGGAAAGGAAAGACAACTGGGAAACCAGCTGCAACACAACAACAAAAAGAGAACCTCTCTTCTCAGGAAGAGGTTCTGCCCTCTGAGGGAACTGAGCCTATGGAGTTAGAACCTTATCAGGTTGAGCTCTTAGGCCCAGGGGGACCCTCAAGGGAGCAGTTGTGTAAGGGGCAAGAAACCTGTCCCTCTCTTGAAGGCCTTAGGCAGCAAGCTGCTGAAGAGTCCAATGGCAAGAAAACTGGAACACATAGGGTCTATTGGGAAGATGAACTCCTGTACACTGAGGCAAGAGATCCCAAACCTGGTGCCACTAGGAGAGCGGTAGTGCCTCAAGAGTTCAGAGAGTTCATACTGACCTTAGCCCATGATATTCCCCTTGCTGGGCATTTGGGACAAACCAAGACGTGGGAGAGACTAGTCAACCACTTCTACTGGCCCAACATGTCCCAGAAAGTTAAGGAGTTTTGTGTCTCCTGTACCACCTGGCAAGCCAGTGGTAAGACAGGTGGACATCCAAAGGCCCCCCTCATTCCACTTCCAGTGGTGGGGGTCCCCTTTGAAAGAGTGGGTGTGGACATAGTGGGTCCACTTGAACCTCCCACAGCCTCAGGGAATATGTACATACTAGTAGTAGTGGATCATGCTACTAGATACCCTGAAGCTATTCCCCTTAGGTCTACTACTGCCCCTGCAGTAGCCAAGGCCCTCATTGGTATCTTTACCAGAGTGGGCTTCCCTAAGGAGGTGGCGTCTGACAGAGGTACCAACTTCATGTCAGCATACCTGAAACACATGTGGAATGAGTGTAGAGTGACTTATAAATTCACTACACCCTATCATCCACAAACTAATGGCCTGGTTGAGAGATTCAACAAGACATTAAAAGGCATGATCATGGGGCTCCCAGAAAAACTCAAAAGGAGATGGGATGTCCTCTTGCCATGCCTGCTTTTCGCTTACAGAGGTGCCTCAGAAAGGAGTAGGGTTCTCACCCTTTGAACTTCTGTTTGGCCACCCTGTAAGGGGACCACTAGCTCTCGTGAAAGAAGGCTGGGAGAGACCTCTTCATGAGCCTAAACAAGACATAGTGGACTATGTACTTGGCCTTCGTTCAAGGATGGCAGAGTACATGGAAAAGGCAAGTAAAAACCTTGAGGCCAGCCAACAGCTCCAGAAGTTTTGGTATGACCAAAAGGCTGCAATGGTTGAATTTCAACCAGGGTAGAAAGTCTGGGTTTTGGAGCCTGTGGCTCCCACGGCACTTCAGGACAGATGGAGTGGCCCTTACCCAGTGCTAGAGAAGAAGAGTCAGGTCACCTACCTGATGGACCTCGGCACTAGCAGGAGCCCCAAGAGGATGATCCATGTGAACCGCCTCAAACTCTTCCATGACAGGGCTGATGTGAATCTGTTGATGGTAACAGAGGAGGACCAGGAAGCTCCCTGATCTCCTCTCATCAAACCCTAAAGATGGTTCAGTAGATGGAGTGATCTATTCAGACACCCTCTCTGGCCAACAGCAATCTGACTGCAGGAAGGTCCTGCAACAGTTTGCTGAGCTCTTTTCCCTAACCCCTGGTCAGACACACCTGTGTACCCATGATGTGGACACAGGAGACTGTCTGAAAATTTTGTTTTTGACAGGCATGCTGTCTGACCAAGTTAAGGAAAGCATCAAGGTGGAAGTCCACAAGATGCTGGAATTGGGAGTAATCGAGCACTCTGACAGCCCCTGGGCTAGCCCAGTGGTCTTAGTCCCCAAACCTCACACCCGAGATGGAAAGAGAGAGAGATGAGGTTTTGTGTGGACTACAGAGGACTTAATTCTGTCACCAAGACAGATGCCCATCCCATTCCTAGGGCTGATGAACTGATTGATAAATTAGCTGCTGCCAAATTCTTAAGTACCTTTGACTTAACAGCAGGGTACTGGCAAATCAAAATGGCACCTGGAGCAAAAGAAAAGACAGCATTCTCCACACCTGATGGGCATTATCAGTTTACTGTTATGCCCTTTGGTTTAAAGAATGCCCCTGCCACCTTCCAAAGGTTGGTGAATCAAGTCCTTGCTGGCTTGGAGGCCTTTAGTGCAGCTTATCTTGACGATATTGCTGTCTTTAGCTCCAGCTGGCAGGATCACCTGGTCCACCTGAAGAAGGTTTTGAAGGCTCTGCAATCAGCAGGCCTCTCTATCAAGGCATCCAAATGCCAGATATGGCAGGGAACTGTGGTTTACTTGGGACACCTTGTAGGTGGAGGCCAAGTTCAGCCACTCCAGCCTAAGATCCAGACTATTCTGGACTGGGCAGCTCCAAAAACCCAGACTCAAGTCAGGGCATTCCTTGGCTTGACTGGGTATTACAGGAGGTTTGTGAAGGAATATGGATCAATAGTGACAGCCCTCACAGAACTCACCTCCAAGAAAATGCCCAAGAAGGTAAACTGGACTGTAGAATGCCAACAGGCCTTTGACACCCTGAAACAAGCAATGTGCACAGCACCAGTTCTAAAAGCTCCAGATTACTCCAAGCAGTTCATTGTGCAGACAGATGCCTCTGAACATGGGATAGGGACAGTATTGTCCCAAACAAATGAAGATGGCCTTGACCAGCCTGTTGCTTTCATTAGCAGGAGGTTACTCCCCAGGGAGCAGCATTGGAGTGCCATTGAGAGGGAGGCCTTTGCTGTGGTTTGGTCCCTGAAGAAGCTGAGACCATACCTCTTTGGTACTCACTTTGTAGTTCAAACTGACCACAGACCTCTCAGATGGCTGATGCAAATGAAAGGTGAAAATCCAAAACTGTTGAGGTGGTCCATCTCCCTACAGGGAATGGACTTTATAGTGGAACACAGACCTGGGACTGCCCATGCCAATGCAGATGGCCTTTCCAGGTTCTTCCACTTAGAAAATGAAGAATCTCTTGGGAAAGGTTAGTCTCATCCTCTTTCGGGGGGGGGGGAGGGGGGGTGTTGTGTAAGGAAATGCCTCCTTGGCATGGTTACCCCCTGACTTTTTGCCTTTGCTGATGCTATGTTTTGAATTGAAAGTGTGCGGAGGCCTGCTAACCAGGCCCCAGCACCAGTGTTCTTTCCCTAACCTGTACCTTTGTTTACACAATTGGCACACCCTGGCATCCAGTTAAGTCCCTTGTAACTGGTACCCCTGGCACACTGGTACACCCATATAATTCCCTTGTATATGGTACTCAGTACCCAGGGTATTGGGGTTCCAGGAGATCCCTATGGGCTGCAGCATTTCTTTTGCCACCCATAGGGAGCTCAGACAATTCTTACACAGGCCTGCAACTGCAGCCTGAGTGAAATAACGTCCACGTTATTTCACAGCCATTTTTCACTGCACATAAGTAACTTATAAGTCACCTATATGTCTAACCCTCACTTAGTGAAGGTTGGGTGCCAAGTTACTTAGTGTGTGGGCACCCTGGCACTAGCCAAGGTGCCCCCACATCGTTCAGGGCAAATTCCCCGGACTTTGATAGTGCATACAGAGCCAACTTCCTACACTGCACTATTTCAAAGTAAGGAATAGTATGCACAGAGTCCAAGGGTTCCCCTTAGAGGTAAGATAGTGGCAAAAAGAGATAATTCTAATGCTCTATTTTGTGGTAGTGTGGTCGAGCAGTAGGCTTATCAAAGGAGTAGTCTTAAGCATTTGTTGTACACACACAGGCAATAAATGAGGAACACACACACAGACAATTCCAGGCCAATAGGTTTTTGTATAGAAAAATATATTTTCTTAGTTTATTTTAAGAACCACAGGTTCAAGATTTACATGTAATACTTCAAACGAAAGGTATTGCAGGTAGGTACTTTGAATTAGCAAAATAGCATACAGTTTTCACATAAATCACATATAGCTATTTTAAAACTGGACAGTGCAATTGTCAACAGTTCCTGGGGGGAGTAAGAGTTTGTTAGTTTTTGCAGGTAAGTAAACCACCTACGGGGTTCAAGTTTGGGTCCAAGGTAGACCACCGTTGGGGGTTCAGAGCAACCCCAAAGTTACCACACCAGCAGCTCAGGGCCGGTCAGGTGCAGAGGTCAAAGTGGTGCCCAAAACGCATAGGCTTCAATGGAGAAGGGGGTGCCCCGGTTCCAGTCTGCCAGCAGGTAAGTACCCGCGTCTTCGGAGGGCAGACCAGGGGGGTTTTGTAGGGCACCGGTGGGGACACAAGTCCACACAGAAAGTACACCCTCAGCAGCACGGGGGCAGCCGGGTGCAGTGTGCAAACACGCGTCGGGTTTTCAATAGGATTCAATGGGAGACCAAGGGGTCTCTTCCGCGATGCAGGCAGGCAAGGGGGGGGGGCTCCTCGGGGAAGCCACCACCTGTGCAAGGGAGAGGGCCACCTGGGGGTCGCTCCTGCACTGGAGGTCGGATCCTTCAGGCCCTTGGGCTGCAGGTGCAGAGTCATTACCAGGCGTCGGATCTTAGAAGCAGCCAGTCGCAGTCAGGGGGAGCCTCGGGATTCCCTCTGCAGGCGTCGCTGTGAGGGCTCAGGGGGGGGGGGGCGCAACTCTGGCTAATCACGATCTCGCAGTCGCCGGGGAGTCCTCCCAGAAGTGATTGTTCTCCACAAGTCGAGCCGGGGGCGTCGGGTGCAGAGTGTCAGGTCTCACGCTTCTGGCGGGAAAAGCAAGTTGTTGCAAAGTTTCCTTCTTTGTTTCAAAGTTGCAGTCTTTGGTGAACAGAGCCGCTGTCCTCGAGAGTTCTTGGTCCTTCTAGATGCAGGGCAGTCCTCTGAGGCTTCAGAGGTTGCTGGAGCAGTGTCTTTAGAAGGGGGGGAGACAGGCCGGTAGAGCTGGGGCCAAAGCATTTGTTGTCTCCGTCTTCTCCGCAAGGTTTTTCAGCTTAGCAGTCCTCTTCTTCTTATGTTGCAGGAATCTGAGTTCCTAGGTTCTGGGGGGCCCTTAATACTAAATTTAAGGGTGTGTTTAGGTCTGGGGGGTTAGTAGCCAATGGCTACTAGCCCTGAGGGTGGGTACACCCTCTTTGTGCCTCCTCCCTGAGGGGAGGGGGGCACATCCCTAATCCTATTGGGGGAATACTCCATCTGCAAGATGGAGGATTTCTAAAAGTTAGAGTCACCTCAGGACACCTTAGGGGCTGTCCTGACTGGCCAGTGACTCCTCCTTGTTTTTCTCATTATCTCCTCCGGCCTTGCCGCCAAAAGTGGGGCCGTGGCCGGAGGGGGCGGGCAACTCCACTAGCTGGAGTGCCCTGGGGTGCTGTAACAAAGGGGGTGAGCCTTTGAGGCTCACCGCCAGGTGTTACAGTTCCTGCAGGGGGAGGTGTGAAGCCCCTCCACCCAGTACAGGCTTTGTTACTAGCCACAGAGTGACAAAGGTACTCTCCCCATGTGGCCAGCAACATGTCTGGTGTGTGGCAGGCTGCTAAAACTAGTCAGCCTACACGCATAGTCTGTTAAGGTTTCAGGGGGCACCTCTAAGGTGCCCTCTGGGGTGTATGTTACAATAAAATGTACACTGGCATCAGTGTGCATTTATTGTGCTGAGAAGTTTGATACCAAACTTCACAGTTTTCAGTGTAGCCATTATGGTGCTGTGGAGTTCGTGCATGACAGACTCCCAGACCATATACTCTTATGGCTACCCTGCACTTACAATGTCTAAGGTTTTGCTTAGACACTGTAGGGGCATAGTGCTCACGCACTTATGCCCTCACCTATGGTATAGTGCACCCTGCCTTAGGGCTGTAAGGCCTGCTAGAGGGGTGACTTATCTATACTTCATAGGCAGTGTGAGGTTGGCATGGCACTCTGAGGGGAGTGCCATGTCGACTTAGTCATTTTGTCCTCACCAGCACACACAAGCTGGCAAGCAGTGTGTCTGTGCGGATTGAGGAGTCCCCCAGGGTGGCATAAGACATGCTGCAGCCCTTAGAGACCTTCCCTGGCATCAGGGCCCTTGGTACCAGGGGTACCAGTTACAAGGGACTTACCTGGATGCCAGGTTGTGCCAATTGTGGAAACAAAAGTACAGGTTAGGGAAAGAACACTGGTGCTGGGGCCTGGTTAGCAGGCCTAAGCACACTTTCAAATCAAAACTTAGCATCAGCAAAGGCAAAAAGTCAGGGGGTAACCATGCCAAGGAGGCATTTCCTTACACCCACTAAGCACACCTGGAGAGGAGTCCCACGTCGCAGGAGCAGCAGGCAGGAAACTGTACTCTGCAGGGAAGAGTGTGGGAAGCCAAGGCTACACGGAGCCTGAAGATCCCTTGCAAGAAGAGCTAACAAGCTGTGGTAGCTGCAAGAGTCGGAGTGCACAGGAGTAATGTCCTCCAAGGAGTGCCAAGGACTTACCATCTCCCAAGTTAGATAGCTGGTAGAGAGGATCGACGAGACCACTCTAGACCACTGCCTGTGTTGCAGTTGCTGGAAGGAGCCGGAGACTCTAAATAGCCCTGGAAGGGGGACTGGTCACCTAGCAGGGTGACCACCTATCAGGAGGGGATGTGATGTCACATGCCTGACCTGGCCACTCAGATGCTCCCAGGAGACGCTGTCCAGCTTGGATTCAAGATGGCAGAACCAAGTGGCCACGTGGAAGAGCTCTGCGCACCACTCCTGGGGTGGTGATGGACAGAGGAGTGGTCACTCCTCTTCCCATTCTCCAGTTTCGTGCCAGAGCAGGGACTGGGGATCCCTGCCGCAACCTGATTTATGCAAAGGAAAGCTCCAAATGTGCCCATCAAAGCATACTGGTGGTTTGGGGAGGCTATCCCTCTCAAACCATTGAACACCTAATTCCAAAAGGAGAGGGTGTTGCCTCCCACTCCCAAACAAAATCCTTGGTTCTGCCTTCCTGGGCTTAAGCTGGTAAAGCAGCAGGAGAACAGAAACCTGTCTGTAGGATGGCAGCAGCACAGGCTGCCTGGGTAAACCCTGCAAACTGGGAGGAGCCAAGCTGGAGGTCCTCCAAAGAGCCTCCAGAGTGCAAGTAATCATACAACCATTGGGGTATGATTCAGACATGTTTGATACCAAACATGCCCAGGTTTGGAGTTACCATTCGGCGGATGGACACAGGGAATGGAGTTGTAAAATAGAGCTGGAGTTGTAAAATAGAGCTGGAGTTGTAAAATAGAGCTGGAGTTGTAAAATAGAGCTGGAGTTGTAAAATAGAGCTGGAGTTGTAAAATAGAGCTGGAGTTGTAAAATAGAGCTGGAGTTTGTGGAGGCACCTCTGGTAGTGTAGGGGTACCCTCACACACAGGTACTTGCACCCTACCTTCTGGGCTAGGACTTAGTGACCTGGTGCAGTGAACTGTAGTGAAAGGGTGCAGCAACCTTTTAACGCAGGCTGTAATGGCAGGCCTGCAGACACATTTTGCATGGGCTCCCATGGGTGGCATAATACATGCTGCACCCCATGGGGAACCCCTAGTGCCCCAATGCTCTGGGTACCTAGGTACCATATACCTGGGACTTACATGGGGCACCAGTATGCCAAATGTAGGGTGTACTAAGTCAGGGACAACCAAATTTAGAGGGAGAGAGCAGTCACTGGGGTCCTGGTTAGCAGGATCCCAGTGAACACCGTCAAAACACACTGTCAGCAGGCAAAAAGTGGGGGTAACTTTGCCAAAAAGAGGTACTTTCCTACACTTGATTTCTTCAAACCGTAAGGGGTTTTCAAATAGAGTTCTATGACTCCCCTTTCCAACCACACAGGCAAAAACCCTTAATCTTTTCTCAAGGCCAAATACATTTAATAGATTTGGTAATTGCTCGCCTCTTAGAGAAATGGGTGATTGTCCCAGCTTTGTTACAATCCTTAAGGATTTTTCAGCAATCTCTTCCTGGTGGAGAGACAGGGGGCCAACGCCAGATACAGGCGAACAACTGGATGGTACGTTTGGACTTCAAGGATGCCTAGCTCACAATACCCATTTTTCCATCTTACAGGTGCTTTCTGCAATTTCAATGGAGGTCACAGATTTACAAATTCACCTCCCTACCTTTCTGTCTATCCTCTTCTCCATTGTTTTTCACCAAGATTCTGAAGCCTGTGGTGGAACACTTGCGATTCCGAGGGTATCAGACCAACTGTTTAACTGGACGACAACCTCATTATGGATCAATGTCCGACTTGATCAGCAAACCATTTACAAACGACTAGTGATCTCCTGGAGTCTCTAGGGTTTGTGAGCAACAAGAAGTCTTCTCTGTCTCCAACCCAGTAATTACAATTTATGGGGTTTGTGGTGGATTCAGTCAAAGCCACCATGAGTCTTCCATCTCAGAAGCTCATGAAAATAAAACATGAACTAAAAAAAATAAAAAAAATAAAAAAAGAAGGGCACTGTCCAAGTTAAACTGTTTACCCACCTAAGACAACTGGCTTGTATAGTGGGTCTCCTGTCATCGTCCATACAAGCCATTTTCCTCAGTCCTCTCCACTATCAGGCATTACCTCGTCTCAAGATATTCCAATTCCAAAAGTGTCCCACTTATTCCCAATCCAATCCTCTCTCAGGAGAGGCCAAGGAAGAGCCATTTTTGGTTCTCCAACTCGATCTGGTGATAGTCGGATGCCAGTGGTTCCGGTTGGGGAGCACGCTGTGGGAAATTTTCCGCAGGCAGAAAATGGTCACTCGCAGAGCAATCCTGTAGGAAAGTTCCTCTTTTGACCTGGTCACCTCTCCCCCATGCTCCTCACTTTTTGCTGGATTCTGCTGTAATTTTGACTGAAAGTGGATTGGGTTCTTGCTAACCAGGTCCCCAGTGCCAGTTATTTTCCCAAAACTGCTCAGTTGTGTTTTTTCCCCAACTGGCAAAACCTATAGTTGCCACTATTAGTCCCTAGTAAATGGTACTCCTGATACCTGGGACATAGGGTACTGAAGGAGGGGCCTGAGGGCTGCAGCAGGAACTGTGCCATCCTCAGGGACCCTCTCACTAAGTGCACACTGTACTGCAACCACAGGACGTGTGTCTGGTGCAGACCCAAATGAAAACACGACATGGCACACAGCCTGCGCGCCATGTCCCCTTAACACTGCATGTAAAATATGTAAGTCACCTCTCTAGCAGGTCTTCCAGCCCTAAAGCTGGGGTGCATTATACAGCACGTGAGGGCATATCTGCATGAGCAGATATGCCCCTGCTAGGTCTTTGTCGATTCTCGATTTTGTGTCTTTCTTTGCATCAGAACGTCTAGCCTATACATCAATTAATACAACACTATCAGCTATTTTGGCAGGCCATTCTCCAATGGATGGGCACCCTACTTGAGGAACACCCTTTGGTGTGTACACGCCTTAGAGGAATCCGAGTCTCTTCCTCCTGAACCCAGGTATTCTACATTATGGGATGAAGTTAGCTACCTTGCTGTGTTTGGTTTCCTGTCAAAGAACATCAGATGTGGCAGCCCTGGACATAACAGCTAGAGTATTCACTCCGGACAGCGTGACTTCATATTTCCAGAAGGATGAAATGTCATTCTAAAATTGTATCATATCCAGTATTTGCAGATGTTCCAAAACTGTGTGTTGTAAAAGCAGTGAACGGTTATGATGCAATGACTGAGGATTTTCGTCCTCATGGAGAGAAGCAACTGCTCATTGCTATCACTAAACTGCTTAAAGCAGTTTCTTCCTCTATCTTTGCTAGGTGGGTCAAATGGGCACTGGTATCGGCACTTCCTGATCTGGGACACATTCAGTGAGAGGGGTCATAACCTCAAATACATTTTCATTGGGAGCCCGTCTGGAAACATCCTTAATGCAGCAGACAGGTCTTCAGATTCTACACATAAGATGTTCCATTTTAAACCAGTCACAAACATAGCATGCTTGGTTGTAGACAAGCTTTAAACTAAACTAATCCTCACTCCAGTCATGACAGAAGAAAAAAATTCCTAGCTATCGTAACAAAAAGTTTCAATTCTATAAAGGGCACAGAGGCAAATATTAACCCACCCCTTTTCATGCTATGTATTTTTTCTACCCACCGTACACATTAAGATCTCTAAGGTGAGAAAATCATACAAGGACATTGTCTGAGTTCGCGTGTAGGTACCTGTTGCTTTACTCAATGATAGATTGTTCTGTTTAGCACATATAAGTTAGTGTTTGATCATGGATCATGAATAATAGGATTGTAAGGAACTTACATGATTGTTTATTGGAATCTGTCCCGGATGAAAAAAAAAAACACACAGAGTGATACTGGAGTCATTGGCTGAGGTCGCAGGAAGAAAGAGGGGGATAGAGCACCTGCAGGGAGAGTCGAAGGGACTTGCTGATCTCTGACTGGTTGATGTTTCTGTGTTTCTCCCCCCCCCCCCCCCCCCCCAGTGCCACATCAGTAATGAGGTTTTGATCGGTTGAATAAAAATGTTCAATGGCTGATAGTAAAAATAAAGTGAGTAAAGAACAGCCTAATCTTCACCTCTGTGTCCTTAATAGAATTGAAACTTCCTGTTACAATAGCTAGGAAGTTTTTCAATCTTCAGCAAAACTTTGCTTTCTCTTCTGCAGCTCAAGAGTCCTCGGCTGTGCTTACAGACCAAATAGTGGAAAAAAGAATCTGAAGATGAAGACATCGAAGGTTTCCAGGGCGTATGTCTGACATCATACATCATTCAAGGGGTGACAAGGTTCCAAATGGATAGCAGCTCAGACTCCCACAAAAAACAAAAAAATGAAAAGGACCAAACAACCTAATTCAGGGCCCAACCACTACAAGGCAGAATAAAGTACAGCAAGTAAATTCAGAAATAAAAGATTCACATTGCAAAATGCTCTCTCTGAAATCCAGCACGTCTCAGAGTACAAGGGCCCCGAATACCTCAACAGTCGCCTCACCTTCTACACGCCCACCGTCAACTTCGATCCATCAGCCTCGCTCTCGCCGCCATCCCTCGCATCCACCGAGCCACTGCAGGTGGAAAATCCTTCTCCTACCTGGCAGCCAAGACGTGGAATTCCCTCCCCGCCCACCTCGCCTTCCGGAGGCAGCTCAAGACCTGGCTCTTCGAGCAGCAGTGACCCCCTAAGACCCCCCCCCCCCCAGCACCTTGAGACCCTCACGGGTGAGTAGCACGCTGTATAAATATGATTGATTGACTGAGAAGCAATCTACAACAACCATACAGCCGTACTACTGCTACAAAGGGAACAAATGCATTCCAACGAGACGGGATGATGCACAATTAGTTGTAAGGCACTCATAGCATTATTTTTTAGAATTTTTAAAGAGCAATGTCACCCAGGCCTTTTTCTTGCTATGACAGGCCATGAAAATGTTAATGTTTGACCAATTACGCAACACTATAAATGACCTACCTATATAAAACCACCTGCCTCCCCAAAACAACCAAATCTGCAAAGCAACGTAAGAATAGAGTTCTACTGCCCTTGAAGAATCCCATTCCACTTCTACATGTTTAACAACTATCGCAGGGATTCTGCTGCTAATTCATTTCATAAACAAGAAGGCCTTTAACATTACAAGTTTAAGTAGCCCCTTTTTAAATATGGTAGCCAGGCATAGAAAAATCTGCTCTCAGGTATACCTTCATTGCAGCCAAAAGGCCCAGCAACTTCTTGTGGAATTTGATCTGAGTGGATGAATTTGACAATTCACAGATAACAATGGTCATGTACCTTACATAAAAGGTGCTAGGTTAACTTCCTGTCCATGTGCCATACATGTCATTGCGGGTTCCCTTAATACACTATTGAGCAAAGCAAGAAAGTCTCAAACTTGGTACCCAAAATTTCACTGAATGGCGCCAAGAAAAGAACCTCCTTACGAAATAGCATTTCATCTCCTCTATACAGTCATGGTATCATCAATACTCCGGGTCACTGGAATTGTGCAGCAACGGAGCTCCAAATTATGTACCAAGAAAATACATTTTTGCGGCATAATTTTCTAATAGTATTGCTTCATTATTTTGATGTTTTTACACCAGGTAATACTCCCTGGGCAAATATTTCCCCTCACCTCCCCTTAAGAACGAAATACAGAAATAAGCAACTGAAAGATGACCGGTTAACCTTTGCAAAGAGCCTTCCACTGCACTTGATTTCCTGCCACAATATTAGTAACTTTTGATCCGTTTGAGTTCGAAGTAGATTTTTTGGGCAAACTCTGCAGATTATGTGGCAAATGCAGTCAATTCATTATTATGCGAAAATGGCAAATGCTGCAGAATTGCCCAATTCCAGTATCCCTGCCAATACTGCAACAGCGTGTTCATAAATGGCAGAATGTGCCTGAGAATTTGTTGACAAACTTTTTTTTAAACTTAAAAAAAAATGTATTATATTTTCTACCCAACTAAACAAAAAAACAAGTAGGAACATATGCAGAAACCATTACTAGACTGTGTTACAGTTTAATATCACAGCTGCCTTGCCTCTGTGAGCCATAGATTATGGAAAAGGTCTTCTATTTTGGTGAGGCAAAGAGACTGTGTAACAGAACTCAGTCTTAAGTGATGCATCTAAGGCCCATATACCTCTGCAAACATTTTGGGCAACTTTTGGTTTTGTACATACAAAGTCTATCGAAGTCATGCACAAGTCCATGTTAGCACAACAGGTGCAGAGTATCTGTAAGTCAGGCATTTTCAGACGAAGTCTCTAGTGGGGGGGGGGGGGGGGGGGGAGCTACCACCAATCCTGGAGTTGCTAGTGTGCCTTCAAAGGACCTGTGCATCCCACTGAGACATAACTGCATGTCAGGGTTTCTGTCCCAAACCTCTATCAACGCATCTGTAAGCCCTTGCCAGAAGTCTTGAATCTGAGCCAATACCACATAGAATGTATGAAGGTAGCCATTAGCCCAACATGCCCTAGGACATTCCGATGTGGAATTATAAACAAGTGCTGGAGCCCAACCACTATGTAATACAAGACGTAAAGAATTTTAAAATGGTCCAACTTGAAAAGCATCTTTCCAATCCAGGTCCTTGTGTATCCAAGCCTCTTACTCTTATCTCAATTGTCTAGGCCATTAAGAAGAAATATTAATCAGCATTATATAAATAAACCATACTGGCTCCTTTTTTAAAGACTCACTCATGAATTATACATTGAGATTATAGCAAATTTGCATCAATCCACGTTTCAGTAGTGAATGTGCGAGAATATCCAACATATGCAGTTACACAAGCCCTATTCTTCACATAGCGGCTCAAATATTTTATGATGGATGATTTACAAACATTCTTATTTTTAGTATTCCTATTGTGTCCCAACTCTTAATACATCTTAAACTTCAAAACTTTCAGCACTCTTAATGGACCACAGTGGAGTCGTTTGTCAGTTGGCCCTTCCACACAGTCAACCTTGTCACAGCATTGCAAATTATTACAGAGTCCTTGGCTTTGGGAAGCATGCAGCACTCCTTGTCCCATTAAAATAATATGTATATGATCTTTTGCTGTCCATTACATCCCTACCAATTCATTATCGTGGCTTGCTCCTAGATGCAGGCACATCAGTTGTTTGCTACTATCAGATGGAAATCCCAGTAATAATTATGAAAGTGCTACAACCAGCCATAAAGGCCTCTAGAATAATCCTGGGTGGGGCACTACTCCATAGCAGCACATGCAATTTTTTAATAAGTTTTCAGAGAAATAGTCCCCTTCAACCCAAGAAAGGGTGCTTTCAGGACAAAGATAATTTTACAAGTACTATCATTTTTTTTAAAAAAGAACTGCAGCTGCCAACAGGCTAGTCAACCTACATTTGTGAAATCCTTCCCTGCCTCTTGGGTTCATGACCCCCAAATATTTTCCGTCATGCAAATAGGGGAATCACTGATAAATACCAACCACCAGTTTACAATCTGTAAGAGGACAATTTATTCTAGTTAGAATGTGTAACATATAATAAAGATGAGCAATAATGTGTAGCGAATACTCTGCATTGCCAGGTCCACCATAGTCCCATCAAAATATCTTCCCTGACCCAGTCCGTCTTCAGTTTCTGGAACGCTGCAGGGAAAGCTAAAATTCACGTCTTGCGAGTCGAGAGAAGTTTCAGGTTTACCAATTGGACAAATCCTCTACGAGGTAGACTGACTTTCAGAAGTTAAATAGGCAAAAGCCTTTGCCAGCACCCTGGCCCATGTGTTCAGTAATTATGCTGGGCAGTATGATATACCTATCAGCAGGCTCCACAGTATTGTTTATCAGTACCCAGATAGTCATAAGGGATGCTGTGAGCAGACAGGTGCCTGAAACATATTCAGCAGTTGTCGTAGTGACTAATTTCTTAATGACCTCCGACTAGAGTCTGTTCGGGACTGGAGATTTTTTAACGTTGTATTTGGCTCAATGCGGCAGGAACTTCTTTGCTGGAGCAGCTCTGCTTCGTTCATTTTCAGCAGAGGAAGGCCTCTAACAAAGCTCCCCAACCCTTCGACATTTTCCCTATTAAGTGTTGATAAAGCAATTTAAGCTAGTCTGTGAAAAGCACCTGCAAAGCTAACGTCTCACTGAATCAACTCACCCTAATTTATCTAAACTGCCATCTATTACCCATGTCATGCTTTCAGAGACATGTAAATAACTTGATGGCTCAAATATGTACATTGCATACAGACTTCTGAGTTGATAAATGGAGTACCACTGCCTTGAAATTAGAACAAAGGTAACAATATGGAGAATCTCCTTGCTACTACAATGATGGGAGCTCAATGTCCTTGCTCTCCGATCCTTGAAAAGTTGTGTCCTGCCAAACATTCTGGGTGAACTAGCTGATGCAGTCAAGATGACACTAAGCACAGACAAAGTTATAACAACCACCCTGCCTCACCAAAGGGGTCACCTCCCCCAAACAGCCCTCACTCAAGTCCAAAATACCGCTATAGCAAGAGCGAACTCAAGCAGCACACCATGTCCAGATCCGGGGGTTGACAGCCTCCCCCTGCTCACCAGTCCAAGCCCAGGCAGAGAGAGACAATGGCCAACGCAGGGGGAAAAATTGGAAATGAATGCCGAAGGCGTGATTACAACTCTCGGTGAAACCACGGTATCACGCACTCTCCCAGTCAAGCCCGCCCAAGAGCCATCCACAGCCCTTACAAGGAGAGCAAAAAAGAAACTGAAAAAACAAGCCAGGACCCAAGCGGATCAGTCAAAGGGCATAAAACAAATAATGCCTCAGAAGCAACAGAAGTCAGTGGTACTGTGAAGTACTTCTCAATGTTTCAGGCACGCACTTTACCAATAGCCCGGCAACACAAACATGAGGCAGATTGGATAACGTGCCACGATGTGGGGGAGGAGAAAGCCTCTACTTGGGCACCAACGCGGACACCTGCCTCTACGCGGTCACCGCCCCAGGCTCAATTACAAGATCAAACAGTAGCGCAAACAACGCCAACCCCCAGGGACCACAATGCAGGAGAAACCATCGGGTTGGGTGCGACTTTAGCTAGTAGGAACAGCGGCCCATTCACTTTACCTACTAGCTCAGGGGCTCCGTACTCCTCCAAGGACCTTAGGATTCAACATGCAAGGCCCTCCCTGCAAACATTATCGGCAAGATCCATAACAGATTGCACCCGCATGGAAGGGGCAAAGGAATACACCACGCTACATAGCACACAGATCAACTACCAAGAGCGGTAAATGGCCACCAGGAGGGCACAACTATTCCAGCCCACAGTCAGCTCATATCACTGCCTCAGCGAATAACAGAAAGCATGCTCTCTACTCAGTGGTTAACGCAATTCATCACGTCTCCAGTGGCAAGCGATCCCACACACTGGGTTAGCTCGGAAGTAGGCCAGTGGGTCAAGCTAAATCAGAACTTGTAGAGCAGGATTCTCTGGACCAAAGGTTTATCCCACATTATACTTCAAAAGGTCACATAAATATTCTAAATAGAGGGAACTTATTGCATCTTTTTACTCAAATTCCTTCCCTCAGGCACATCACCTCGGAAGACATCGAATGGGTAAGGTTTGAACCCCCTGCACTGAATAAAAAAAACGAGATCACAAAAACATCTTTGAAAACAGTAGCACAGAGGACAGCAGTATGGGAAGCAAGGGAGTAGTTCGCAGACTGGGGCATCGAACTATACCCCCCCTGCCCGATAAATACCAGTTCATCCTCTTAAACACTGCTCCCTCACAAGAGCGGAAATCAGTTTTAAGAGGCTCAGGTGGTGGGCAGAAGCATGGGATCAATACAACTGTGGCTCTGCAGAACATAACCATCATCTGCGCACAAAATAGAAGAGAGGTTCATACGGTCACACAAACACACCCGCAAAGCAAGCGAAAAGCACAGGAAGAGCTAAGGTATCGGCCCTAGCACAAAGGGGACCACAGAGCACCACCCTTCACGAGCACGGAAAACGGTCAATTTTGTCATGGAATGTGGCAGGCCTAAGCAATATCAGCATTTTTGGTCGGCCATCTGGTGGATTATCCATCTTCATTAAACATGCGGTCCATCTAGTAACCACTGAGCTCACCATCAATAGTAAAATGGGCCAAGTAGTAACAATCAGTTGTGTGAACATTGACCAGCAAAATATGGATCTCATATTAATCAACTGCTACATAAATGCCCCAAGGAAATCCAAAGCAGTAACAATCCTCGAACTCCAGAAAAACGTCATCTTCAACCACCCCGGCCATGAAATAGTTATGATGGGTGATTTCAAGGTACATGGGCTTGATGTAAATACAGAGGCTGTCAACTATTCCAAAACTTCTTCACAACTTATAGTTTACCGTCAGCCCGACAGGTGCAAAGAGTCAATCGAAATGGGAGCCTCCTTCCCACATCATTCAAGGGTGGCTCTACTATTGATTACATCTACGTATCGGAAAAGCTCAAGCACAGCGTTAGCCACTTTGAAATCACTGAGATGGTGGAGAGTTACCACAATCCACTGAAATGCATAACTGAACTTCAAGTGCAAGCAGCCGAACAGCAGGTAGTGGTCGGGGCTTCAACAGGCACAGAGCAAGTACATCTGGTGAGAAGAATCAAATGGAGACCTGAAGATGCTTCTAAAATAACCCTATGGCTAAGAGCCCTGCCCCGGGTACCAAACAGCACCCCTAGAATGGTGGACGAAGTCGGTGGGTGATCTACACACGCTGTTGCTGGGTAACTCTCAGCGTACATCCAGTCCGAAGAAGCACAACAATACATAAGGGCAACAACTTCCTCGAAAAAAGGAAGTCACTCCACAGAGCCCTATGCAGACATAAGCAAAAGCCCACACCAGAAACAGCGATGCACGTATCAAACAGCAGAAGTTCCCTTAAGAAACTGACATGGGAACACAAGGGGGAAAACGATAGGAAGGAATGGGGTATCCTATTCCAGCTCCTTAAAGACCCAAATCATGCCAGTCTCTGGGACTATGTAAATAAGCTCAAAAATGACCATAGTTCAAGATAGAACGGTGTATCAGAGTCTGCATGGGCCTCGCATGTAATAACTTAGTATACGAACACCGACCCAGTATCAACTTTCACCAGCAACAGCCAGGACAACGTTCAGTGCCCTCTGACCCTTCAAAGCAACAATCTCTCTCCTACGGCTTTGACTACCTTTTCCACGACTATGACAGAGAAAGTCATAAAAAGGACTAGGAAGGACGGGGCGCTAGGAGCCAACGGTCTATCTGCTACACTGTTCAAATATGCCCCATCACACTGGACAGAGAAGCTGACAGACCTTTTTAATAATGTGTACTACCCGACTACAGTTCCGGAGTCCTGGAGAGGATTTATACTGTGTTCAATTTATAAAAAGGGGGACCGCTCTCTAGCAAACTATCGGCTAATTGCCCTCCTGGACGTGGAGGCTAAAATGTACGCCCGACTGCTGTTGGATCACCTTGAAGCCTGGGTAGAAGAGCGCCAAATCTTGCAATACTTTCAACCTGGCTTCAGAGCGGGGGCCTCAATAGTGGATAACATTGTGGCCCTTGCATAGTTACAGCATTAGGCAGTCAACTTTGGTAGTCAGATGCTATTTTGCCGTTTTGTGGACTAAAGCTCAGCCTTCGACAGGGTGGACTGTGATACCCTGTGGAAGATGCGGTCACTATGGGGCATTCCTACACATCTCTTAAAAGCCATCATTGCACTCTACTTCAGTACCTGGGTCTGGGTCCGGGTCCGCACCGGGCCAGGGTTACTATCACGAAAAATTGAAATAAACAGAGGCCTAAATCAGGGGTGTGTTTCGGCCCCTCTACTGTTTAATTTGTACACTGCAGATTTGGAGAAATACTTTAAAGCTAGCAGTTTGGTCTTACCAAAGTTGGGCCCCACAAGACTCCAAATTATCCAGTATGCGGATGATATTGTGATAATGGACTGTACGAAAACTGGGCTAAAGCGAGCGTTAAATGCCCTGAATATTTTTGACAAGGCCAACCAGTTGCAGGTCAATCAAGAAAAGACCAAAGTCCTTATATTTAGAAGGTAAAAAAAAAAAAACACACACCTCACAACCTGCCAATTGGGAAGTCAGATCATCCGCACACCCAGGAGATACAACTACTTAGTGGTGTGGTTCACAGAAAACAACATGGTAGGGGCACAGAAAACCAATCAGACACAAGGCTGCTGTCATCGCATACAAGCTTGCCAAATTGAATAAACAACTCAGCAGCGCCTCGACTGCACCAATATTGAGAGTATCAAAGGAGACATTACTACCCGCGCTACAATATGGTTACCTGGCGTTTCCGGGGTCCTTGGAATCCATTATAGAACAGGACCACTGCAGAGCATATTTAAAAATTCTACAACAACCAAAAGTACACACCTCGCACCAGACTTAGATTGGAAACGGGCCTAAAGTCACAAGAGATAGATTGCCAAGCGGCAATCTTGAAATATTACAGTCTCAGGAAGGCCAACTCGCTTACGTTAAAACATCACTGGAGAACGATATTCGAGACCCCTGGCAATCCATGGCACACGCAATTAAGTAAGGCACAGAAGACTTTCGAAATGGGCGATTCCATCCAGCTATCAGACTCCTTGACTTACTCGGTCTGTAAAACATTGATTAACAAAGGTGCAAAGGAACTCTCGAGAGTCTGATTTATCGCTAACTAAATCACCCACAACTGTGCCTACGCTAAATGATTATCTGGTTGGAGCCCCTCAACCATACCTCCTAGCAGCAATAAACGCTGGCATCCGGCACCAAATTCTTTACATGCGAACATTAGTCCTCCCAATTAAGGACTTTAATCCTTCTTGGTCGATACACATGGAAAAAAGTGCCTGCAGGCTCTGCATCATCCAGGACATTGCCAAAGTGACCCTCTATTAGGAGTGTCCACTCAGAAAACTACAGCAACCGCCCAACCTTTCAAAGATTAAACAATGAAGACTATCTCCAATGTCCTGTAGACCTCCAGCCAGTCCCAACCCCATCTGATGACGAAATGGGCCAGGAGGCCTAGGCTAGAACTATTAGGCACACTCTGTGGGCATCATGTATTTCAGAATTTTCTCCTTGACCAGCCCTCTTAACCTCTTAACCTCAAAACTCTTCCTTGGGTTTTGAACGGCCTGGAAGAAGAGAAACTGTTCTTGAATGTTACTATCCCAGGCACTCAGGCTGCCTATAGGACTGCATTTTCACTCCTGTAATTTCACAATTATGCAGTTATCACCTTAGGAGGGCCCTATGTCAAGGCAGGAACAGCAGACGCACTGTGATCTCTTTCCACTGAAAGCAGAATGACAACCGCTTAGACTGGAGGATTTTTAGGATGTCAAAGGCTCATACATGGCCCAGCCTCTAGTATCCCCAAAGATTAAAGTAATTGTGTCTTCAGCATCAGTGCCCTGTATGACAGGGCGGAAGTCTCATTTATTAATTTCTTCATGGTTTCTTGAAGATTCCTGATGTGGATACAAGCGTCTTTTCAGTCATGCCTACCAAATCTGGGACCTTCAGAGGGTTGTAACTAATCCGATTGGCATCAATGTTAATTAAATCTATTTTCTGCTGCATTGCTTTTGTGTCTTCAGCATAGCAGACAAGATGTTGTGCCTCCTGGTTCTCTCCCCCTTCAGCAGCAGGGTTTCTAAAATGCTCCTGTTCCTTAGGGACTACAAGCTCTTATGAAAGGCAGAGTTATTAATACAGCTATATTGTTGGAGCCTTAATCAGTTATTTAATGACACTCTCCCACTGGGCAAGTTAGTTTGGAAGAATGGCCTCTTCCTAAGGGCTCAGAGGATTGCTTCCCTAAACCTGTCCAACCCCTACCCCCCCCATATTCTGGACAAATGACACAGCCAGGGCCTGAAATCATCACTACCGGTGTAGTTCTCAAACACCAGTAACTACCTCTTTAATATACTTCCTCTTTACTTTACAGGAGGGTTTAGTCGGTCATCTACCGACAGAACATTTCCAAGAAATGTCCAAAAAAAAAAAAAAACTTCCCAGTAACTTCCAACTTTACTGATAAAACTATACAGTTTATTAACAATCTGTGAAAATCTGGTTTCCGAAAACAATTATTCTTTGCACAGCACCAAGTAAGTATTCTGATTTGTTTTCATCCAATTAAAATAAATATATATATTTTTTTTTCTTTTTTTCCAAACAATGACCTTTCACAACTACTGAAATATATTTTGAAAGTGGACTTACCTATTCAAACGTTGTGTGTACTCAGAAACAAAATCAATTTTATGACAAAATGACTTTGGGCCTCTGTCTCTGAACAGAGACCAAATGTGACAAGAACAAGATTTAAAGGCCTCCTTCGCTTTGTGACTGAGCAGAACACCTGTTCTTTGTCAACTCGCCAGATGGGGCGAGTAGGCCCCAACAAATAGCTCGGCCTGATTAAAACAAGCATTTGCAATGCAAACGGTCTTGCGTTTGCTTGAGCAATTAGCACTGTAAACTCCTAACCGTACTTTTCTTGCCACATAAATTAAAAAGTAAACGTTTCACACAAGCGAGCAGACGGCCGCCATGAGTGCAAAGCAGACACACAAACGGAAATAACTGTTCACTTGTAGTGAAATCTATCGGCAAAAGAGCAATTATCTACGTAACTGGCAAAAGTACAATTATCTACGTAACAGGGTCGATGTCAGGCAAATCGCATGACTTCTGCCAAGCAAGATCGCGCTGCGAAAAAAGAGAAAAAGTAGTCCACAAACCGGATGGAAAACAGCGAGCTTCGTATGTTTTTCAGTACTTGGTCGCTGCACTCGAGGAGAGCTAACCACTGGAAAAGGCATGACCTATGGGAATATAGGAATGTGACACCCTCCCCTTGGGAGGAGGCACAAAGAGGGTGTAGCCACCCTCAGGGCTAGTAGCCATTGGCTACTGCCCTCCCTGACCTAAACACACCCCTAAATTCTGTATTTAGGGGCTCCCCTGAACCTAGGAACTCCGATTCCTGCAACCTAAGAAGAAGAGGACTGCTGAGCTGAAAAACCCTGCAGAGAAGACGGAGACACCAACTGCTTTGGCCCCAGCTCTACCGGCCTGTCTCCCCCCCCCCTTCTGAAGAAACTGCTCCAGCGACCTCTGAATCCTCAGAGGACTGCCCTGCCCTAGAAGGACCAAGAAACTCCCGAGGACAGCGGCTCTGTTCACCCAAGACTGCAACTTTGTTTCAAAGGAGCAACTTCAAGATAACTGAGTTTCCCGCCGGAAGCGTGAGACTTGCTACTCTGCACCCGACGCCCCCGGCTCGACTTGTGGAGAAACAACACTTCAGGGAGGACTTCCTGGCGACTGCGAGACCGTGAGTAGCCAGAGTTGCCCCCCCTGAGCCCCCACAGCGACGCCTGCAGAGGGAATCCTGAGGTTCCCCCTGACCGCGACTGCCTCACTCCCAGATCCTGACGTCTGGAAAAGACTCTGCACTCGCAGCCCCCAGGACCTGAAAGATCAGAACTCCAGTGCAGGAGTGACCCCCAGGAGGCCCTCTCCCTTGCCCAGGTGGTGGCTACCCCGAGGAGCCCCCCCCCCCCCCTTTGCCTGCCTGCATGCTGGAGACACCCCTTGGTCTCCCATTGAATCCTACTGAAAACCCGACGCGTGTTTGCACACTGCACCCGGCCGCCCCCGTGCTGCTGAGGGTGTACTTTCTGTGTGGACTTGTGTCCCCCCCCGGTGCCCTACAAAACCCCCTTGGTCTGCCCTCCGAAGACGCGGGTACTTACCTGCTGGCAGACTGGAACCGGGGCACCCCCTTCTCCATTGAAGCCTATGCGTTTTGGGCACCACTTTGACCTCTGCACCTGACCGGCCCCGAGCTGCTGGTGTGGTAACTTTGGGGTTGCTCTGAACCCCCAACGGTGGTCTACCTTGGACCCAAACTTGAACCCCATAGGTGGTTTACTTACCTGCAAGAATTAACAATTACTGACCTCCCCTAGGAACTGTGAACATTGCACTGTCTAGTTTTAAAATAGCTATATGTGTTTTACTTGAAAAGTATATATGCTATTGTGATTATTTAAAGTTCCTAAAGTACTTACCTGCAATACCTTTCATGCAAAGTATTACATGTAGAATTTGAACCTGGGGTTCTTAAAATAAACTAAGAAAATATATTTTTCTATACAAAAACCTATTGGCTGGAATTGTCTCCGAGTGTGTGTTCCTCATTTATTGCATGTGTGTATGTACAACAAATGCTTAACACTACTCCTTTGATAAGCCTACTGCTCGACCACACTACCACAAAATAGAGCATTAGTATTATCTCTTTTTGCCACTATCTTACCTCTAAGGGGAACCCTTGGACTCTGTGCATACTATTCCTTACTTTGAAATAGTGCATACAGAGCCAACTTCCTACACTCTTCAAGAGGTTCATTGTGTAGTTGCACCCCATGAAAGATAGCCACCCTTGTTACAAGCTCCTGATATGTGGTAGTGTGATCAGGGGCTGACGGGCGTGCTGGATAGAGGTCTGGGACAGTACTTCCCTGGTGGGTCTACATCATATGAGACACCGCGGGCAGTGCCTTGCAGCACATGAACAATCATCTGTAGGGTCTGGAAGACCAAGGTTATCTATAGGGGGCCCTGAAGGAAAATGCCTAATGGCTCTATATCAGTGTGGGGTGATAGAGGCTTGTCTGGTATAGGTGGCAGCTGCGGTAATGGTGGTTAAGAAAACAGTGCAGGAAACAAAGGGCTGGTGGCCTGATCCAAATACTTTTTTGGATGGGATGAGTACACCCAAAGCCTCCTGAAAAGAGTTTCCTCTTGGAAGGTGATGGTTTTGCCAATATTCTACCAGTTTTTGGCTGAATCTGTATCTCATTTTGAGTACAGTCCAGTCTCTCTTATAATTTGTGGAGAATGAGCTCCAGGACTGGTTCGATGGTTTTACTCTGTACTGATCTGGAAGAATTCAGGTCCAAACTGATTTTCTGTTTTGGCGCTAAAGTCATCGGCACAGACAGACGCGATCTAGAAGAAGTAGAGGCCGAAGACGTGGTGGGCTCTGAAGCTTTTGGCGTAGAGTGTTTTGGCACCGAGCTGGAAGGCGGAGCATCTGAACTGGATTCTCAGTGCCTATAGGCAGTGGTGGACCGAGGGCCTCTTGCTCTAGAGGCACGAGTCTTTTAGTGGTTTCAACTCGAAGCTGGGGGTAGCGGATATCACACACACTGCGCCAGTTTGCATGGATACGCTTGCGATCTGAAATTGGAACTCAGGATAGGACTTCGAGCTTTCCTTGATGGAAAGAGCCTCTTCTTTGGCCATCAAAGCCTGTGGATAGAGTTCCTGTTCAACACCATGCTGCTAGAAGAGGCCTCCAGTGTCACTGGCAGATCTTAGCTGCATTCCAAGATGTTGCGCTCGACGATCATAGAGTGTTTTCGTCTAGTGAAAAGCTCGACAGACTTCAGAGTCAGCCTCCCTATGCCCAGGGTAGACAGAGAGGTAACAAAGCTGGTGGGAGTCTGTCCTGGGGTATTTTGCGTGGCAATGCAGGCAGACTCTAAAATGCATTTGTTTCATCACCAGGAGGCCATGAGAGAGCCGGAGATGAAAATGGAAGGCCACAAGGGGTGAGGACCGTAACTGGCCACGGCTGATGCTTGTCAACTCGATGTCCAATTGTAGTTCAATGCACCCGGAAAGAAACCCAAAGGATAACCATACCGGCAGATATAGGATAGGACCGAAAGAGAGTACAGACGACAGCCTTGACTCGGAGTGGTAGCACATGTCTGAACCAGACAGCAAAGAAAAAACAAGACAATGGAGCCGATTCGCATGAGCAGTTATCATCGAGAAGGAGGAGTTAATTTACCTTGTGACTTGAAAATTCTTTCTTTGAAGAAAAATAATCTGCATACTTCCGGACCCAACACTAGATGGCAGGCATATGCAGAGCATGAGTATCTACAGCCACACATGCCTCAAACATTAAGATACTAGCACAAAAATAGGCAGTCTATATATATTCCCGTTGAACGGATGGCCTGGAAGAAACATTTAGCTATTTCTCAGATTTGGTTTAAATCAGAATATGTTCACATATCAACCATACAAAGGTGTTTAATAACTGTAGTGCAGTCACCAAATTGTTACAGAAGAAACTTTACCCCAAATAAGCAATTACATAAATACTTCAACTCCCAAGGCAGAACATTATCTGCTCAACTGCACAGCCCTGCATGTATTACACTGGAGAATATTCTTCTTTCTAATTATCAGAAATCAAGAAGGTTCCATCCTTCCCAAAGAAATAACTAGAGGAATTTTTGCACTGCCTGAATCGTTTGCTATAACAAAAGGCTTAGAAATGCACCACACCAGTGAAGCAGATCATGTGAGAATGTTTTTCTAACTCTCACCTCCTTGTTGAGTAGTTCTTTAACCCAGAGGACAATAATGGGAGAGTTTCTTTGGTTGCTCCCAGTCACTCAAACTGCCTTGGACTGTTCCCCACCAACTATCACTCAAAGAACTATTACTTGAAAATTACCAGCAGAGACTTCTCATCTCATCACTTGAAGATGTTGCTCACCTGTTGGAGCCGGACACTGGATGTGGTGCTACTTGCGTCATGCCGGTGCTGCCACAGTGCCCATTGCAGGAATGGGTGCAACCAGTGAGAGGTGGTGGTGGTGGCGTCATCTTCACTGCAGGTGGTAGGTTGGTAGGCAGATGAGGGTTTTTGCAGGACCCTGGCTTGTGAGGCACAGGCGGAGATGCAGCAGGAGGCACCGGAGTATGAGGATTGGGTGCCGATGTGGAAAAGGGTGGTGGCGTCTGGCTTAGCGGGTGGTGATGATGATGATGGACAGGAGAAGGAGTTCCAAGTGGTCCTGGATGAGCAGGCATTTGTTGTGTTGGCGTAAGGGGCACAGGCTGAGAGGAGAGATCTGTTGGACTGTTTGGAGGGGCAGTGAGGTCTGGATGCTGGTGATGGTTTGAAGTGTGAAAAGCTTCACCTGCAGCAATAGCAGAAGCAAAAACATGTTGCATTTTCAAGGACACATCAATCCATCTGTTCAGTTCCACATTTCCATCCAAGTTCACCTCATCTCTACATCACAATTCATCCAAATTCCTGTTCCCAATGCATTATAATACAGCACCACTATTGAGTTCATAATGCTGACTTCATTCAGCATGCTCATGCCCTACCATTCCCAACATTCCCTCCACCATTATGCTCACAACCCTGATTAAACTGGCATGCTCACAGGGCCCCTGTTGTTCTGCTCAGTTGATCCTGGCACTTTGTGCAAAGTACTATATTCTGCCCTGCTTAAGACATCCACTGTTCTGTGGAGGGTTAAATGACATTCCTTGCTCAAAATCCTCTAGCTCCTCTCACCTTTCAACTCACTTCGAACTCTGGACCCATGTCAGACATAGCAACGTAAGACCAAAGCAGTGCAGAATTCTGCTGTGCATACATGTGGGTAGACAGACCTCAATCATTAAGAGCAGCTCTTCTTTTTAGCCCACCACATTATACAGTGTAAAATCTTCAAACAAAAAACAACAAGCGCTGCATTATTCTTAACAAGTATTTCATCAAAAATGTTTATTTCGCGTGTATACTACATTCACTTTGCATTCAATAGTAATCATAGGCTGAATGCATTTCAAGTAAACAAAAATGTAACCCATGCTGGGGTGTTCGGGTAGGGGGGGCTTTAACACATCAAAATTAAAAACTATTATGAAGACATCTATATGGATTCTCTTTCCATTACAGTGCTGACAACTACTAACTACTATTGTAAAAAATAAGTCCCCACATCATTTGGAAATGCAATTTAACAGCTACAACACCGCTGTTGCAAGGCACCTGGCCAGTGGAGATGGCGTGGCTATGGAGGCGCAGGCTGGGAACCTAATGAGTATCTCCACCCTGGGGTATAACTGGGGAGGTAGACATTCGCCGACCTGAATTTCAAGGAGTGGAGCAGTCTAAATGCAGATATACCAAGATGCACTGCTTCTCTAAGTTTCTGAATTTTATTTGTAATAAGGATCTCACCATGACTAGTTTTGCTGCACTAACGTTGATTAACATCATATTAAGTGAGAATTAATTTAGAGACGAGCACATTGGGCAGTTACCAATTATTTTACCCTAGTAATAAGCCTTGCTTGTGCTAGTTATTCGTAGTGAGCCCACCATCCTAATAAGCAGTAAGTGACATCAGTCAACAAACCACGAATAAGTCTGTTCCTGTCAGCATTGGTTATACAGACACAAAAGTGAGACACAAACTGCGTGTTTGAATAAGGATTACCATTTTATATAAGATTTATAATAATACCTAAAGTTCAAATACACATTACTTAGAAAATCTTCAAACTCCGCTTGTTGGATTTATTACTTGCAATTTCGTTCAAATAATCATACAATTTGAGTTGTGCTTGAAGATGTTATACTTTAAAATAATACAGCTGATTATCACAAAGAGAGCCATAAAATATGGAGATACATCTACCCACACAAGTGGACGCAAAATAAGGACTGGGTTCCCGGTCTTACGTTGCTGAACTGTATTGGTAACTGCCATGGCACCATGTCATTGTACCTGCAAACCTATGTAGATCTATAACAAAAAGAATTTCACCTGACGTGTAATAGAACAGTGCTACCAGGCTTGCCTACCACAGAGGCTTTTGATGTCCAACATCCCATGCTTGCCTGCCCACACCACACCACACAGACTTCCAATACCTCATCCATTTAATTCTCCCAGTTATAATGACAACACTGCTCATAAACACAAAAAATATTTGCTTACTCACAGGGTATGCAGCACCCCTGGACACTACACTCATGATAACCTACTCAATGAACCCCAGCCGTGCACAAATATTTGCTCTAAAGCAGTTCCTGTCCAATAAGCCCCAACTGGTCATGCTTTTCTCAAACCAGTTACCAATCTTACTGTCTTACCCTGTCATCAACCTAGAAGACTCCTAGAAAATTCTTTGGCTCACCCGGTGGAGTCGGCCTACGGCACATGCTCTTTAACTGCTTGGGGGTAGCTTTACAGAAGTCATGTGAGGTAGGAAGAGGTGACCCTGGCATAGACACACCGGTCCCCTGGCAGGAAAGAGAGCTGTATGGACACATCTTCATATTCGCTGCATTCAGGGCTGCACTGCTACAGTCCATGGATATGTTCAGGCATCGCTCATCTTGAACAGAGGAAAAACGTATTCAGAACAATTCCACATAAGCCAGAGAGAATAGCTTAAAGAGATATGTGAAACTTCAGGTTTAGTTTAACTGTTCAGCACTCTAGATAACCTTTGGTGTGAGGAAAAGCAAAATTAGCAGCAGCCCATGGCTGAACATTTGAAAAGGGAAGTTACTTACTTGGAAATCCCAGCTTTCCATCATGGAAATCTTTGCAAAAAATCATGAATTCTGAATAGGTCTGCCTGTGTGCCAAATCCAGAACACTTTCCAATAGAAAACACTACATAACAATCAGAACATTTTCTTCTTTAGTAGGTAACCAATTAAACTTAAAGTGTAGAGGCAATTGTGATTCAAATTTTACACTTTTATTTATTTGTAATGGGAAGCAGTAAGAAAGTGAGCAGAAACAGAAGGAAAGTCGAGAAAAACTGCACTAGGCCTCTAAGGCTCATGGCTAGCCTTCCAATTCCGAAGAACTTTGCTGTGGTAGCTGACTGACATAATTGATGGGGCACAAATGAGACATTAGGATGCTAAAGAAATAAGTCACCCAAGTTGCCTCTTAAGGTCACATGTGCCGTCCATTTAAATGAATTCCGAGACAGTTGGCCTGTTCATAAGTTTAGTAGCGATCCTTACTGAGAAACAGGATTTCGGAGGAATACCTTTCCCTGCTCCATCACAGGACCACCACTAGCCTTATGAATGCTAAATGGGGGAAAAAAAAAAAAAAAAGCTCAGCACTCCAATCCAATCCAACCCCCCCCCCCCCCCAACCACCTAAAAAAAAAAGTCCTGTTGCAGGAAGCATAAAGTCAAAAGTGGAGAGTGAAATGCTCCAATTTAAATGGAAATCGGATATCACTGTAGGCTACCAACAGAAAAACAAAAGAAAACCTCAGAGTTCCTAAACAAACCCTGTTTGCAATCAGCTGCTTCAATTCTTTACTTAGCGCAGACAAGAAGTCGACTGCCAACTCAGCATTACATAATAGCATAATTTCTTATTTTATCTTTTTAAGTAACACCCATAACACATTTTTACACACAGAAACAGTTCTGGAATCTAGTACGCAGGTAGAGCTATTAAGTGTTCATGAATTACAGCAATGAAATTCTATTGTAGAAGATGAAAAACACAAAGTATTTATTAACTGAAATTATCTCTTGACATCTGTAAAGAGAGCCTGGTAGACTCTTGTAACCTTAAGTATGTGTGTTTGTGAGCGCTTCTGGAGTTTGTAAGTTCTGCAAACCCTTAGCGATAGCCTCTGTCGCGACTATAAACTGAGTTACAGGTAACCTAAGTGACATGTAAGCCATTGGAAAGGTCTTTGGATAAGATCGAAGTCGGCAGAGTCAGCTTAGCATAAGAAATTATTTTGATGTCTAAGGCCTGAAGTGTAGCATCTGGGCAGCCTAGTATATGTGCTCCAGGAATCAGATGGGTAGACCTGGAATTTCAACAACATACTACATGGCAGCTCACAAGCCGGCAGACAAAGAATTACTATGACTAGGCACAGCTTTGAGGGGACCAGTATCAAACTGCCAATAGTGATTGGCATGGATTTGGACCAAGAGGATATTCTGTGGGGTCATTTTATGCTTCAAAGAGAATCAGCTCTTCAAGTGCTGAAGTACTCACCATGTCCTGCAACTGGGTCTGGAAGAACCGCAAGTGAGCCATCCTGCATGTTACCGTTGGGGTGCTGAGAGTTCCAGAGACCTGAAAGTTTGTGTGCCGACAGGAAAGAGCTGGGATCCCAGTCACCAGAGTTCCCATGGCAAGAAGATGAGGACGATGATGAGGAAGATGAGCAATGAGAACCACAGGTTTGAGACTTGCAGGACGTGTGAGAAAGCGACACCTGCAGGAAGAATAAAACGAAAAGCTCAGCACTCAGGGCACTAATCTTGGTATCAAGAAGTAAAAGCTCTGGTAGGAAGCATTGCTGTAACTAGGTTTCAGAAAGATGTCCAATAATTACGAGGGAAAATGGCTGAATTTGGGGATTAGAGCAAGAGTGAGGGGCTGGAACCAGAAGAATCACAGATGGCCGAGTAGTCTTCCTGTAAGGTATGGGCAGAGGATACTAAATATGAGTGCTTTTAAACTGCCTTTTCTCTCCCTATGGGCAGGGGTAATGTTTGAGCTAGCAATCGCAGAACTGAATTTCAAAACGCCATGATTAAAAGAACCCAAAAAAATAAATAAACACTATGGCAAAGTATTGACCAAGCTGTGCAGCAACAAGGTACAGTTCAGTTCCTGCTTAGATGGCAGCAGCAAACCCATTTTTCACCAATACTGTGTGAGAAGAGGACCTCGTACCTTTGCAGTGGCAGTAACTGATGTGCCTCAACAAGGCAGTGTTGTTGGTCCAAGGTTGGTGTTTTTCCATGGTTTGGCTCTACTTACCTGGACTGACAGATTATTATATACTATAGTTTAAGACCACTAATGAGCTCTACAATGTTAGAGATGCACACTACTGTCCTGTCTGCAGTCTTACATTTGAGTCGCTAAGCTTCCAAGAAAAATATCTTCGCACATGAGCTACCATCAAATAGAAGCGACCTACTGCTATTAAATAGTAATTTCAACACCATACAGAAGCCTGCAATTCTTAATCGTGAAATGGAACTCATGATGTGGCAGTGTATAGAAACTAAGGAATTAGAAACGAACCGGAAAAATAAAATTATGTTCATCCTGAAGCTATCACAGAAGGAAAAACTGTACACTAACAAATAAATAACACTTGTCACTCTTCTCTAAAAGGGTTACAGACAAGGACATCCTTTGCATACAAGTTTGAAGCCAAAAATAAAAAAAACGATTTGCAAAGTAGATTTCATGACTTGCAGGCCTGGACACAGTGCTTTAGCCGACCTCACGAGCCAAAAAAAAGATATCAAGTGAATCTTTGAAAAATGCCTTGTTCTCCTAATACGTAATGGGATGCAGTGAGGGGGTGATGCCAAATATTTCTCATAAGAAACTAATACATTTGAATGTTGGAGATTTGTACTAAGTAATACAAAGAGGCAATTTTTCAAGGAAGAATTGCATTTTTTCAATGGTTCAGAAAGGAGGAGGGTAGAAGGGAGAGAGTGAAGATATCTACAAAGTGCACTGCAACAGCCCTTTAAAGTTTCACTTGTATTACTGAGGTACTAGTGATGCAAATTACTACTATCAGATTTCTGGACATCCTCTGGTTCCTATTAAAATATATAAAAGCACTCACCGCCAATGCCTGTTCTTGCATCGCTCGCCTTTCCTCCTCTTCCACACTCTTCCGGCAGCTTCTGCAGATCCACAGTGGCATCTCCCCCAATAGGTTCTGAGCAAGAGAGGGAACGAACTCTGGGGGCATCTTCTCCCCAGGAGATACAAGCCCATTGAGAGGCACCCCCGAACAGTCCTTGCGCTCTCTGTGACAAAGAAGGCAGCATGTCTGCACTGACTGGTGAATGGCGGGGAGTACCTGCAGTACAAAGGGTACACTTTAAAGACCGTATTCCCAATCCAACAGTATGGGAGCTTCAGGAACCAGTCTTCATAGACACCGACTGATTTGACCACCAAAGACACCCTGCCCACATCCAGAGCTCCCAGTAGGAATGTAAAACTACAACCTACATTTTTCACGTAAGGCAGTGTGGGTTTTGTGCCAAGAGACAATTGCAAGAATGAAGGTTCCAAAACTGAAACCATCAAACTGGACATAGGCTCACCATTTTCTCTGTCGAATTTGAGGCTTAAAAGGTGTGGTTAGGTGTTCACTTTGATCAATCACGGAACTCATCCCAAATAAATATGTCCCTAGCGACTCTCACTGGAACACAAAAGCCTTTAAATGATCTAAGCATTGCCCCAACATCTTATTAGGCACTACTACCCACATGCTTGGTGAAGTCAAAATCAGTCACCTTTCCGTATGCCTTTCTCTGCATATGCTCATCAGAATAAGGGGGCAAAAAATAAGTTTATGATCAGAAAACGGGCAAAGAACCCATATGGACTCTAAAGCACCTTTATTTTCAAGGACCAGAGCAAGGACTAATAATTCTCAATCTCAGCAACAGATAAGATTGGAGCCAATAAAAGTGGCCACGTGAAGAAACCTCTCTCACACCAGTTTTGTAGGCAATCCACTATGAAAACAGATAAAGATGCCTTCATGCACACTGACACAAGTAAATCTTTAACTATACTAATGTGGGAAATGCATTGCAAAGGATTAGCAAATACACAAGCTTCGTAGCCATTTACCAACTTTTATAGGTAGGCCCATCATGGAATGCCAACAAGCACATCCCAGGAGCAGACTTGCTCACTAAGAAATTATTCGATTTTACCAGACATTTTCATGTATTAAATGAAATAGATGAGAACAAAGTCATAACATTCCATATTCTATGAATACAGAAAGAGAATCCTCCCTAATAGATGAAGGCAGATGTGTTACTATGTGAAACCACTATTCTCAAAAACCTATGAGAATCAGCCCCTTAGTCACTACATTATATAGCCCATCAAGTAGAGGTTTGCAGCATACACAAGTGTTCCCAATAGACCAGATCCTCAGCAGAGCCAGAGCGCTTGCATGACCAGATATTCTGCAGAACTTTCCATATGGTGCAATCAGTCTCTGCTTAAAACTGTGATGGCCAGTTGAACAAACAAGAAAGAGCACAAAGGTTACAAACCTGGCAAGAAGAATTAAGCTCTGTTCATACCTTAATTCACGTCCACATAGGTGGATGTTGATGGGACCCACATACCCACACCAAAGTTCTCCTATTCATCCATCCACACATGCATCTACCCATCAACATACACTGCCCCACATATTCATGCCCACCAGTCCATCTATACTAAAAATGCACATTGACACACCAAGATCATCCATAGTCACACAAACATTCATCAAAACATCCATCTATGAGAACTGCCTATTCTTTTATGCTGTCACATTTATCCAAATACAAACTGTTCACTTAGCTGCCTTCCCTTAAACCAAGTAAACAAACATAACTATTACGCCAACATTCATCAAATCCATGCAACGATTCATCCACCCGTCAACCTATCCACACTTTTATCCGGCCACTCATCCACTCACACTGATACTACTCCATCCTCGCATCTACTGCTTGCTGCTGAAAACCACCACATACAACTAGACTATACAACATTAACATAAGTCAGCCATCCACAATGTTTACCAATTCTCAAAGATTCACATCTACACTCAGCTTACCCATTTGTTAATTTACTCATTCAGCAAAACGTGGAGATATTGACTGACCAATGCACAAACCACTCCCCCCACAGTCTCCACATCAGCCATACAACTACATTTAAGCCAGCAAAATGGAAGATCAAGAACCACTTTGCACAACTTTTCAATGTTGACATGCAAAAAGAATACACAATAAACGACCGCAACAACTGGACAAATTACAGGAGAGGTGTACTACTTGTAGGTCACTTCTACAGTATTGTACCCAAAACTGGACACAACATGCTAGAAGAGATCTAAATGTAGTAGCAGTATTCCAGGTGAGGTACCTAAAATTGCCAACAACCTTGCACAGTTTCAGGCACTTGACAATGTGCCAACACACAAAAAATGTAAAAGAAGTTAAAAATAAAAAATAAAAATTAAAAAATGTATAGAGCAGTGAACGCAAGCAGTCCATGAACCACAAGAAAGCTGGCGTGTTGTATATTCACTCACACGAGACCACTGTAAATATTTTTACATGTTTTGGTTTTAAATGCACAGCATCTGCACAAATGTTAAACTGTGCCACTGAGTGGGATTGCTTGTTTTCAGGATATTGCAACACTGAACGATGCAGAAAACCATGAAGGAAGGCTGATGGCAACAGCCATGGACACCGTCTGGGGTCTATTTCAGGACTTAAGCTCATTATTTCTACTATGAAACACTGCACACAAAACACGATTTTGCATTTGCGGAAAAAAACATGAAATCAGCTGTGAAGCCGAATCCCTGGTAATTTCCTGACATCTGCCACACTAAAAGCATAGATCAAGAAAATGGGCTATAAAGCCAACAGCACATTGTTTTGTCTAAACTTATGAATCTTGTTATAAAGGATTCAAAGAAATCATGAAACTTCACCTGTTAGGTAAAGTAATAAGCTAATAACTGCAAATGGTTTGTGTATCTTGTCAATTACTTGTACCTTCCTGTATGTAAATATTTTAATCTGTATGTTACATCCAACATATAAATACACTTTATTGACAATTTCTTTCCTCAGTACAGCACCTTATAACAAATTTCAAGTAATTTATGTCAATGAAAATTGTTTGGCGTTTTTTTTTTTTACTGCTTATCGTAAAACTATAATAATGTTCAAGTTTATTATACTTTCCGTTTAAATTCCTATCCTGTGTGAGAACCAAATTTACAAAGAATTCCTGCAACACAGTGCAGAAATAAAAATTGCTGCGCTGCACTGTGGGAAAGGGAGAGAGCAGAACAGCACCATATCCAATAAAGATGTAACACTATTATTCTTTCTCCCTGCGCTGGTGCACTGCAGGCTGCCTTGCGCTAATTCACACACCTATTGCATCATAGGGAAAGTGGATGTTTGATGTCAAGCAGAGGTTTTGTATTGGAATGGAACCCTTCCAGTAAAAACCCGTGCTGTGACATTTTTAACACTAACTTTGTATGCGTGTTTTACAGTACAAAATAAATGCAAATTTAGAAATGTTTTAAGAAACGAAAACATTTCTCTAACATTACGACTGCCCCCAGGAGGTGTATATTTTTCCGCAAAATCTCTTGTCAATGTTAGTAGCTAGGGATTTCTGTCAAAAACCTGTTGGTAGTTACAAGGGAATACCCAGGTACCACCCATTGTAAGCCCCACTGACGCACCGTAGTGCAAAGCTCTACTCTGTGTTACCCTGAAGCTACATTCCAGTGCAAACCGTGTTTAGTGCTGGAAAGCAAGTTCCAAAATCAACAGTTTACGTCACAAAAAGGATGCAAAATGTTGCAAAGTACTAATTAATTTGGCCCTCTGCATTTGTAGTTACTACTTCACCTTTTTCTTTTATTTGATGAAATCAGAGTGCTGAATTTAACTGGTATGAATGAGGTTGGAGCTTACATCCATTCAGCTGTTGGAACTTTCCAACTTAAAGAAACGTTGGGTCTTTCTGTGTTGGCATTGTGTTTGCCTTCTATGGGGTACGTAACGATTTGGATGTGCACTTTTCCGTTTAAAATTTGCTGTCTACTGAAGTTTGTGAATAATTAAAGGTAGGGGAGTGGTTATTTGGGAACTTGATTTGTACACTACACGTGGGGTCTCAAGTGTGCAAATTGGTGGGGCCGAGGAACCAGTCTTTTACCTTCATTATTCATGCCTTTGGGTCATATGGTGTGCATTATAGAGGGTAATTGAGAGTGTGGACGCATCCCACCCCACATAGTACACCTATACCCAAATAAATGTCAGCCGGCATCAGCTTGTGATGAGAAGCTATCCAGCTACAACAGGAATGCCAATAATATTTCATACCACTGATGTGCAACTTTTTATTTTGAAGGCTCAAGGCACTTCCCTATTCAGTCCCATCCTTTCACATTCAGTCCATTTTTATACCCGTTGCTTCCACTGGTTCAGAGAAGGCTGTGGGAGATTTCCGGCCCATAGTCAACAATGTTTTGCCTGGTGGAAGTGTCAGGCTTACAAATATAGTACCTGCATTTTCTTTTGGCCTTGGGCTGCATGAAGCAGCCTGGTAGGAAGCCATCTGGTGTGCACAGATTTACCTTCCTTGTTAAGGTCCCAAGCTGTTCCATTAAGCCCTCTGAATATTGACTAAGTCTGGGGACCCTCCATACCACATGATAAAACCCAGTTCCTGTACACTTCTCTAGCCTGTTGGTGGAATTCTCTCAGATAGGTTATGTAGATGTTTGTGGGAGTTAAGTGCACAGTGGTAAAGTGCATTGTGTATATTTAAAGCAAGCATTTCTTGCTACTGTGTGCCTATCCTAATATTCATCCTCGTTCTCGGTCCTCCAGGTCCCTACTGAAGTCCATCTCCCATTTTGCTTTTTGGTCATTTAAGTTACTTTTGGTCAAGTCTGTAAGGCTTTGCTGAGCCAAACCAAAGATCTTTTCCGGTGCTCTATTGTGCATGTGAATTCTAACATAGGCTAGCTCCTAATGAAGGAAGATAAGCTCCTCAAATCATTCCTGAACTTTAACATAGCACTCTGGTTAGTCCAGATGGCAAGTAGCAAATCAGTAGGATTATGGTCTTACTGAAATACCCAATCCCGTCCTGTTCTGATGTAGAGGAATCCTTACAGTGTGGACAATGTACCAAATAGCAGCTCATGTGTTTGTCCTCCTCTAGTGGACAATGTGCATCTCACAGGTCATTGTACAGCTTTCCTAGGCTACAAAGCGTCACAGGTCAAAGCAGTGTTGTCTGGTACTGGTGGTCTGTTGATTGTAGACCAAACAATTGTCCATTTTCAAGAATTCCAGCAAGAATAATGGAAGATTTTACTTATGCAGTATGGTACCAGATTATTATAACCAAATATTGTCTTGCAGAATATTGAATCCCAAGTAACTCTTACCAAAACATTGCCCCACTAGAGTTACCAATAGAACATTTTACACCTAATGGGACAATATCTTTGTAAGGGGTATTTAAGACAATATGGGGGTCATTACAACCCTGGCGGATGGCGGAGAACCGGCGGTAAGACCGCCAACAGGCTGGCGGTCTTACCTAGGTGAATTATGACCATGGCGATTACCGCCATGGTCATCCGCCGGTACCCTGTCCCGCCCGCCAGGGCGGAAACGACCGCCAGGCTGGAGACCTGGGTCTCCAGCCCCGGGGCCGTCAGTATACCGCCAGCGGTATTTGGACCCAGCTTACCGCCGTGGATTTCCTGCGGTTTGAACCGCCATGAAATCCATGGCGGTAAGCACTATCAGTGCCAGGGAATTCCTTCCCTGGCACTGATAGGGGTCTCCCCCACCCCGACTCCCTCCCCTACACCCCCCACCACCCCAAAGGTGGCAGGGCACCCCTCCCCACCCCGACCCCCAACATAACATTACTCACACATACCCGACACGCATGCAGGCACCACCAACACACACACGCACACACCCCGACATACATGCCTACATCCACACACACACAGTCATACACGCACACCAACATTCAAACATACACGCACACATCCATACAGACATACCCACAGACATACACGCACTCATTCCCACACACAACACCCCCGCAAGCATACACGCACTCACACACCCCCATGCACGCACACAACACCCCCCCAGCCCCCTCCCCTAACGGACGACCGACTTACCTGGTCCATCGATCCTCCGGGAGGGGACGGGAGCCATGGGGGCAGCTCCGCCGACACCGCCACGCCAACAGAACACCGCCACAGTGAATCACAGGACGTGATTCGCTGGGCGGTGTTCTGTTGGCGTGGCGGTGGAGCAACCTCCACTTCCCCGCCGCCCGCAAGTATGGCTGTTGGCGGCTCTCCGTCGAAATAACGACGGAGAGCAGCCAACAGTCCTAATACGCCGAGCAGCAAACCGCCTGCACAGGCGGTCTTCTGGACTGCGGTCCCAAAAAGACCGCCGAGGTCGTAATGACCCCCTATGTCTGCCCGATGATATATTTTTACCAATATTATGACTTACTACTTTGAGGAAAGAAATGGGCATGTGAACTACCACAATTTTGCTGGCAGAGCAAGTTTTGGGGATACTGGCCTGTGAGAGAGAAGTATCCGGCTGAAAAAAAACAGCTTTCCCAAAGGATAGTCATATTATGCTCACAGGATCGAAATGGAACCACTTTGTACTCTCTTCTTTAAACACACACACACACACACACACACACACACACACACACACACGATGAAGGCAAGCAAACCAATTTATGGGGACTTGATTGATCTTTCAGTAGGGAATGTCAGAGGGCATTCTCCACCAAAAGGTATAGAAACAAAGGCCTACTACTCTTGGGCAAGAAGACATTGCCGACACTTCCAATAGAGTCTGAATTAAAAAGGCAGTAGCGAATGACCCACTGGATATGGGAGTACACATAAGGAGACTAGCCGCCGAAGCACCAAATGGATGGCAAACAGCACCCAAAAAAAAAAATACACAAATACAAGAAGTACAGTAAGGTATTTGCATGATTATGTGGAGGAAAAAAAGAGAGGGCTGGTTAGAAAAAAAAATGATACAGCAAGAATGCAAATGCATGGCTATTTTTGTTAACCGTGCAACAGATTTTCATCCAAACACTTATTTCTAAAACTTACAAAGTCTTTGGGGGGTGGGAGTGGAAAGAGAGGCAGGATGCCAAGTATATGGGTCTTTAGGCAGGAGAAGCCCACTGAGCTATCCCAAAAGAATAATAAATATATTCAAAACGCACATTTTAGTCACTGTATTTGCAACATTAAGGCCACAATAAATGAAATTATGTGCCGTACAATTTCCATTTTTATCCCCAAAAATGTTTAGATCAATGCTGCTATACTGCTATCTTGGCCGCCATGAATGTAACAGTTATGTCCTTGGCTGCAGCACTAAGGCACCAAGGACGTAACCGTTACATCCTGCAACCGGATCCATGAGCCTCCCACCCCCCTCTCATGGGCAGTGATGGAAGGGGAAATCGCTTACCCTTCCACCCCTGAACACCCTCACCCCAGTGAGGCCTGATGACGTCAGTGCGCAATCGCGCGCTGGCCTCAACAGACAGCGCCCCCGCCGTGCTGGAAGCTTAGCTTCCATTGTGATCGGAAGAGAAATGCTTTCATTTCTCTTCCGATCCTGGGGGCGGCACAGAGTTGTGAAAGGAAAAGCCTTTCCTTTCCTGTCTCTGTGAGCACTTCTGCAGCCGTGAAGCGATCGGGCTGCAGAAAAGCCCACTATACACCAGGGATTTCTGTGTATTTATTTATGTATTTACGTAATAAGGGAAGCGACCCCCCTTTGGCAAGGGCCGCTCCCAAGAGGAGCAACTAATTTTTAGGCCTTCCCCTCCTGGGGGCAGAAACCTCTAGACACCAGGGATTTTATTTTTTAGGTCAATTTCACTCAAGGGTCGCTCCCCTGGGGGGTGGGGTAAATTTATTTTAGCCCATTTCTTTCCCCTTGGGGGCAGATCGACCTATTTTAAATAGGGTTAATCTGCCCCCAAGGGGGGCAGAAACCACTAGGCACCAGGGATTTTTTAACAGATGGTGAGCGACCCCTTGGGCACGTCAGCCTTGTGCCTCAGAGGCCCCGCAGCTACAGCAGCTGCAGGTGGGCCTGAAGCGAAGGTCAGCCAAGCTGTACAGCTCAAGACTACAGCTTAACGGCTGCCCCCACCTCCCTACTTTTCCTTCGTCTTCATGGTGGGTGCAGGAAGGCCGGAGCCTCCCAGATAAATAGAACTGCAGCATAACGGACGAGGGCAAGATTGACTGCCGCCGCCGCCAAATACAGACCCTCCCTGGCCTTCTTGATCATCGTGTACCCCCGGAGGGGGTGAGTCTATAGAGATTGGGACACTTTGGAGGAACGGATGCACTGCGACTTGCCAGACGGGTACACCCCTCGTCTCCCTGTCGGCTGGTGCAGACTGCGCTGGCATAGAAGGCCTGCTGCGGTTCATCTCAGGTTGTGCCTGAGTGATTTAGCAGCTTTCCCTGTGTCAGCCCGATAAGACATATGCCCCCCCAATGCTCTGCTAACTTACACGTTGCAACTACTGGAAGAACAGGCGAAATAATTAGTTCTGGGACGGCAGGCCTTGTAGACTGGCATTGTACGACACCCCCTTCAGACTTGGTGTCGGCGCAGGAGCACTGGCTCCTGACATTGGCAACCCACTTGCGGTCCTGAGCTCTGAGACCCCTTAACAGTCAATGGGTAAAGGAGATCCTAAGCAGTGAAAGCTTGCATTTGACAAGCAGAAATAAACCTTAATTTAATGCACACCCACATTGTCTGAAAAGGGGCCTGCGGGGTCAAGGACTCCGATATAACCGTCAATGGAACAGCAATAATGATGGAGCTGCATGGCGGTTTTAAGGCCATCGACCCCAGATTTGGCACAATAGCTAGCCGTCTTGACTGGTTGGGGAAGCGCCCTGACCGACATGATACACAAACACACATGGAGGACCAAATATCAAAAATGAAGGATACTGCCGCCAAAATGGCCAAGAGGTTAGAGATCCTGAAATCACACCTGTGCACAGCTCCCATAAAAAAATGAAGACCTCGAAGCTTGAGGCAGATGCGACAATATTCGTATTCTGGGAGTTGTTGAAACAACAAATACAGGGCACATGGACCTCTTTGTTGACCGTCCGCTCACAGAGTTGTTTGACCATGCGCGTAGTGGAACGTGCGCACAGGTCGCTCATGGCAAGACCTGTGCTGGGAGCCCCGCCCCCCTCTGACCAATTGTTGCACGTCTTCTAAACTACAGGGACCGTAACAAGGCGCTCTGCCTGGCACAAGAAAAGACTCTTTTACAATATCAAGTAGCCATAATCTCTATCTACCCAGACTTCACAATGATGGTAGAGGAGGCCAGATGGACATTTCAGGATGCTAAGGCCGCCCTTCGGGGACTGGGTCTCCGGGATCTATCCTGCCACACTCCGTGTGAATGTCCATACAAGACGTGTCTCTTCGATAAGCATGCAGAGGTACTTGACTTTTGCAAGAACACACCAAGGAGAAACCACATTCAGTCCACTCCTCACCACAACAATCCCCAGCACTTAGTCAGGGGACATCCAGCCAAGACATGTTTTTGGAGACATAACTACAGCCTGGCTACCTGAGGGGCTACAATATTTCTATCCTGCCAGCTGTGGGGCCAACTTGCTGCGTGCACATCATGGCCATGCTCCTAATTACTTCTCCCCTAGGTGCACCATGAAGGCTGCTCGGATCTTAAGACTCTTCAACAATGGATACACTGCTCTTACCTAACTATGCGACTGGGGGACCACTTGCTGATGCGATGCCACCCCTCCACAGCAGATACCACACTATAAGTTCTAATGGGGATGTTCTGTGTTTGTTTTAATAAGGGAACCACTTCTCACTCCTTAGGTGTGGGTGGGGCGATATGGGACACTTGGAATACAGGCAGTCTTGACACTGTTAGATTATGGTAATTTTGTTTTTATGTGCACGCGCAGGAAACGCAATGGCACCCATTCACCTCAAATCGATGACTGTTACACAGACCAAAAGGCGACCAACTCTAAATGTTACATTCATGTCCTGGAATATTAGGGGTTTAAGCAACCTGTGCAAGGGGAAACAAGTTCTATAATATTTAACTAGACATGGTGCAGTGGTTGTTTTCCTGCATGAGACTTATCACCTAGTTCTAGCTGTCCATTTGCTAAATAATAGGGTCCTCACCGAAATACTCAAACTACGGCTCATATTCCCAAAGGGTCTGCATATTGTCCCATAAAAAAACGTTATCCTTTCATCATCAGCACACTATTGGAGACACACTGGCAGATTCCTCCTGGTGCGAGGCATACTAGCAGTCAGTAGATTTGCACAACTCAATATATTTGTCCCTAATGAAGACACCCCAGATTTCTTTTAAACGCTTCAAATGCATATAAACAGAGAACCCGCGGAGATAATTGAGGGGGGGGTGGGGGGGAATTTAACCTTCTTCAGGATACACGCCCAGACACCACATCCCGCTAATAAAACCCAATCCCTGAAAGTTCTACGCAATATCTACCATATCCACTCGGTGTGGGACCCTTGGTGGCTATCACCCATTGCCGCGCTGATCTACACATTCTGTTCTTCCCCTCATGACCTGGTCTCACACTGATTTTTGGCTCATGTCACCACAGACATGGCCCTGCCTTCGTTCTGTCTCCCACCTCTCGTAGAGACTATAAGATCACTCTCCAGTCTGCCTCAACCTATGCTTTACCTGCGTGGACTATATGGAGCGTCCATGGCACTTCCTAGCTATGCACATCTGCACAAGGTATTTCGCTCTGACCTCCGCTATTATAGAATACTTTGCCATTAACGTGGCTTCAGTTACATCCAAAGCAACATGGGGAGGTGTTCAAGGCCTACATTAGTTGGATCAGTATAGCTAAACACTCCGGTGTCCAGCGAACTATCCGCTGGGATATTAGCTGTGTTGAGCTGCGCTAGCTGGTGCGGACAGTGGAGGAGCCTCATGACCAGCAGGGGAACGCTTGCTTGTCAGTCAAATTGCTGGATGAATTCTGGGAGCTGGCGGAACGTGAGGCCAAGTTCCTGGGTAAATATGCCAGGGAACGTAGGTATGGTGAGGGTGAGAGGCCCAGACGCACGTTGGCATGCCTTATTTGGCCTTGTAGGTCAATTTCTTATATCCCTGAAATACAGGGGCCCAGCGGCTCAAGGACCTCCGAAGTACAGACACTATTTAATCATTACATGCAATTTTACACCACCTGCATGCAGGGCCGTTCCCCTAAGATGCAGCAGTATCTGGAGGAGGTGGTCATAGAGTGGCTGAGCTCAGCACAGCAGCAGTATCTAAGCAAGCCCTTTAGAACCGAGGAGGCAATGCTGGCCATTGATTCATTAAACGTTTCTAAGGCGCCAGGCACAGACAGATTTACTGGGGTCTTTTATAAGGCATACAAGCACATACTGCCCCCCCCCCCCCCCCATCTCCACCTTTTGAACGTGTACCATGAGTCCATGGGTGAGGGAGTGCTCCCACTTCGGGAGGCTGTGATCACCTTGTTATTAAAACCAGACAAGGACCTCACCCTATGTGGTTCATATCGACCGCTGTCACTTTTGAATTTTAATAATAAATTTCTGGAAAAGATGGTGGCTAACCGGCTATCTCTGCTGCTGTTAAGAGAAACTACAACGTGAGCTACCTAAATGATATAATATCTGAAGTAACAGATACACTTCAGAGAAAAAGCCTTATAAGGACTGATAAATATCCATTGATAATTCAAAGTCGTATAAGAAAACAATAAGCAGCTGCTGAAAGAATTAAAGGAATGACAAAAGATAACAGGGAACTAAATCTCAACTGAACACATTTTAATGAAGCGATATAACAAAACACAAGGAATCAAGAAATATAAAACATGAATGGAAATATATGTAACGTTAAACTTCTAAATCAGGCACACCACAATCAAACTAGACGACAAAAAATGGATAAGAAAGACATATGAGGTAAATGAAAAAACAATTAACGTATAAATCTACATAAATACACTAACGTGTCTAAAATACAGTACATACAAACATGTAAAGATTGTTTCCAACCATACATAAATGTACATTGATATCATACTGATAAATAAATATATATATATATATTTATATATATATATATATATATATATAGAGATTGATGTTTAGAAAAAATTAAATTAGAGTGGTGTTGAAACAGGGATACTCTTAGGGAACCAAAGGCCTACGCGCGTTTCGGTGTTCCTATTGGTTATAGGTCACCTTCTTCAGGGCCAATCCCCTTAATAACAAACAACAAAGTTCATTTCAGCAACCAATGTTCTAATTATTTTTTCATTAAATACTTGGTACGCTGGAATCTTGTAGTCATGTCATCTAGTAAGGAAGAGAGAAAGATGAAGAATAGTATATTTTTATAGATTTGTTTGCTTACTTTCAATCAATTATTTTATTTCATTTTAATACTGTGTGCAGATATATGTGTCTTCATATAAAATTATATAGTAGACGTGCCCATTATCAGTTTAGAATATAAATTGAAACGTGTTCAAGTTTAAAGTCTAATAATAGAAAAGATTGTTTATTTACAGATTAGAAGTAAGAGAGTAAAGATAGTGAAATAATTATATTAATTAATAAAATCATTAAAATGTATTAGTATGTATATATTAGGTCAAGATTAATGAAATAGTGACTTGTGCTATAGTACTTAAAATTAATATTATTATATTATATCCCAAGCTTATAAATACATGCATCAGTGCATATTAGAAAAGTGGTACCATTCCATAGATAGTTGTTTATTTGCTTACTGAAGTAATATATAGTGGTAAATCGAGCAATGTTCAAAGCTCATGGTATGTCCAATCCTTGAGATGGACGTGATAACATCAATTGGACAGGAAGGACGATCTAACTATAAAGTAAGACAATAAATAGGATTGTGAATTAAAAGATGTAAGATGATCATCCTTTAAAAGTGAAAAACCGACTATCTCTATATTTTAATACTATAGTTGCTATTACCTATAGATTCTGTGGTCCACTATTTAAGAAAGGTTTTTGTTGATATTTCTTTAATAAAAGCACAGACCATATTTTTATACTAGTTTGTGTGTACCTACCGGGGCTAGAAAAAGTTGCAAGAACTGGTCCTAAGATGTATGGTCTCCGATAGGATTTAATACATACTGGATGAGGCTTAGGAGGAAACGAAACCTGCATCGGAAAGACATGTACATGTACAATGGAGTAACAGTAGCTCAATCAGGGAAAAATACAGTTAAGAGAAACTACAACGTGAGCTACCTAAATGATATAATATCTGAAGTAACAGATACACTTCAGAGAAAAAGCCTTATAAGGACTGATAAATATCCATTGATAATTCAAAGTCGTATAAGAAAACAATAAGCATGTCTTTCCGATGCAGGTTTCGTTTCCTCCTAAGCCTCATCCAGTATGTATTAAATCCTATCGGAGACCATACATCTTAGGACCAGTTCTTGCAACTTTTTCTAGCCCCGGTAGGTACACACAAACTAGTATAAAAATATGGTCTGTGCTTTTATTAAAGAAATATCAACAAAAACCGTTCTTAAATAGTGGACCACAGAATCTATAGGTAATAGCAACTATAGTATTAAAATATAGAGATAGTCGGTTTTTCACTTTTAAAGGATGATCATCTTACATCTTTTAATTCACAATCCTATTTATTGTCTTACTTTATAGTTAGATCGTCCTTCCTGTCCAATTGATGTTATCACGTCCATCTCAAGGATTGGACATACCATGAGCTTTGAACATTGCTCGATTTACCACTATATATTACTTCAGTAAGCAAATAAACAACTATCTATGGAATGGTACCACTTTTCTAATATGCACTGATGCATGTATTTATAAGCTTGGGATATAATATAATAATATTAATTTTAAGTACTATAGCACAAGTCACTATTTCATTAATCTTGACCTAATATATACATACTAATACATTTTAATGATTTTATTAATTAATATAATTATTTCACTATCTTTACTCTCTTACTTCTAATCTGTAAATAAACAATCTTTTCTATTATTAGACTTTAAACTTGAACACGTTTCAATTTATATTCTAAACTGATAATGGGCACGTCTACTATATAATTTTATATGAAGACACATATATCTGCACACAGTATTAAAATGAAATAAAATAATTGATTGAAAGTAAGCAAACAAATCTATAAAAATATACTATTCTTCATCTTTCTCTCTTCCTTACTAGATGACATGACTACAAGATTCCAGCGTACCAAGTATTTAATGAAAAAATAATTAGAACATTGGTTGCTGAAATGAACTTTGTTGTTTGTTATTAAGGGGATTGGCCCTGAAGAAGGTGACCTATAACCAATAGGAACACCGAAACGCGCGTAGGCCTTTGGTTCCCTAAGAGTATCCCTGTTTCAACACCACTCTAATTTAATTTTTTCTAAACATCAATCTCTATATATATATATATATTTATTTATCAGTATGATATCAATGTACATTTATGTATGGTTGGAAACAATCTTTACATGTTTGTATGTACTGTATTTTAGACACGTTAGTGTATTTATGTAGATTTATACGTTAATTGTTTTTTCATTTACCTCATATGTCTTTCTTATCCATTTTTTGTCGTCTAGTTTGATTGTGGTGTGCCTGATTTAGAAGTTTAACGTTATATATATTTCCATTCATGTTTTATATTTCTTGATTCCTTGTGTTTTGTTATATCGCTTCATTAAAATGTGTTCAGTTGAGATTTAGTTCCCTGTTATCTTTTGTCATTCCTTTAATTCTTTCAGCAGCTGCTTATTGTTTTCTTATACGACTTTGAATTATCAATGGATATTTATCAGTCCTTATAAGGCTTTTTCTCTGAAGTGTATCTGTTACTTCAGATATTATATCATTTAGGTAGCTCACGTTGTAGTTTCTCTTAACTGTATTTTTCCCTGATTGAGCTACTGTTACTCCATTAGGGTATCCCCATATAGTTTTTCTCCCCCTATCTCTGCTGCTGGACCAGATAATCTCACCAGTTCAATCGGAGTTTGTGCCTCACAGGTCCATGTTGCTTAACCTGCGTGCAAAGTTCACGTCCCTTCATAGAGTTTCCCCTAAAATACCAACCACAGTTGCCCTACTAGAAGCGAGGGAAGGCCTCTGATTCATTAGAATGGCCTTTCTTAGAGGCCACTCTCCATAAGCTCGGCATTCCCCAGGGCTTTACCTCCTTAATCACGCTGCTGTACTTATGTCCCACTCCCCGTATTTGAGTTAACGGCACACTGTCACGTCTTTCCCAACACTAGGGGAACTCAACAGGAGTGACCTGCCACCACTTCTCTTCATTATTGCTATAGGGTCTATAAAGTGGCACCTTCAGGAGAAACACTTACACAGAGGATTGCAATTCAAGACCGGACACTACTGGTCTCCTAATATGCATATGATATCTTATTTTTCTTTCACCTGGTCACAAACCTGAGTCCGGTGCTGGTGAAGATTGCTCAGTTTGGCGATTTCTCAGGATTACAGATTAACTGGCATAAATCTGAGCTATTCCCCCCCTCACAGAGGTAAGTAAATACCCTCATCGGCTCCAAGTTACCTCTTTTCTGGCGCGAGGACCAGGTTAAATATTTGGGTATCTATATACATCAAAATAAGGAACACATACTTAGACTAAAGTACGGACCCGCAATAGAAAGATTAAATATACAGATAGACCGCTGGATCCTCCTCCTCCTATCCATGGCCGGCTGCATTGCATTAATTAAAATGGTGGTGCTCCCACATGTTCTATATCTATTTGTCAACATACTGATCCCTCTCACCAATACATTTTTCACTACTCTACAGAGTTCTTTGGCACGGTTGATATGGGCCGGGAAGTGACCCCGCGTGCACTGGGAGTTTCTGACACTCCCGTATGAACACAGAGGTTTTGGGGTTCCCCATTTGCAGTTATACTATTTAGCTGCCCAATGCCACTATGTGTACTATTGGTGTCATCAAGATGCCAGGTTACCATATGCTATACCGGATAGGGATTCTGTGTTCCCTACCTTCTTACAATCGCTGCTGCCACCTGGCCACCCACTGGATCCCACAGATGTCTGTCCAGTTGTTGGCCACAATATGCTGGGCGGGGCGCCGTCTGGCTCGCCTTCTGTCTTGCAGCATGCTATACTCAGAAGCAATCCCACTGGGTAGCAATCCGTGGCACCCCATATAGTGGAAAAACTGGTGCAACATACGCTTTGCTCTCTTCAGCTTTCTACTATAGGTCTCGCGAATGGAGAATTGTTGCTTTGAATCCGCCACGTACATGGATCATTTTGTCCTCCGACATTTGCAGAGCACACTGCGGGCGCTTTTGCCTTCTTACCCACTGGCATCTTCGGACTTACCATCCCTCACACTAATTATAATGGCAGACTCTGCTCCGGGTTTAAATTTCCAAGTTGTGCCACGCATGCCTTGAGCTTCTCCCTGTTCAGGGTGGAAGGTGCGGGACGCACACTTAGGGCATCACAGTCCAATAGGATATGGTATGCTTGTTGTTACCAAATACTCACAGTATCCCTCAATCACAGGCACAAGCTTTTACACTATAATTTTTTCTGTAGGATCTACAGAACACCCAGTGCCTTAGCAAAAATAGACCCCTCTCGCTCCTCTGCATGTCTGAAATGTAAAGTGGAAAATGATGATTTTGCTCATGTGGCAGAATACTGGAGGAAAATTTTCAATACACTGACATTGGTGTGGGCACCTCCGTATGGCACTGCTGGGATATTGCTAAACCTCTTCAACGCTTTGCAGCCATAGCCCTTCGCCTGGTGAGGTATGAAAAAGCTTTAGATTGGGGTTCCAGGATACCGCCTTCGGTGTGGGCATGGATGCAGAGCCTCATTTACTGTGATAAACCTAGTAAGATATATGCCTCTCTGCAGCTGCCTACTTCGGCCCGAGGGATATCGGGCAGCCTCTGAGCAACCATTTGTCGACCCGAGCTATCGCATGATATTGCCCATGAATACTCTGCTGCCCAGGATGTACGGCTATCTGAGACAGAGGTCTTGCCGCATTTTGACTCTCACCTCTCAATCACAATGGTACATAATGTACATCAACCTTCTACAATCCCCACCTGCTGCCCTTCACATGAGATGCCTATTTTATGTATAGCCTAGTATGCGTATAGGTCTCGAAATATGATTGAGTAATAGCACATATCAGGCAAAGTTTGTTACTTTTTTTATTTGGGGGGGGGGGGGGGGGGTTAAAAAAAACTTAATAAAAAAGAAATTAAAAATAATTGTACTTGCCAAAGTGTTTTAAGTTCGTAGCCCAGAATAATGATAAAGTTTGATGGTTTCACTTCATTAATCCTGGTTAAAAGCACAAGTCATGCACAGTTCCTAGGTACCACAGCAAATACTTTAGCTCTCCACAGTATGATTAAACATAGATAAAGCAACAGTATTGCCCCAAGGGTTCTTGCGAACACACCAAAAAGTAGGTTTCGTGTACAATGGTCACCAAAGTCCAAACAACCCACAATAATCATGCTCTGTAGTCAAACGGACAACTCTGTAGACAAAAATATACATTCAAACCAGTTGCTTCCAAAAGGAAGTAATGCTGCCATAACAGACTTCTAAAGCATTGCAATCACAAACACAGGGCAGCAAACTCAACCTAAAAGAAGTGATGCCCACACTAAAATTCACAAGAGGACAGAGCCTTTAAACTATAATCTGCAAAATAGGGATTAATGTTAAGGTAGCATCTTGTTAAGAGTACGATGCAATGTCAGACTAAGATAATGTTTAATTTCAAGTCGTGCTTGGGGTCAACTGAGATCACTGCAAGGATTTCACAGAGCTTTAAATCTCAGAAAAGAGCTGAAGTCAGAAGGACAGTTCTGCCGGGAATCCCAAGTCTCTATCCAGTCTGCTTGTTAACTATACAACATACAAACCGGCTAGACTCCAGAAAGGATGAATATTCTGCAGCAAAGACGACTGTATGCCTGTTTAGCCAATTCCACATTATCCTATGTTAGTACCAAAGGCAAAACCCCCTTGTGGTTATCACTGAGCCTTAAAAAAATTCAATATCGTACACGCCTGATATAAACAAGTGCTGGTCAAGTAATATATTATTAACTCAAAACAGATTGACTGCGAGTTGAATGATAAACCCCCAAAGGTGGAGCTGGAGTTTGGGCACTGTAAATATGACCTTGTCCGTGAATTTTAAAAGCAATACAGAACTTCATCAATGACTTACTGGACCACGAACATTTACAAACGTACGTGGTGCGCACAATCCCATTACTGACTGGTAAGAACCTACGTTTGGTATAAGCCAATATGCAGAATATCAAGTCCCTATTGAGATACACTTAAACGTTACGTAGTTTTTAAGCAACACCAGCTTCTCTAATTTTATAACCCTTTCTCACAGTGGAGAAACTGTTGTTTTTACTTAAAATAAAGGAGAACACATATATTGGCCCTGGTTCAATGGGGGTGGGCAAACCAGTTATAGCACACATGCACGACCCAATCTTTGAGGAAACAGAACGAAACCATAATTATCAGCTCTGCCTTATCCGGAGGTTGTCTTAATCACTTTGGCACCAACCAGGTCGTCCATCTACCCATGTTAGTGCTCAGGGGCTATCTTTCAGATACAGGAGTGTCAAGAGCACACTGCATTAAACAAGGATCTTTAGGTAAACTATAGGGGCGACAACAGTCTCCTGTTAGATTCCACAAGGGGTGGGGTACTCGAGCGACAGATGGGAACCCTTGGCAACCCCCGATGCTACTCGGACACTCGGCATCTCCAAGCCTCACACTAACACAGACCAACAGATTTTCCTCCCTCAGTCCGAAAGCCAAAAACACAGATTTAATATTTCACGTGGCTCCGTCTCAAATTTACTATCTCAACCTGCCTAGACTCACCCCAAAAATCCCTGCACCTGACCACACACAGCAAGCCCCTTTCAGACAAGAGCCCTCCTTGCGTATCCCATCTACCTTTACTTTACCAATGCTCCCTCGCTGCCACTATGCACACCCCGCTGCCCCTCTGCTCCCCACGCCCCTTGGGCCCCTCACCTGCTCCTCGCCGCTGACCGCCTCCTGCAATCGGCTTCCAGGTACCCCATCCATCTCACCTCCCCTGACTGCTGTCTCCCCGCCGCGCTCTGACCCCCGGCGCACTGCCGCCCCCTGCTTGCTCCTCCTCCGGGTCATGATACTGTCTCTACAGCTACTATCTCACGGACTCGCTCAGACAACAGTCAATATGGCGGCACGCTGGGCTCGGGAAGGGCAAAGGTCAGCGCCACTGACAGCGAAAGCGGACCAGCTTCAATTGGATCTGTACTCCTGGGAGAAGAGCCGCCACCTTGGAATGGAGGTTGGCTGAGCCTAATGACATAGATCGAAAGAACGTCTTCTGATAACGAAAAACATACATTATATTTAACAAAAAACAAAGAGGCAGGGTAATCATATCTTGAAGCGAGCATAAACAACCAATAATGTTTTTATTAATATACCCTGGAAGGGTTTTTGCGAATTTGTGACTGCTCTTCTCGTGTAACACAAAATAAACACAATTTTTACCATTCTGTTTCCATCTTTTTTTAATGAAAGTGCAGCCGATGTCGATCTCCCAAGGGGGCAACTGCTTTATCTTAACCGTTCTATGAACTCTGCTGCGCCTTGTTCCTCCGCTTCCGTGGGTTATGGTAGGCTGTCAGCGGCATTGCAGTTCTTGTCCTTCCTTTATATTTACAGTTAGGGTGCTGCGGAGAGCTCGCTAGCCGTCACGTCAGGTGCTAGAAGAGAGCCCGAGGTTTGTGCCTGGCCAGGTGTTCCACTTGCTGTCTAAATTTTAGGGCTGTTCAAAGTGGAACATGAGTATAATAAAACACTGCATGTGTACAGCGTAAGATCAATCATATACGCGTTCATTAACTTTACTGAATAGTGGGTGTGACTATCCAGGAGATGATACTGAAGTTAGCTCCTTATTCGTAGAGCGTGTTATTGTTATGCTTATTCCACCCTCAACTTAACCGCAGGCACTATGTTATTAAAAGCGATTTGCCTGTTCTGAACACAGTTTTATTGAACACATTAAGGGGATCGGCGGGGCTAATCAGAATTTAATGTGCACCACAAACTATTCAAGCTCTGACAACTGTTTTGGTCCGGCATTACCCCCCAGCTTTTTGGCTTAGTTGGCTTCCTTGACATTTTAGGGAACTATTATGCGGCTGTATGTGCTCCTTGTGAAAGGGAAGATTGCCATCTCTCATCGTAAGGTAAGCTAATAGAAAAAGTGGGCTGACCCACTGCCCATACAGAATGCTGTATTGGGCAGAAGAAACATAAGAATGACACTATAACCTACTAGTGGATCAAGAGGGTTGGTTGTAAACCCATAAACAGTTTATTCTACATATAATTTGAGTAAACTAAAAAGGTCTTGTTTAACGCCGTACTTAAAAGTGTGCCTCTTTCTCACACTTATTTATCTATCACACCGCCATGCACTGCATCTCATAAAGGGGTACTTGAACCTAAGTGGTCATCACGCTCAACCTGGAAATACTTCCCACATAGACTTAAAGGATTGTCAGCCAGCATACCTTCCAACCACACCCCACGCAGTGTACTGTGCTACCCTTGTGGGTAAGGACGTTGAGCTCCTCACCTTTTGGTAGTAAGTGCTCTACAAAAGCTACAATTCAGTACAATACAATATATTAATACTTGACCGTCATACTATCACAGTATTTTCAGTTGAACTCTCAAGGTTTCATTACTCCCAGCAACGTTTGGGAATTTTGTTTCAGGTTTTGAATATTTTAAAAATCTGCTAGAGATCTTGCACAGTATCACTTTTTTTTTGGATTTTCTATTGACTCCTAAATTTTCAAGCATAACAAAATCATCAGAAAGCATTGTTGAATGACCACAGTCAAGGAGGCTGCAGCAGCAAAATAAATTATTTCCCTGGGAGCACTGCTTGTTTCTTTGCTCTCTTCCTTGTCCTCAAACCCTACCTTATTTATTTATTTATTTATTTGCAATGCTTAGCTGTTGCACAGTGCTCCCAGGTACTCGCGTTTCAACATTTGCTCCTGCTTCCTCCTGCACCATCAACTTCAACCATTCCGCACAGTAAGCATTCCCTCCCACCTGACATGTTCTTAACTTTTCCTTCATCATGCCACAGTTTCTATTTAACTTTTTTCTTTTATTACTTTTGTGAAGGTCCAGCAGCTGCACACTGCATCCGGCCACTTGCTTCTTTTACCTACTGTCCCATCATAGCCTCCCTCTGTCTTGGAACAACAAAGTAAAAAGATTCTATGTCAAGATCGGAGGCCTTTTGTGATAGAACAATAAATTCTGAATAAGTCAGACCTATGCGAAGGTTAAGAATTGTCAGCCTCTTTAGAGCTCGATAGTGTAACGGACCCAGGAAAATGGCCTGAATAGACGATGCTAGGAGGCCTACCAATCGGGCAAGTACCCTCAAGGAAATCAAAGGAACAGATAAAGCTCTCTTTAATTCCTTCTTAATAGCTAGTCTCTTGGTTAAAGGGGCTTTAATTGAGTCAATAAGGAATCTATCCTGAAGCCCAGGAATTTTTATATTCTGGACTGGTTTCAACCAGGATTTTTCCATGTTGATAATGAACCCCAGATCCTGGAGAAGTTGAACTGACCAGGAAAGATGTAGGCGAACCAGACGCTTCTCTTGCGCTATGATGAGAATGTCGTTGAGATGAACTATCAGGCATACATCCCTCTCTGTCAGCCATTGCATAACTGGGGGCATGACCTTGGTAAAACAGCTAGGGGCAGAGGACAGACCAAATGGGAGGGCTGAGAACTTGTAACATTGGTTTCTCCAAAAGAACTGAAGGAATCGGTGATGAGGGGCAAAGATAGGAATGGTCAGATATGCATCTTTGAGGTCCAAGCTAGTCCCCTTCTAGCAAGAGGTCTCGGAGGAGGTGAATGCTTTCCATTTTGAAATGCCTGTAAACAAACCAAGAGTTAACATACCGCAGATTGAGTACCAAGCGTGGCCCTCCTCCCTTCTTCTGAACCAGAAAGATCATATTGATAAACCCTCTGGGATGTGGTTGAGAAAGGACAACAGCGCCTTTTTGAAGAAGGGCTTCTATTTCTTGATCTATAAAAACACTCTCTTGATGGGAAAAACTGAGAGGAGGGGGAATCTCTATTTGGTGGGGAGTCAAATAAAATTTTAGATGATAACCTGCTATCGTGTCTAGGACCCATGCATCTTGCGTAATCAGTGACCAATTTTGAGCAAACAGACTCACCCTTCCCCCCAAAAAAAGTTCCAGGGAAGGAATAATTGTTACCTGTTTGAGAGGAGCTTTGGTTGTAGTATCCCCCTTTGTGAGGTCCTCTGGGGCTGCGTCCTCTGTAGCCGCAGCCTCTAGCTGGATAGAAGTTGGTGCTGGTTTGATAACCGGAGTCTCCTCTGCCTCTCTGGTATGGACGAGAGGTCTGGGATACGAATCGGCCAGACGCTCGACCCCTGAAGCGCCCAGCCCGGTGAAAAAGGCCACTGTTGAAAACTTTTTAAATTGATATCTGGGCCTTATCCAAAACCGAGAACATGCCTACGTACTTGGCTAGGTCTTTGAAAAGTTCTGCTAATTTTGGGTCAATACATAACAGAAGTGATTTCCGTCTCTCTGTGGAGGTAGAACAATTAGTGTTCCCTAAAAGACATATGGCTTGTTGGGCCCATTCCAATAGTATGTCAGGATCTATAGGCTCCTGCGTGTCTTTGGGTTGCAGGGCCAGGTCAAGGATTTTGGTAAGGGGGCCTGAAATGTCCAATAATTTGTTCTGGTGTCCTCGCCAGGATCTGTCAATGCCTTTTTTCAGATCCTTCGAGTATTTTTTAAGGAAGGTAACCATGTGGGGGTCTAGTTCTGGGGTCTCCACTACTTTTCCTGCGAGGGCAGGGTGAGGGTATTCTGATTGCAAAGTACTACTAATAACTTTCTCAAAGTTCTTTGTAAGCCATGTCTGAACGTATGTTGCCACCTCCTGACAAGGAGTCCATTCTGAGGACCTGGGGTGCACAATATTATCTGGATTAAAAAGAAGCTTCTTACTAGGAGGAGGAGGAGAGGATGACTGTTCTGTGTGCCGTAATTTGTGCTTACGCTTGCCTTTTTGCTTTTCAGAAGATTAATTCTCCTCAGAATCTGAATCCGAGGACTCATCGGTTGTATTATGAGTTGTCTGCAAGAAAGGAGCGGTATTGACCTCTACCGGGGTGGGTTTCCCCCGAGCCTGCTCCAAAGCGCCTGATCCCAAAATTAAATATAGGCTGTGCAAAAGGACGTAAGGCCTTCACTAATGCTTTATTTACTTAGTCCTGCACGTGAAAGTCAAGAGCTTCCACAATGCGCTTTTCCATATGGTGATCTTAATGTCCAGGGTATTCCCCATATTGGTAATCTTCTGCATATTGGGCCATATTTCTGAAGTGCAAATAATTAAATTTGTAGGGATCCCATTATTGCACTGCAGTTGTTGGTGTGGGGGGACATCCAGGTGCTAAAAAGGTCCCAACAGGCCCTTGCCATTATACAAAGTTCTTTTCCTCGTTGAACATGGAGGAGGTCAGCACCAGTCCCCTAGAGCTAGGCTCTGATGATTTATTACAGCCCCCTCAGGACAGGGGGGTGCAGGGAGCTGATGGCACATCTTCTCTCTACCGGTGCAACGCGCTCTCACAGAACTCGAAGTCGGGCTGTGCGCATGTGCGATCACTGCGGCAGAGCAAGGACTGCTCCCAAACGTAGCGCGGCCTCCCCTGAAGCTCCTCACCAGCAATGTGAAACTTGGTGGATTAATGCGATCACTATAAAGGGAAAAGGTGCGGGTCGCGCTGCTAAGCGGAAATGAAAAAGGCGCCTGAAGGCAAACAGCAGCGCCGTAATTAACCACAATACTACAAATAAAATAACAGTACTTATCTCGGCATGACGCAGCAAAGAAAGAGGATGGTCAAACAGTCAAGTGAGGTGAGGTCAAACAGTCAAGACTAACTCCAGGACGGTGAGGTGTGATTAAAAAAATGTCTAGATCAGGCTGCACATATATATATCTCTTGTAATAAATATAATGTACAAGTGTTATTATTCCATGTAAAATATATGCCTTTTATCATTATTAAAGAAATATGGTCAGTAACTTTGATTATTAGATGGCATTAAGATTATCTTTGACTATCAAACGTTACTTTGCAACTACACTGCGCCATGCGCTTATGTGCGTGAGGCAAGGTATACAATAGGACTAAACCCCATTTTGTAGCATCAGCAGCTCCTTCTGGTAAGCACTCATTTAGGCACTTTTCAGAACCTGTGCAGTCTTTAGCGTGCTGCTTCATTGGCAGCATGAGGTGATCAAAGGGGACTACGCTGTGTGGAAGCAGTCATGCAGTTCTTTGCCACTGGTCACACTGGATAAGGAAGATGTTGTCCGGGCTATGAGGTAGGATAGGCGGGGAGACTACACAGCCCATCCTGCAAAACCGACCATTCACAGGCAATTGAAGGGGGAAGGCAGGAGATGCAGGGTTCTGTGCACGGTTCTCACATGACTAGCAGTTACCAAAGAAATGTAATAAATATATGGTGGATGCTTATGGGACGCACACTACCACGAACCACTGAAGAAATGCAGCAGATGCAGTGATCTGGCACATTGCCTTCAAACTAGCAGTAGTCATAGTAGAGTGGCTTTTAGGCCAGAAGAATCCCACATGCTTCACAATATTGTAGGCCACTTATCCATTAGTGACAATGCAGGGTGTTGCACACATGTTCAGACAGGCGTCAGGTGCAAGTGAGGTGTATAGAGCTCATTAGTAGCATCTTCGTGCGATGAGAGGGGTGATAGCTAAAAATGATAAAAAGGAATACCACTCTGGGTACATCACAAATAGCCAACAAAGATTAGTGCGCTGCTGCTGAGCAACCAGCCACATCACACATGCCACTTGGGAGGATACTTGTGACAAGGGTCTCCTGCACAAGAAAAACATATGAGGTCTGCCAAAATCATGAAAGATGGAGTGTGTTGTCACATGGACACAGCACCAGGGTTTTTCAAATCTACTGCCTATCACCCCCATATGAGATTTCAAGAGGCAGCTCCTGTCCAAGATAAGCTATATGGTTGGATGGAGTAAACTTTTCAGAAAGTCCGTCAGACCTCCTGAGATAATTTAGCCCTGTGCTCCACAATGAAGTTCAATTTTTGCAAGGAAATGAATCTGTGAACAATCTCAACTTATCTTGTTTTATGGGCATCAAGGCCTTAAGACCAGTCTAATATGACACTGTGTCCCACAATTGTATCACCCTTTCCTAGGTTTGGGGTGGGGCATGTCTTGGTCACCCCGCCATTCAAAGTATTGTGACACATCAGAAACAATAGATTCCCTCTTGCCTTTTTGCCTGGCAGAGTCAGGATGTACAGCAAATTTAGTGTAGCGTAAAGTGACATTGTCTTTATAAACAATTGAATATTTGAGAGACGTGGTCATTTTTGGGGTAAGTACAGGGATTATTATTGATTCAGACAAAACTCCATAAAAATAAATTGACTTAATGGTGGGTCATTTAATGACATTTCATCTTGATGTGGGGAAAGTATAGTTATTTGTTCAGACATAACTGCATACAAATGCATTAAATTGAGTGTTGTAAGTTTTAGTCAAATATTTAACAATTTGTGTTTATCTCAGTCAAGTTGCACATGGCTCGCATAGAGGGGTGCTCCATTTATCAATAATAATACAAACAAATGGGTAAAGTTGGGCTTCCTAAAAAAAAGATTGTTACCTATGTAGCTATAACTTTTTATCAATACACTAACTTCATAGTGGTACAATATGATTTTTTTTCCAGTACAAATTATGTTTTGCTCACATGGATCATGTTGGTGCACATGGTGTGTGCATTAAGCCAATGTAGATACATGTGGACAAATGTGATTACAAAATAAAATTGTATTGTCACCTACTGGTATACGTTTTCATATAAATGCACTGAATTGAGGATTACCTGTGTGGTGCCCTGTTTTATAATAGTTCATCTTTGGTTGTGCAGACCGTGCTCATCCATATATAACAGTATAACATTTGTGAGCCAAGTTGATTTTTGTCAAGTAAAGGGATACCTACTTAATTAGAAATAATTGCTTAGATTTACTTCAACTTCAAAGTTACATATTCAATAACATATTTAATAGAGATGGACAAGCTGCTAAATCCATATGAAGACCTGATGGGTCTAATTTGGCCCTAACAGCCAAAGCACAAGCTGGACCACCACAAGACGCATCATGTCTGTGACACAGTTTTTCACTTTCTTGTGCATTATTTTGTTTACAAGCATTGGCATAACTAATAGGTCTCGCCTTTGGAACTTATAAATGTTTAGCCACGCAGCATTTTCCGGTTAATAAACTGGCAATTCCCACAATTTAGTTAAAAAAAAAAAAGCCCTCCTTTCTGTCGCCAAATGTTGCCATCTCAAGATGGGAAACTTCACATTTTTTAGTGTTCCCCACATAAATTCCATCAGGTGGCAACAGCACACAGCATGAAGGAAAAGACTCACACACTTGGAGTTGGCTAAAAAACAATTGTATTTTTCTTGTGGGTTTGATTACAGCATTCTTAAAATCTCACCATCTATGCAAAAATGCCGGATGGAAGAATAGGTAAACATATGTTCGAAGTAAACAACCCCTCATCAGCAAATGTAACCAGACAATCGCCATGGGAGTTTGGTTAAATACAGTTTGTCTGTACACAACTAAAACTACAATACGTCCCACAGTAATATCAATCTCCCCTTGAATCGTAATATGAGCATGTTTTAATCATAAAAGGCTGGTACATTTGGGAGTAAGTCCGTAACATATCAATTAGTTTAGTGCCTTTAAAATTGAAAGCCCAAAAAAAGTTTATACCAGAAAATAAACTCCCTTTGCCACAGATTAAAAAGACAAACATACAGCCTTTTAAATAAAAAATGTGTTGTACTAAGTGCATTTATAAACATCTCCTGTCAGTTAGAACTGGCAAATAATTAAAACAAATGTTTGACATAATTTTAACAGCTGTAGTGTTGCTTTTAGCCTTTAGCCAAACTTTATCTGTGTCGAAGCTTGTAGCAGACTCACACCCTTTTGGCACGAAACTGGTGCCAGGTTGGAGTAACATGGCATGGGGTAAAAAACATCTTGCAGGCTCTGAGTCTGCTTGCCTATTTGAGTGAATGCATTAGCATCTGTTAAGATTGTTATCAGTACTACAAGCTGCATTTGAGGTGCTGGCAAACACAAAGCATTTAAGTCAAGTACGGTAAACTACAGGATGCTACCCCACCCACCAAGCACAAACCCAGCTCCCTCAAACCCAACAGAAATTAAATGTTAACATTGTGTGCTAATGCCAAGTGTTCAAAGCGTGCTGCAACATGGCATCTACATTTATGAATGTGAGAAATTGCGTATTGTGAATCAGGGACAAAACCCCACATGCAAAACAAAAACCTAGAGCACTGGAGTGTGCTCCACGCGTACAGCAACATAGAATCGGCCTCTGGTGATTAGGATGAAAGCATATATCATTTCCCTGTACTTAAACAAACATGTAAATTCACAGTCTAAGCTTCGGAGCACTGAAGTGAAAGTGAGCGAACTGCACAAAAACACACGATGCGTGCTCGATTGCCGTGCACTAAAGTTAGTGTTTTCATCCACACAAAAACTGGCAATATTTACGCGCAAGTGGAATGTGAATAATATGGCCCCGGCATCTTTTGATAAAAAGCAAAATACGTAATCTTACCATGCCTAAAACTAAAAATAAATAGCAAACCTGACCTTCAGTACTCTAACCTTTGTGTTCACACTATATACTAATTCAAAAATGTGGAAAATAAAAAGGGCTTTTGAGCAGCGCATGTTGAAAACTTGTCAACACGGAGTGATGAAGTAACCACATGTGTAAAATAGTGCAGTGTAGGTTAGGGCCATATATCTAGAGGTGAGACAGCAACAAAAAGTGCATGAGTCAAAATAAGAGGGTTGCACAGAAGCTTATATTGATTTTTAGCAACACGTTGGATGTAGAAGCACGAGACTTATACCACGTAGACGTTTGGGAAAAAAAGGACTCTTAATGTGTGCATAACAATTGATTTTATGTTCTCTTGACTCAATTACAAAAAAAAAGTAAATGCATCCTTTAATACTATAACTTTTGGGGTTGCCTTGTAGCAAACAATTCAAATAGGAAAAACCCAGGGTGAAGGGAAAAAGCATTCACTAGAAAGTAAATAAAAAGGTACAGCATGTCTCAAAGAGACAGCAAATCTGCAGCCTGGGTGACAGCTTAAAAAATACGAAGGAGGCAGAAACCACATGTGTAAATGTTTGCAACAAGACTTGGGAACAAAAGGCTTCCTGCAGAACTGAAACGAAGAGCACTGGCATGTACTCTAAGCGTATGGCAACATAGCATCGGACTGTGGCGCTTGGGATCAAATCACATATCTCCCCATCCTGAAACCTAAAAAATGTAAATTTACAAAGCTAGCTTTGGAGCACTGAAGCGAAAATGAGAAATTGCACAAAAACAGACAGTGCGAATGGCGTGTTTTCAAGCCAACAATCGAAGCTTGGGAGCAATGTAGTGAAAGTGCGGGAATTGCACAATAACAGAAGGTGCATGCATGAATGCCATTGTTTAAAGGCCACAAGCAAAAAAGTAACCTAGAGCACTGGTTTGTGCTCCAAGTGTACAGCAACATAGTATCAGCATTTGGCCGAATGGGGTCAAACGCAAAATCTCCCTGTACTAAAACAAAAATGTACATTTACAATGTTAGCTTTGGAGCGCTGAAGGAAAAGTGAGAAATTGCACAGAAACATACAGTGCGAGCACGAATGGCGTGTTTTCAAGGTGACAATCTAAGCTTTAGAGCCTTGAAGTGAAAGTGAGGGAATTGCACAAAAAGACACATTGCATGCTCGAAAGCTGTTTTTAAACCCCACAAGGGAGACTGAAACCTTGAGCACTGGCATGTGCTTCAAGCGTATAGCAGCATCGGCATCTGGTATTTGGAATCAACTCACATAATCTCCCCATACTGAAACATAAATTTTTTTACATTTACAATGTTAGCTTAGGAGCGCTGAAGTGAAGGTGAGAAATTTCCCAAAAACACACAGGGTGAGTCCGAATGTTATGTTTTCAAAACAGCAATCTAAGCTTTGGATTACAGACGTGAAAGTGAGGGAATTGCACAAAAACAGACAGTGCATGCACAACTGCTGTGCTTCAAAGCGATCAAAAACATGAACTATATTACTGGAAAACTTTAAACAAGGCACGCACAGTAAGAAGAAGTGCATTTGCTGCAAAACACATTAAAATTGAGTCTGCTTAAGCGCAGTTGTTTCACTACCCCTAAAAAACATCTTTCCAACATCACATGGGATGACAAATAAGAAAATAGTCTTGAAAGCAACATAAATGCCCACCGCAGAAAAAAGACATGTGCAAGGGCATGTCCCCCCAGGTGAGAATTAAAACATAAAAGGTGGAACAATTGGGATGGACTCACCACTCAAAAGAACCAGATTTTAAAAGACACAAAAAGGCACAAATGAAAAGCGGGGGGCATGCCGAATGCCCGTACAGTAGATTCAGCACGTCTCAAAGAGACAGTGCATGTGCTGCCTAGGTGAGACCTAAAAACTGCAAGCAATACATAAGTAGATAAAATGCACCTTTGTTTTTTTACTTATGCTCATGCTGTGTTACAGCAGCTCAACTTCACAATGCAGGATGCAAATTATTTTTCTTTTACAGTGCTTGCAGGAAAGTGCCCTTTTTGACATGGTCACTCCCAGTTTTTGCCTGGCATTATGTGCAAGTTTTTACAGTATGTGCACTGGGTTCCTGCTAACCAGGTCCCCATTGCCAGATCTCTTTCCCTAAAACTGTACAATTGTTCCCCAATTGGCAATACCTTTGGCATCCCAGTAAGTCCCTACTAAATGGTACCTAGGTACCCACTGCGTGGGTACCAAAGAGAATCCTTGAGTCTTGCTGCATGTATTGTGCCACCCTCAAGGACCCCTCACCTAGCTCATGCAGACTACCTTTGCAAGCTGTGTGTCTTGGTGCAGCTAAAAGTGAAAACAAGACATGGCACACATCCTGTGTGCCATGAACACTGCATGCAACATATGTAAGTCACCCCTATAGCAGGCCTTCTAGCCCTAAGACAGGGTGCAATATATTACATGTGTGGACGTATCTGTAAGAGCAGATATGCCCCTGCTATGTCTTTGTCATTCTTAGACATAGTAAGTGATCAGGAATGCCAGTACATGTGCTGGACACTGGCCAACACAAGTTCCCCAACTACATGATGTCTTCATTGAAACTAAGGATGTTTGGTATCAAACATCTCATATTAATAAAGACTTACTGATTCCAGTGATGGACTTATTAATACATGCACACAGAGGGCATCTTAGAGGTGCCCCCTGAAAACCTACCAGCTACCGGTGTACTGGCAGACTAGTTTTATCCAGTTTGCAACCCAGGGATGAGAGTCTCCACACGAGGGTGGTCAGGAACAAAGCCTGCACTGGCAGGGCTGTTAACAAAACCCCTCCCAACAGGATGACCTGTAAATCTGCATTCCAAGGCAGGGGGCTTCAAAGAAGCCTGCCACCCTTGGAATGCAGATCTGGCTTCCCTACGAAGGGAGATGCTGACTCCCTCCCCTGCCGCTGGGCCCATTTGGCACCTCGACCGGTGGGAAAATTAGTAGTCAGAGATGTTTGTCCACTCCTTAGGTCAGTCCCACCCCTAAGGTGAGCTGCTTGATATGGACACAACATTTAGAAAACTGCCATCCTGGTGACGGCAGAATTAGGAACTGTGGGACAGGGTTATGTCCACTTCCCACAGAAAGTGGTCATATAGGAGGCGTAGTGACCCCAGAGGTAAGAAGCCTACTGCCCTACACTCCCCTAAATGCCCCTAAATTCAGTATTTAGGGGAGCCCCCTGAAAATCAGATCCTGCTGACCTGAAAAAGAAGGACACTCTGGCAGTCATTATAAACATGGCGGTAAGGACCGCCACGCAGGCAGTGGCGGTCATTCCTGTCAACGGCATGGCGGTCCAGACCACCATATTCTGAACACAGTAGTAAACTGTCAAAGCAGCCAGTTCACTGCCACCCACCGCCAGGCCAGAAACCAGCGCCGGGCGGACTGTAGGCAGATTCGACCCGGCGGTGTAGGCCGGACCGGCGGTGGGATTATGATCCCATTCCCACCAGGGATTTCCTGGCGGGATACCCTTCCAGGTAATCCCTGGCAGAAATCATACAGGTGACAAGAATACTCATTCCTGTCACCTGTATGTGACACGCCACCCACCCCCCTTGCCACTACGAAAAGCCACCCAACCCCCAAACCCTTAGATCCACCCCCACACCCTGAACCCTGAAAACCGACCCCCCAACCCTCCACCTCCAAAACCCCATGTAGGCCCCCCAGGTTGATCCTCACGAACCCCACCCCTACATACAGGTCCCCCCAAACCCCAAGCCCCCGGGAACACACGCATACATACACTCAGACACACATCCCCCCCACACATACATTCACGCACACCACCATGCACTCGCACACTCACACACACACACCACTCCCCCCCTTCCCTCTCAGACAGCACTTACCTCTTCTGTCGCGCTGCTCCAGGAGGGAACGGGCTCCCTGGATTCTGCTCCGCCGCCATCGCCGCCTCTCCATACACCGCCATGCCTATGTTGTCCCATAAATCTGTTTATTAACATTTTTAAACTTTACATTGTTTCCTGTTCTGGCATTTGCTTCAGGTTGGCATATCTTGTTGTGTATTACTTACATCATTAAGCATTATTATTTAGTACATTGGCGACACATTGATGCAGTGTTTTTTGCAATTTGTCTATGCAGTTGTTCGGGTAGTATTTACAACCATTGTATTGTTAATAGTTTCCAACATATGTGGCTTTTGATTCCTAGTGTGCTGCGTTTTTGTTGTTCATTACTGTGAATGTAGCTTAAGTGGTCGTTTGTATGCCTATTTTTTGTTTAGATCGGCACAGCGCTTGGTGGCATTTATTAATATAACGTTTTGTCATCACAATTGTTCGATTATAGTATTTTTGTTAAGAAGACAGACACTATGAATTTTATGTAAGTTAACATTTGAATAAAGAAAAAAATCGAAGGAAAAAAAAACAACAACGTTTGCCGAGTTCGGACAGTTATGTGGTCATTTCGTGCGTGACTGTTTTGGTGTTGGGGTGAGGGCTAGTTACAACAGGTTGGTTAATCTGCGAAAAGGCTGGGTCAGCTATCTGGTTTGATGTGCATAGTTTTCCCTCCCCATGGTGCCATAGTGTGTCTAGTTAATTTCCGCATTCAGTCCCCTGGTGTGTTGCCTTTACAGGGTTGTTGATACTTGTCTGTGTTAGTCCTGTCCCTCTTCTGTTGGGTGTACCCCCGTGTCACGCAGCTGTAGCAAGAGCTCTTCCCAGCAAGCGGGAATCAGGAACTATTGCAGCCCCAGGGTTTCCTCCTGTCGCAAAGCCAAGCCCTCCGCTCCCGCCCACACCTCGAGCGAGCGCCTCCAGGCCTGCACTGGTGGGGGGTCTGGCGATTTCCACCTGCGGGTCACCAATCTCTTCGTCACAATAAGTCCTAAGTCTATGAATCGCGTCTCTGCTCTACGTTGCTTGCTTCTGGGGAACAGTCCTAGAATGCATGTCTCCCATGTGAAGGGTATCTGTTGCAATGTGCAGTTAGATAAGTTGTCAACCACTACTCTCCAGTAGGGGACCAGGCTAGGACAGGACCCCACCATGTGCAACAGGTCCACCCCAGTCTCGCGGCATCGAGGACAGGCCGCATCTTGCCGGTTAAAATATCTATTCACTCGGGCAGGTGTGAGATAGGCTCTGTTAACTATATAGTATTGTATTAGGCGGAATCGGGAATTACGTGGTATGTTAAGGTGGCCTGCAAGAGCAGCCTTCCATCGTGCCGTCTCAATCGGGTTGCTGGTGTCTATCTCCCCTGCCCTGCGCAATGCGTCATTTTCAGGGGTGGCCTGATTCCTCAAGGCGTCCGCTAGCCAGCTAATTTGATGTTGGCCACAGCCCACCACCTGCAAGTACTGTACCAGCAAGTGGGTAGGTGGGGCTGTTGTGATGTCCCCCCATTTGGATCTCAGCGCCTTCACCAGAGAGCAGTGTAAAAGAAATTGGCCAGGTGGGAGCCCAATTTCTTGAAGTCTAGCAAACGGTAGTAGTTGAGTGTCTTCGTAAAGGTCTCCCAGTGTGTGTAGTTCTATCTCGTGCCATGTGCGTAGCTCGGAATCTGATGTGGCCTTGGGGCCTCTAGGTGTACCCGACAACGCCAGCGCGGGTGCAAATGGGATCACCGATCTTGTGAGGCAAAGCGATCTGAGGAAACATTTATGGGCTATTCGAAGGTACAATTGCCGTGGGGTTTGTGTGTGCGTGAGCGGGTGGAATAAGTGCTGTATCTGCTGGAGCGGCCATGGTTCCTCCCCTGATGCTGTGTCTGCAAGCTGTGTGCCGGCCAACCACTTGGATATCCACTGGAGTTGGGCTGCTAGATAATAGTGTTCCATGTTGGGGACCGCTAGCCCACCCCTATCAGGCGGTAAGTATAGTTTCTTTATGGCAACTCTGCAACGGCTGCCGCTCCAGATGAACTCCCTAAATCCCGTCTCCAGTGCCCTGAAGAATTTTGGAGGTACGTAATATGGGATATTGGAGAAGAAGTATAATAGCCGTGGGAGAACCACCATTTTTAGAAGTGCTATCCTGCCCACCACGGACAGCGCCAGCGTCCTCCAGAACGCCATTTGGGACCTGATTGAGGACACTGTTTTTACAAGGTTACCATCAAAGGTGTCTTCCTCGCTGTGGTAGACTCGGATGCCCAGGTATTTGAATGTGTTTGGTTGCCATGGGACTAGATTCCCAACTAGGCTAAGTCTCGGGTCTGGGAGGTCCGGGTCGAATGGGAAAAGGCATGACTTAGACCAATTAACCTTAAGACCGGATATCGTTGCGAAGCGTTGCAGGAGTGAACCGGCCACCGGCGGGATCTGCGTAATATCTCTGAAATATAGTAGAAGGTCGTCAGCGTATAATAATACTATGTGTGAGCCGTCTCCTAGAGGAATTCCCCACTTACCTCCTTCCCTGCGCAAAGCAGCTGCTAGAGGCTCCATGGCAAGTGAAAATAACAGTGGCGATAGGGGGCAGCCCTGCCTTGTACCTCTGCACACCTGGATTGGTTCCGATATTTCTGGCCCCATCCTCACCCGGATCAGTGGTTTGGTGTAAAATAGTTTCACTAAGCGAATAACGGATGGTCCCATGCCAAAGTGTTGCAACACCTTGAACAGGTAGGGCCATTCTAGGGAGCCAAAGGCTTTTTCTAGATCAAGCAAAGACAAGACATCCCGCCCGCGGCCAATCGTGCCTTGCATATGGCATTACTCGGAATAGTCTTCTGATGTTGTGGGAGATGTCTCTGGCTGGTACAAACCCGTTTTGGTCAGGGTGTATTAGTTCTGGCACGTTCGGTGCAAGGCGTGTTGCCAGTGCTTTTGCTAGTATTTTGTAGCAAGTGTTTAGCATTGCCAGCGGCCTATATGAGCCCATATCCACTGGGTCCCTCCCTTTAGAGGGAAACCAGAAGCGCCTCCCTCTGTGTGGCCGACAAGTGGCCCTCCTGCTGAGCCGTCATGTATACCTGAAGTAGCTTGGGTGCCAACTGTGTCGCAAAGGCTTTATAAAAGTCTGCTGGTAGCCCTTCCGGGCCTGGCGTTTTGCCGGATGTAAGTTCCCTGATGCTAGAGATGATCTCCTCAAGGTCAAGGGGTGCCTCTAGTGCCTCGGCCCGATCCTATTCTAAGTGTGGGAGCGTTACCCCAGCAAGGAATTCGGTGTTGGTTTCACATCCAGGGGTTGCCCGCGAGGTGTAGAGCGCCTTGTAGTGTCTCATAAATTCAGCCTGTATCTCTGCGGGAGTGTGCGTCAGTTCCCCTGTCTGTGTACGGATTTCCGTTATCGGCTTCCTCTCGGAATCACGGCGTATCAGCCAGGCCAGGAGTTTGCCTGCTTTATCCGCTGACGCGTGAGTTCTCGCGGAGTGTGCTGTGTAATTTAGGCATCTGAGACTCTCTAGTAATGACAGGTGCTCTTCGCGTATTGCAGGTAGCTCTGTCTGTTCGTTTTGGTTGTTTGCAATTTCTTCTTCTGTCTGCAACAGGGCCCGTTCTATTTGGGTCAGGTCTCGTTCAACAGAACGGCGCATATTACACTGAGCCCCCAGGCAGTGTCCCCGGATGAAGACTTTGAATGCATCCCACTCAATCAATCCCGATGTGGCCGTGCCCTCATTTTGCTCAAAGAATTCTGGGATTATGGCACTGAGTGATGCTCTGAAGGTAGCATCTTCCAGTAGCTCTGGCTTCAGTCTCCACGTGGGGACAGCCGAGCGCGGGGGTCCCCAACATAAGTGCACCATCAGTGGATTATGATCTGAATGTGTGCGCCCCATGTATTCCGAGTTCACCACCACCGGGACAAAGTCTGCGGTGCAAAGTATGCGGTCTAGGCACACGTGCAGGGAGTGCGGGGCAGAGTAGAAGGAGTAGACTCTGTGCCCTCTGTGTCGTTGCCGCCACACATCCACTAGGTTGCATTGTTGGGTCCAGTCAGTTAGGCCGCGCGAGGCAGCTACCACCGGAGATGTGGGCAAGGGGGAAAAGAGCAGTCTAGGTCAACATCTAGTACGCTGTTGTAATCTCCCCCCAGTAGCCACGGAAGGGCGCTCCAGCCCGCCAGATGGTGTGATAAATTGTGTAGGAAAGCGGTCTGATCTGTGTTTGGAGCATAGATAGAACCCAATACTACCACGTGGCCCACTAACCTTCCCCTGACAAACACAAATCTGCCCTGTGGGTCCACGACCTGCTCTTCCGCTACGAAAGGGGTGCCTGCTCTGATCCAAATTAGTGCTCCTCTGGCGTATGCTGAGTGTCCTGTCGCGTATAATTGTCCTCTCCAGCGCTGGCGCAGTCGGGGAATCTCAGAGCTTACTAAGTGTGTCTCCTGTAAAAGTGCTATTTGGATTGAATGCCTTTTAAGGTAGGAGTAGATAGCGTATCGCCGCTTGGGGGTATGAATGCCTCTTACATTCCAGGTAATTGCTGTGTATGTGGCCATATTGTGGGTGTTAGGCATTTTTTCAAGTCTAGTCTAGTCTCAACATGTGGCCCCACCCCGTCAGTCTTCCGTTCCCATCTATCATTTAAAGGGTTAGTAAATGTCCACCGGCAAGAACGATCTAAAACTAATACCATCAGAGCAGTTAGACAACAGGTCTCAGCCCAAACACTGCAACAAAAACAACAACGTTCAATCGTACAGCTATACACTGTGTGTCTCCACTGGTCGGAGAGTGGGGGTGTGCCAAGCATGTAAGGGAGTGGTTTAAGTCTCACACCAGATTGTTCGGCTGTGTCGGATAATTGAAAGGATGGGATAGAGGGGAGTGTGGGGAGGGTCTCTTTGTGGTTAGTCACCTAATAGCGCAGTGCACGAGAGCAGGGGACGCAACTGCCAGCGTGCACACGACTCCGGCGAGTCCGACGCGCTTATTTCGCAGCCAGGGCTATTGTTTGCTCCCCTCTTGAGACAAATCCGCGTGTCCATTTCTAATTGGGTATTTCCTGCAGACTACAGTTCCTTTACCTTGTGCAAAAGTTCCTTAGAAGAGTTCGTCTGCGGTGGCCGGTGTCACGGGGGGCCCCTCAGTGAAGCCCAGCTTGGATATACTATCCGGTGTGGGAGGGTGGTCGTTGGTCAGATGGGAGCGGTCCGTGTCCAACCCTGAGCCCGGGGGAGATGCTACACCACCAGGCCTATGAATGCAGACTGACGTGGTGGTGAGGATGGAGCAGCATCAAAATGACCCCCTCTGAGGAGGCAAAAGGCAAGAACTGAAGACCAGAGAGTAACTCAGCACCAACCCTCCCAGTCTTCCTAATGACTTTGACAATTGCAAGAAAGACTTCTCGTCCCTCAGTTGCTGAAACTTCCAAAAGCCCAGGAAGACTGCCAGCCTTCACCCTACACAAGTAATTCCCGTGGAGCGGCAAAGCTGCTCCCCTGCATCCCTACAGACGACCAAGAAACACTGCCAAAACGTGACGCGGGACAGCACCAATGCACCTGTGCCCCCTAGTCCATGTTGAAGTGGGCCAGAGGTGCCAGCGTGGTCCCCAGCATCTCTAGAGTCAAAGTCCATTGTGGGCTTCCTCACGGCAATCTTCACACTGACGTCTGCAGCCCCTTTGTGCAAGCCCCTTCTCAACCGTGACCACCTCTGGTGACGGCAACCCAACAGTCCACTGCATCTTTGCACCCGGACGCCCCAGTCTGAGGAGAAGAGGACCACTGGTGTCCTTACATCCCTGAGGCTCGAGAGACCTAAGCCCACTTGTTAGTTCAGCGGGACTGCCCCCCAGTCCACGACTGCAGCCTGTTTCTGTTTGACCTCCTCCACCGGGACCGGCGGCGGAAACCAGGCAGTCCAAGAACCCTCTGCACCCGGATGCCCCGGACTGAGGAGAAGAGGATCATTGGTGTCCCTACATCCCCAATCATCGCAAGAACTGAGCTCACTTGGTGGTTCACCCTGAATGATCTCCTGCAGCATCTTTTTGCCATGACCGATCCCTACTGACTTAAACAGGGCACCGGACGCTCAACTGCACTGCTGCACCAGCCGCCCCAGTGCTGCCAGAGGTGACCTGATGCTGTGGCCTAAGACCCTGCCTAATACTCACCTTAAGTCCGGAAGATTGGTCCTGTAAGTTGCTGTAGAGTATCTATTTACCATTCCCTCCATAGGATAACATTGTAGCTTCAGAAAGTTGCACTGTGTCGACTTTTCAAAACTGTAATAATTTCTGTTACAGAACATTCTGACCTGATCGTATTGAGTCTGGTGCCTTAACAGAAATAAAGATACTTGTTATTGTTGTAAATTGGTATGTATCTCCTTCTTGAGTCGGGTGTCTCATTTATTGGCTCTGTGCTTATGGCAAATGTCTAACGCGCCTCTCTGATAAGCCTAAGGTTGCTCAACCACAATAACCCCTAAAAGAGCACATTGGGATTGCTAGAGCAAGCCCCTGTCCACTAGTAAAAGAACCCTTGGACTCTTTGCACTGTATACCTCATTTTGGTGTACCATATAAAAAGCCAGCTTCCTACAGTGCTACATAATGAGATGGCCGGGAGTGTCGAATTAGTGCCCTGGCTTGTCTGAGGTTTGTCCTTCAATTTCCTCAGAGCCACACCTTTGAGCCGAGCCAAGCTGGCCAACCCACCTATAATGTTTAATGACGAGTCTTCCTGGGCCAAACAAATAACACATGGGTATCAAAAAGAAGCACCTCCCTTACAAATAACAATAGGAATATTTTTTAGCCTTGCTGATTTTCAGAAGGGAAAAGGATGATTACTGACTCAGATGCAACTCCAAGAAACGCATTATCTGAGGGTGACATATTTGGCAACATATTTTTGACAAAATACATTCCACATGGGTAGTGCTTGCAGCTTGGGCTGAACTGTTCCTACTAGATACTGGAACACAAACAAGAGTGACTCGCATATGGCTGGTCTCCCTCTGAAGTGGCACAGTTGGCCAAAAAATGGATTGTAATACAGCTTGTTCAATGATAAGGGCTGAGATTATTTCAGGCATTCTTCAGTCATTCTATCATTTGTTACCATAGTCAAGCTCCATGAGTTAGTGTACCTACTGCACAGGAGAGCATGTAACAAATAGGTCACTTTTTTTTTTTTTAGGGACGATCACACAACAAGCTAATTAATGCTTTTGTCCAAACTACAGGAAGCATCCAAAAGGAAGATCACATCCTTTTATACAAAAAAAGATAGGGACACGTAAGGTAAAAACCACTGAGGTGAGGGAGTGACATTCAACAATCAACTAGCCAAAGTTCTGATACTATTATAATGGGAAGAGGGAAAGTCAAATCTGCACAGGTCCTATGCCAGTCCCCACTACAAAGCCGAAGTATTGAAGGGGCGGACGTACTCTAAGAGAGTGGCTTAATCTGTTCTAATATGTATGCCGTTTTGGAGAAAGACGATCTAAACAATGCAGCTGGAAAAAATAATATAGATAATTGTCTTCATTTTGACTCTGTAACACAATCGGCTAGAGAGGAAACAGTAGTACTGTTGTAATTTAGTAGCGATTAGATTAAGCATTAGCAGAAGACATCTTGTATTTAGCAACTATTGTGAACATTTAGTGGAATCCATTTGTATTCATGGCAGCCATTATCTCTGCCACATGCTGCCATGTGCTCGCCATGTGCTCTGTCCTACCTTCCTGTTAACTACTCTTGAAAATCTGTCTAGTGACAAGTTATATTTAGCATCTCCCACTTTCGCACATGCCCAGTAAGATCTGCAGCTGTTGGTAATTAGTAACAGACAGTAATGTGTCTACTAGTCCTTGAAAACTGTTAGCCCCTCCTACCTGTTGACTGTGCATTTCCATATGACCTTATATGTATATAAGTCTTACTTCTATATTTGTACCACCTTCTTTTTAGCCCCTGCGTGGGTATAAAAGGACCATGCTCTCCTAGTTCAGTGTGCTACATCAAACATTGCCGAAGGGTGCTGTTTGAACTGTAGTACCACCTCTTGAGGTTTAATACACTTTGGGGGTCATTCTGACCCTGGCGGTCACCGACCACGGGAGCACCGCCAACAGGCTGGCGGTGCTCCCTCGAGCATTCTGACCGCGGCGGTTCAGCCGCGGTCAGAAACGGAAAGTCGGCGGTCTCCCGCCGACTTTCCGCTGCTCGGGAGAATCCTCCATGGCGGCGGAGCGCGCTCCGCCGCCATGGGGATTCTGACACCCCCTACCGCCATCCTGTTCCTGGCGGGTCTCCCGCCAGGAACAGGATGGCGGTAGGGGGTGCCGCGGGACCCCTGGGGGCCCCTGCAGTGCCCATGCCAATGGCATGGGCACTGCAGGGGCCCCCGTAAGAGGGCCCCACAAAGTATTTCAGTGTCTGCAAAGCAGACACTGAAATACGCGACGGGTGCAACTGCACCCGTCGCACCTTCCCACTACGCCGGCTCAATTCTGAGCCGGCGTCCTCGTGGGAAGGTATATTTGCCCTGGGCTGGCGGGCGGCCGCCCGCCAGCCCAGGGCAAATCTCAAAATACCCTCAGAGGTCTTGCGACCGCGGAGCGGTATTTTGTCGAGGGAAGACGCCGCCCGCCAGTCTCAGAATCACCCCCTTTGTCTTTTATTTCAGTTTCTGTCCCAACTTCTTCCTATATGGTCTGAGGACTTTGTGCAGAGAAGGGCGAACCCCTTGCACTAGTAGGCCTTGCTGAGGTTTACTTCAACAAATTGGCCCCCGAACAGGGACTCATCAGCGACTTGGACGGCCGACGGATTGGTCGTGACGAAGGATTGGCATCTCGCTGCGGACGGCAACCACAGCATTTTTCCCTTCTTTCTGATTTGACCATCCAGGTGGCGCCGGTCCTCGACTGAGATCCTTTTTGTTCATTCGTCGTGCAGTGACCATTTGCTCGATTTTAGAACTCAGCAGTTGGAACCTGGACGCCCTGTGATTGGTAAGAGACATTTTACGGCACTTGCTGTGGGTTTTGATGCCTTTGTTTGGTAATGATGTTTAGCACCATTTACTGTGGCTCTCGTGTTTTGGGTGACTAGTCAATTTGTGCCCTTTGAATTGATATATAAATTGCAATTTATATAAGCAGGTAATGAGGAGAATTTTCTCAAATTTAATTTTTGATTTGAACGGCACATCGTACTAGAGGTACCTTAAGTGCTACTTTGATTATAATACTGCGTATTCTGCACTATTTTTGGCATGCCTGTTTTTAGCGCACTTTGTAGGATGTGTTGCTTTTGTAATAGTACCAATTTGAGACTGGAAGAATCGCAACCGGCACCCCAGAGGGGACGCCCAATAAAGATATGTATGTTAAACATGGTCTTTCTTCTATAATGTACAGCACATTATGGAATAAATACACTTGTGCGGATCCTGAGTTACGTTGGCCTATGCATGGGTCATTTGATTTACGAAAGATTGAGTATGTGGAACAATGTATCTGTAAGCAAAGGTCTAGGCAAGATATGTTTGACTGTGTATGAATGTGGGAGAAGGAAGTGCATGGACGAATGAAGCGTGAGCAAGCCTTGCTTGAGAAAGAGCAGCGGAAGAATGTATATGTGAAAGCATTGGAAATGAGAAAGAAAGAAATAAACGATTTAAAGGAGATAGAAGAGAAAGAACGTAAATTACAGGTAACTGGACAATACACTGTTCGGCAACCTCTCTATCCTATCCTTAATAAACCGCACAATGATTTTTTGTTATTAGATCGCCCTCCACCTCCGTATGTCGTTCCTTCTGCCCTTCATGAGTTAGCTGAGGTCTCCGGTACGGAGCAACAGAAGATACGAGACAGTCGCTCTATGTTGCCTGCTGACCGTGCGTCTGAGCTTAGATCTATTGCTCGTAAAACTATTTGTAATGTTGTCTCTGCTTCTAAACTTTTAGACAATATGAAAGGGTGGACGGAAAAGGAGCAGCTATATTTTACTGAGGCATTTGGCACAGAAGTTATTGAACTATTTCGGAAATATTCTGATGAGTTAGAGCCCGATGATGTAGCAGCTGATCGTAAGCAAATGCGTGATGGTCTTTTTGTTTTCTCCCAGGTGGCTGATGCAATCAGGCGTTTGGTGAAATTATGTGTTGCGGCAGACCGTTTGCGAGAGGAGAAAAGGGCTGTGGACATAGTTGCACGGACATCTCAGACCGGCGGGGTGCAAGCTTCCATCTTCGGAACAGATAAGACTATGATAGTTCACGCGAAACCAATGCGGGAGGCCGCGCCTTTCTATGTTCCTCCTAAAGGATCGGGTGCAAGTGATGATAAAACTTCTGTTGATGCTAAGGGTTATTTTATTTATAATTGGGTGTATACTCCTTGGAATAGGGCAGATGTAATGGCACTTAATACAGCATTACCTGACCTGCGGAAAAATCCAGCCGCCTTTTATGAGGAAGTTGAGGGAGCAATTAGTTCTTGTACTATGACTTTGGCTGACAGTGATTTATTTTTCGGATTTATATTACCGCCAGATATGTGGAGAACTGTTCGTAAAGTTGATGATCGTGTAGTTTTTGGGGCGTCATGGAAAGATTTAGAACTGATGGACAGGGATAGGGAACCTGCGAAAAAGCTGTATCAGTTGATTCTAGATCTTCCAGCACCCATATTAGTTAAGTTAAAAACGATTATTCCCCCTAAAAAGATAGATTGGACTGTTTTAGCGTCTTGTAAGCAAAAGGCAGATGAATCGGTCTCTGATTTCTTTACACGCTTTGAAGAAGCATTTCATGATTTTAGCGGCCACTTATTGTCAGATGATACGGGCAGACATTTGTTTGTCGATAAATATGTTGCAAATCTGTTACCAGGAATAGCTAGTCGTCTAAAAGCTAGTGAAAGTTCATGGACTACCTCTCCTCCGGTTTCTCTTTTGAATATGGCTAAGTATTATGAACGTCAGGAATTAGAAGCAAAAGGTAGCGGGGATAAAAAGATTAAAGAATTAAAGATGAAGGTTATGTTGTCTCAAGCTTATGGTCCGCCTTTTAGAGGTAGTGATAGAGGTGGACGTGGATCTTATGGTTCTTCTTACACTCGTTTGAATTTGTCTGTTGATCACTGTGCGTATTGTAAGAAATTTGGGCATTGGGCTGCGATTGTCCAGCACTACGTGTTCAGCAGTGTTCACATGGTCGGGGACAAATGAGAAATCGCTCAGAATATTCAGGGCCTAGAAGAAGCACGAATGATCATGCTAGGTTTGATGCTAATGTACGAAGGCAGGATGGGTTTAACACTTTTGATAGTCGGAACCAATACCAGATGTCTAAACATGTGCAGCCTGATTTCCAAGGTTCTGCTTATGCATAGGATTGCCTAGGATGGGGTAAGGAATCAGTTGAAGTTCCAGTAGATCAGAGGGGTTCTTATGTTACAGCACATGTTTTGGGTTCTACTGATCAGTTTCTGGTTGATACAGGAGCTACTCGTAGCGCCTTGTCTAAACAATTGATTCCAAGGGCTCCCCTGTCTGGCTTAACCATTACATCGATAGATTTCGACGGAACACCTTCCCCTAGCCCATTGTCACAACCACTTGCATTCCATGTTGATAAATTTACTGCTCCATGTCCATTTTTGTTTTCTCCAAATACACCAGACAATATTGTGGGTCTTGATATGCTCAAGAATTTCAGGGCTACAATACGATGCTCTCCTGAAGGGGTGTGTGTTATTTTGAATGATAATCATCCTGTGATGGAAAGAGTTTGTCTTGTTAAAGAGGATATTGCATTAGCTTCACTCCCTAGTACTTTGTGGGCTACTTCAGATACTGATGTGGGACAAATGATTATTCCACTGGTACATATTAGTGTCACGGATGGAGCTGTATTGCCACGTTTGCCTCAATACAAAATTTCACGGGAGGGCGAAGAAGCACTCATACGAATTGTGCATGATCTTACTGAAGTTGGAGTTGTTGAGGAAGTTCTGTATAATGTTTGTAACAGTCCGATTCTTCCTATTCTGAAAAAGTATACTGATACTAGGATTTACCGATTCATTATTGATTTCCGATAAGTGAATAAGATTGTGGTACCACAATATCCTGTGGTATCTGACATCATGACTGCTTCTTACTTTGGTTCCCCCGACAGCAACTACGTTCTCTGTGATAAACTTTAAGAATGCTTTCTTTTCGATCCCTATTCCTCCTGACAGCCGATATTTGTTTGGTTTTACTTTGAATAAACAATCCTATAGATTTTGCAGAGTTCCTCAAGGCTATACTGAGAGTCCTAGTATTTATAGTCAAGCGTTAAAATGACAACTTGATTCTTTTGTTTTGCCTGAAGGTGTGGCTCTCATACAAAATGTCGATGATATTTTGTTGGCAGCTGATACCCCTGAGCAATGTGAAAAGTGCACTTTGTCCTTACTTTCTTTTCTTGCGTCACACCATCATAAAGTGTCCCGAAAGAAATTGCAATATTGTAGACCAAAGGTAACCTATTTAGGTCACCTTTTGTCTAAGGAGGGCCATGCACTTACATCAGATCGTATTCAAGCAATTTTAGACACACCAGTACCCTCTACTCAGAAATATGTTCATGCATTCCTTGGTCTTACTTCTTTTTGTAGGCAATGGATATTAGGGTTTTCACACACTGTCAAACCTTTGCTAGCACTTTTGACTAAAGATACTCCAATGCCCCTCCCATGGACAGATGAATGTGAGACTGCTTTCCGGCAGCTACGACAAGCCCTTTGTTCAGCAACAGTGTTAGGTACTCCAGATTACACGAAGCCTTTTGCACTTTACGTACATGAGAAAGATGGATGTGCATTGTCAGTTTTAGTGCAGACACATGGCGATAAGCAGCGTCCCTCTGCATATTTTTCAGCAGTACTTGATCCTGTCGCTCGAGCGTTGCCTGGGTGTTTTCATTCAGTTGCGGCAACAGCTGTGTCAATATGTCAGAGTGAAGGGATAGTTTTGTCACATAAGCTGTTGGTGTTAGTACCCCATGCGGTTGATGCTCTTTTAAATCAAACAAAGACGCAACATTTAACTAGCGCTCGCCTGACAGGATATGAATTCACATTGCTGGCTCCTCACATTACACTGAAGAGATGTGCAACACTAAATCCAGCCACTTTGTTGCCATATCCGGTGACTTAGCCTCAGTCACAAGAAACACATGATTGTATATTCCTTACCGAAGAACAGGCAAAGGGTCGTATTGATTTGCAAGATATGCCCCTTCCAGATGTAGACGGGGAATTGTGGGTTGATGGGTCTTGCTTGAAGTTGCCAGACGGTACGACCTCAGCTGCATATGCAATCGCCACAAAACACAAGGTAGTGGAGACAGCTCGTATACCACAGAAGTCAGCTCAAGCAGCTGAACTAATAGCTTTGACACGAGCATGTGAGCTTAGTTCTGTCTTATGTGTGAACATTTATACAGCCAGCCGCTATGCTTTTGGAGTGGCTCATGATTTTAGTTTGCTTTGGAAGGAGAGAGGCTTTCTCACATCCCACGGGATGCAGATAATGCACGGAGAATTAGTGCATAACCTCTTGACTGCATTGACATATCCAAAGAAAATAGCTATTGTGAAATGTAGTGCACACAAGAAAGTGACCGATAAGATAGGGCAAGGTAATGCCCTTGCGGACCGCGTAGCACATGAGACTGCGATGCAGCGAAGTACTACTTCTATGTATGTAGTGAAGTCACAAGCTGAACGTTGGCATAATGCTAGACAAGACGTATTAGATATACAGAAATCTGCTTCTGTGAAAGAACGTGAGCAATGGTCTGAAGAAGGAGAATTGGATGATGAGAGCTGTTGGCGGAATAAGCAGATGGATAAATGGAAATTGCCTATAGCTTTTGTACAACCTATGGTTCAGATGGCACATGGACTGGCACATGTTGGAGCTTCAACAATAACGAAGTTGCTTACGCAAGTTTGGGAGCATCCAGAAATTTCCAGTACAGCTAAGAGAGTAGTACAGTCTTGTTTGATATGTTTACAATACAATCCTGGAAAAGGGACACGAACTCCTGCGGGAGGGTTTGCTACACCAGCTGCACCTTTCGAAGTTCTACAAATGGATTATATTGAGCTTGAACGCTGCAACAATTTAAAGTATGTCTTGGTGGTGGTATCTGCCTTCAGTAAATGGATAGAGGCGTACCCCACAAAGGATAATACTGCCATTACCACAGCGAAGGTGCTTTTGAAAGAAATTTTCCATAGGTTTGGTGTTTGTATACTTTTATGGAATGATAACGGACCTCATTTTGTTAGGGAAGTTATTAAGTATGTCCTGAAAGGATTAGGGATCAAACAGAAGTTTCATGCGGTTTTCCACCCACAATCAGCAGGGTTGGTGGAAAGGTATAATGCTACTTTGAAGCTGAAGTTAGTGAAGATACAGGCTTCCACATCTTTAACTTGGCCGGATGCATTACCGTTGACATGTTTGTCTATTAGGTCAGTGCCACACTCTCGAACGGCCTTACCCCCTATGAAATAGTATTTGGAAGGCCAATGAATATTTGGGGAGTTCCTAAGCCAAATTCTGTATATGATGTACCTTGTGTCCTGATGAATGATTATTTGGCACAGTTAACCGACAATTTGGTTTCTATTCATCCACAGGTTCGAGAAGCACTTCCTGACAGATCTACAGGTGAAGGCCATGAACTCCGACCTGGTGACCAGGTGATGATTAAGTCCTTTGAAAGATCAAGCAGCTTGGAACCAAGGTGGCGAGGCCCAAAGCAGGTGCTCCTTGCGACAAGGACAGCAGTTCGAGTGACGAACCGAAAGAATTGGGTCCATAGTACTCACTGCAAGAGAGTGCTACCTACCTTGGTGGAACCTGCTGTGCTGACCGATCATCGAAAAATTTTGACTACGGAGAAAGGCCGTGCTTTATCACCTGACGAATCTGCAGAGTTCTTCCCGGACCATACGATTTCTGGAGTGTCTCGATATAATTTGAGACCGAGGAAAGAATCTGTAGTGCTGGAAAAAACTGGTTGAGCTACCGCCTTGGGTTAGTGAAACGGAGAGCCAATGTGGCAAGGGGGGGATCAGCCATGCATTAGAGCAGTGACACCTGTCTTGGCCCGTGGTGAAGAAATCAGCGGCTGCCCAAGGATAAGAGCTCCAACTATTGTTTTTAATTAATTTCTGAAAGGGTCGATTATCACTGTTGCTAAAATGAATAACAAAGTGATCATTAGTACTATGGGGTTTGTTGTTGTTTTGGTGGTTATAGCAATAATCACCAGGTTTGTTGAAAAGATGGCTCCTGCTCGTGAGTTTTTTGTTGCCACTACTCCAGTACCAGAGGATCACTATTACTTTACGCTTCCCTATCATGAGCAGAAGCACCGTCAATCGTACTTCAATAATACTTTCATTCAGATGTTCGATCATACTCATAATGCTACAAATTCTACTAACTGTTGGGTATGTGGAATGATACCTGCGCATCACCTTTCATTCCTCTTCCTTTTTCACACAATGGTTCTTGTCAAGCTTGGTATACGCTTTTGTTTGCATCTGGAAAACGTACAGAGGGCGGATTTCTTTTTCGCCTTAATAAAGTATGCTACCAAGACAAAGATGGGTATCCCCAAGCCAAAGGAACTAAATGGGAATGGGAAGAGTATCAACCGGACAATGTTTCAATACCATATGTCTTCACAAATATAAGAGACTCTGACAAGAAAGAACAATTTGTGATTTCTGTTACAAAAACTTAAGCAGATTTATGTATACGTAGCATTGGGCGAATTCCATTGGGGATAAGCGATTGTACCTTGATTTTAACTATTGAGGGGGTAAATAATAGTAGTTTTACAGCTTCACATAATACATATTTTGTTTGTGGTAACTATGGATATTACCAACTACCCGTTGATTGATCAGGTGTGTGTTATGTATCTTTTCTATTATGCCCTGCGTTTTTGGCACCTGCATCATATCACTGAGATTTTAAACTGTTCAATTACATCATTAAAAATAGATATAAAAGGACAATAACTACAAATGAGGTAGACTAAATGGACACTAGCCTGCAACAATATGTTGATTTTAATTTAGGGTTGTTCTCCTTTGTGGGTGCTGCGTTAAACAGTAGGAAAGTGAGACGATTGACTTGGGTTGTGGAAGCTGTTACCAATCAGGCAGCTCTGGCACTTGTGAATATTACCGAGGAGCTCCAAATTGCGAGGATTGTAGCATTACAAAATCGTATGGTTCTAGATGTGATATTAGCTGATCGAGGTGGTGCATGTCGCATCATCGGTAGTAGTTGCTGCGTTTTCATTCCAGATCACTCACCTTCAGTATATGATGCAATATCTAAATTGCATAAAATTGCTGCAGAAATTCACACAGAGACTGCTACTTGGACTTTTTCTGGATGGTTTGGGGCTCTTGTTTCCGCCTGGGGCTGGAAACTACTGACTATCCTGTGTGTAATGATTGCAATATTTTTCACATGCTGTATCTGTATTCAGTGTGGTCCAATGTTCTGCTCCATGTGTATTACTACTTGTATGCCTACCAAAAGAAATATTACAGAAATAAAAGCACAACACATGTTAGATAAGGAAATAGCTGAAATGATGAGCATAAATATACAAGATGAATATTTAGATTATCCCAGAAAGACGAATGTCTTCAGTTAATGCTGAAAGGGTCCTCTGTTGTAATTTAGTAGCGATTAGATTAAGCATTAGCAGAAGACATCTTGTATTTAGCAACTATTGTGAACATTTTGTGGAATCCATTTGTATTCATGGCAGCCATTATCTCTGCCACATGCTGCCATGTGCTCGCCATGTGCTCTGTCCTACCTTCCTGTTAACTACTCTTGAAAATCTGTCTAGTGACAAGGTCTATTTACCATCTCCCACTTTCGTACATGCCCAGTAAGATCTGCAGCTGTTAGTAATTAGTAACTGTTAGAAATGGGGTCTTTGGTTGACAGTCAGGTTATCCCCTGTTCAAGCAAGGACCCTCACTCTAGTCAGGGTAAAAGAGAATCACCCTCAGCTAACCCCTGCTTACCCCCTTGGTAGCTTGGCAGAGCAGTAGGCTTAACTTCAGATGATAGGTGTAAAGTATTTGTACCAACACACACAGTAACTTAATGAAAACACTACAAAATGGCACAAAACCAGTTTAGAAAAATAGGAAATATTTATCTAAACAAAACAAGACCAATAACGACAAAACTCCAACATACACAAGTCAAGTTATGAATTTTTAGAGATTAAACTCAAAAATAGCGCTTAGAAACAAAAATGCTTCGATGAGATGTTAACACAGCGTCGTGACGGAGTCGTTCCCAACAAGCCGACACCAGCGGCGCCGGACACGGAGTCGTGTAGACCCCCAAGTACAGTACCTTTGGTGAAGAGTGAAAACAAGCCGATGCGCGAAGTCGGGAATCGCGGCGTCTGTGCGAAACGTTGAATCCGTGCACTTCGAGCGGCGTCGGTCACGACGTGGTGCGGCGACTTCCACAGAGTCGCGGACTTCAGCGGGGCTGCAGCGGCACTGGCCTGCGAAGATGGTCGCGTTCCAGCAAAGGTTACGGCGTCGGGTGCAGGCGGCGTCACCGGATTCAGCAGCGGCGTTGGTCCGGATTCGTCCAAAGTCAATTTCCTTGGATTTCCACCAGCTTTCCTTTCAAGGGCCCAGGGACTGGATAGGGCACCACTTGTCAGAGCAGGAGTCTCTCCAGAGACTCCAGGTGCTGGCAGAGAGAAGTCTTTGCTGTCCCTGAGACTTCAAACAACAGGAGGCAAGCTCTAACTCAAGCCCTTGGAGATTTCTCCACAAGATGGAAGGCACACAAAGTCCAGTCTTTGCCCACTTACTCTGGCAGAAGCAGCGCTGCAGGAAAGCTCCACAAAGCACAGTCACAGGCAGGGCAGCACTTCTTCCTCAGCTATCAGCTCTTCTCCAGGCAGAGGTTCCTCTTGGTTCCAGAAGTGTTTCTAAAGTCTGTAGATTTGGGTGCCCTTCTTATACCCATTTTAGTCTTTGAAGTCACCTTTCTTCAAAGGGGACTCACACCTACTTGTGAAATCCTGCCTTGCCCAGGCAAGGCCTCAGACACACACCAGGGGGTTGGAGCCGGCATTGTCAGAGGCAGGCACAGTCCTTTCAGATGAGAGTGACCACTCCACCCCTCCCACCTAGCAGAGACGGTTAATCAGGAAATGCAGGTTACACCCCAGCCCCCTTTGTTTCACTGTCTAGTGTGAGGTGAAAAACAACCCAACTGTCAAACTGACCCAGACAGGGAATCCACAAACACGGCAGAGTCACAGAATGGTTTAAGCAAGAAAATGCTCACTTTCTAAAAGTGGCATTTTCAAACACACAATCTTAAAATCAACTTTACGAAAAGATTTATTTTTAAATTGTGAGTTCAGGGACCCCAAACTCCACATGTCCATCTACTCTCTAGGGGAATCTACACTTTAATCATATTTAAAGGTAGCCCCCATATTATCCTATGAGAGAGACAGGCCTTGCAACAGTGAAAAACGAAGTTGGCAGTATTTCACTGTCAGGACATATAAATCACATTACTATGGGGGTGATTCCAAAATTCCGCGGCCCCCATTCTGACATTCCCGCTGGGCCGGCGGGCGCTAACCAAGTTAGCGCCCGCCGGCCCAGCGGGAATGAGGCCGCAACACAGGAGCCGGCTCCGAATGGAGCCGGCGGTGTTGTGGCGGTGCGACGGGTGCAGTTGCACCCGTCGCGCTTTTCACTGTCTGCCATGCAGACAGTGAAAAGCAGGCCGGGGCCCTGTTAGGGGGCCCCTGCACTGCCCATGCCAGTGGCATGGGCAGTGCAGGGGCCCCCAGGGGCCCCAGGACACCCGTTACCGCCAGCCTCTTCCTGGCGGTGAAAACCGCCAGAAACAGGCTGGCGGTACGGGGGTCAGAATCCCCAGGGCAGCGCTGCCCTTGCGGATTCTCCCAGCCGGGGCAAAAACGGCGGATGACCGCCGGCCCCGGCAATCCGACCGCGGCTTTACCGCCGCGGTCGGAATGGGGATTGAAGCACCGCCAGCCTGTTGGCGGTGCTTCAGTCATTCGTGGCCCTGGCGGCCCAAGACCGCCAGGGTCAGAATGACCCCCTATATGTCCTACCTTATCCATACACTGCACCCTGCCCTTGGGGCTACCTAGGGCCTACCTTAGGGGTGCCTTACATGTAAGAAAAGGGAAGGTTTAGGCCTGGCAAGTGGGTACACTTGCCAAGTCGAATTTACAGTGTAAAAATACACACACAGATACTGCAGTGGCAGGTCTGAGACATGATTACAGAGCTACTTATGTGGGTGGCACAACCAGTGCTGCAGGCCCACTAGTAGCATTTGATTTACAGGCCCTGGCACCTCTAGTGCACCTTACTGGGGACTTACTAGTAAATCAAATAGGCCAATCATGGATAAACCAATTACATACAATTTACACGGAGAGCATTTGCACTTTAGCACTGGTTAGCAGTGGTAAAGTGCTCAGAGTTCAAAAGCCAACAGCGACAGGTCAGAAAAAATAGGAGGCAGGAGGCAAAAAGATTTGGGATGACCCTGCATAAGCAAAAGTCCAACACGACCCCCTACCAGCCTAAAGCCAGGGGAGAACAATCAATACCTTGATGTACTTCGCTGATTGGGGCGATAGAACAAGGACCCAGGGCCACAACAGCAGGGGCATGTTCCAGTTCTACGCCTTCCTGACTCCAGTTGGATCCCTCTGTCCATACTCTCAGGGCCCACTAAGCTAACCCATGGGGAACCCTTCTCCTCATCTGCAGATACCATCTGTGCAGCACCTAACTTTCCTTTGCTCACTGTTGTATCCCAATGGGCAGATAGTACCATAAGGGCCAACACAGTGGTGTTGCCCACTCCACCCCCAGGGTGTGACTCTCGTCCCACCCCCAGGGGCAACTCTGTCCACCAGGACAGCAAGCCACAGTGACCCCTGACACCTGTCAGGGAAGAGAGCCCGACCTCAGGCCTCTTCAACCACTGTGGCTGTGGAGAGTGGGGGGCGGTAGCCCCAGGTGCCTGGCACCCTTTGACCACTCTCCCTTCCACCAGGTCAGGGATGACAACCTGACCCTGGTCCTCCCCTCTGGGGCTCTGTACCCTCCCTGGAGAAGCGGCACCCCCAGAGTCAAAAACTGTCAGGGTGCTTGTAGAAGCAGTCCTGCACAATTCTTCCACCAGTGCAGGGCTGTTAACCTGCAACTGGTCCGCCAACCTGGGGTCTGTACCTTCAGGTTGGACCAGGGCCAGGGGTGAGGCTTCCCTCTCCCTGCCCTCCCTTCTGGGGTCCTGCACCCCCCAACTAGGAGTGCCCCCCCAGAAGACAACATGGTAGGGGCATTGTTAGCAGTAGCCCCTTCCTCCAGGTCAGGGGGGACACCCTGAACCTGGCCTTCTAATCCAGGGTCTGTGCCCTTAGATTGCACTGGGGTCAGGGGTGAGTCTCTCTCTTCCCTTCCCCTACTTTCAGGGTTTTGCACCCCCCTCTCAGGGAGAGTACCCCTTGAAATCACACCAGGGGGGGTGATTGGGCAAACCGCCCCCCCTTTCAGGTCAGGGTTTACCCCCTGCACCTGATCCTCCAGTCCAGGGTCTGTACCCACAGACTGGACCACTGCCTGGCAACCCAGGACTTCTTGGGGGGCATACCTACCCCCAACAGGTCAGAGTTTACCCTCTGAACCTGGTCATCCAACCCAGAGTCACCACCCTGAGGTTGAACCACTGCCTGCCGCACCAGGACTTCCAGGGGGGCACACCTACCCCCCTCAGGGGACACACCGTCCCCAAGGGCCACACAAGAGTCTGTCTGGCGCATGTCTCCTGACACCTACCCATCTGGCAGAGCCGGGATTCCCCTCAACCCAAAAATGGTCTCACCAAGGTCATTCCTGGGGGGCTCTGCTCTCAGAGCTGACCCCTGACCCTCCAGGTTCTCCACTGGGGTCCGCAACCCCCTCTCAACCCTCTGTCTGGACTTCTGCACCCCCTCACTAGGAGTGGTACTGCCAGACACCAGAACTGGTGGGACGCTGGCTACAGCCGCCCCCCCCAAGTTCTCCTGACACTGTGGGATCTCCCTCAACAGATGGCCCTATGGTACAGGCTAGGCTCCCCTCCTTGTGTTCCCTCATGGAACCCTCCAGGACCTGGGACCGGATCTCGGGCACCTTGGACCTCAGCCTATCCCCATTCCCTCTCCTCAGAGACTAGACATGGGGTCCCTCACCCATCCCACTACACTGGGACCTACCTGGGACACTACAATCCTTCCCTACCTCACCTGGTTGGGAAATACATAGACCACTCCTCTCAGGAGCCCCCCCAAATGCCTCTTCAGACTCTCTGGTACTCACCAAGAGGTCTGCCTCCATTGTAAGCTCCCTGGGGTCAGAGAACTCACACTCCACCTGGTGTTGGCGTAGCTCTGGAAAATAAGGACTAGACATATGCTCTCCAGCAATTACATCACTCAGCCCCTCACATGAATTAACCAAAGTACCCTTCACCCAACCATCCAGTGACTCTGCTTTGAAAAAGCACCCCACATCACCCTCCTGAGACTGGTGAGACAGTACCTGACTGTCCCTGACACTCAACCCACACTCTTCTGGGATATCTTCACACTCCATAACCAGGACTTATACCCGGGGGGAACCCCTCTTCCTAGCACTCTCACCTAGAGTCAGTAGAGTGTCCCTCCCACCAGTAGGAATATGACTCCCCATGCCAGTTCCCCAATCCACCTCAGGGACCCTGAGCATCACTGGAGCTACCTCATACCCCTGAACCTCCTGGTGTGTGTTAACTCCCTCCTTCAAGTACGGCACCACATCTCTGGGCATGTGCACTTCTTCAGCAGCACTAGATATAACATTGTTGCTGCCACCATTCCAGCTGGATTCAGACCTCATGACTTCTAGCACCTTCATTTTAAGCTTGTAAGCATAAATCATCCTTTTTATCTCTAAGTCCCTTTCCCACTTGTCATACTCCCTTTGCATCCTCAACTTTTCTGCCTCCAACCGGCGAGCCCTTTCTGCCTGTCTGTCCTGCACATCTTTAGCAGTCAGACCCTTAGAGGACCTACTGCTATCACTCCTGGAGAACCTCCCCCCAGGTGTAACAGGTACCTCTAATACACCACGGTGTAGACTCTCCACTTTCCCGTCCCTATCTTCTGTGTGCCCCCCAGCTTCCTTGGCTGTCACCCAGGCCCTCAATGCCTCTTGTAGCTCACCCTTCCTGGCAGAGCTCTTAACGTGACAGGCAAGATCTTCACAGAACTGTTTCAATTGAGCAACTGAGTACCTCTTCAGTTTTCCTAATTCAAGCACAGCTCCAGCTGTTGCCTCTCCAGATTGAGACATGATGGCAACAAGTGCAAAGTTCCAACGGCAGAAAACAAGTTCCCAATGAAGTAAAAAGAATCAGTCAAGGGATAAGCAAAATCATGGAAGTAGAACAAAAAGGAGTCCCAAAGAGAAAAATGAAAGATCACCAAACAAGTAGTATGTGGTCACGTAGTGGTCTGAGATCAAAAAAGTAGTGTACACTTAATCACTGTATGTCAAGTACAAACACAAGTCCAAATCCCAACCGCTGATCACCAATGTTAGAAATGGGGTCTTTGGTTGACAGTCAGGTTACCCCCTGTTCAAGCAAGGACCCTCACTCTAGTCAGGGTAAAAGAGAATCACCCTCAGCTAACCCCTGCTTACCCCCTTGGTAGCTTAGCAGAGCAGTAGGCTTAACTTCAGAGTGCTAGGTGTAAAGTATTTGTACCAACACACACAGTAACTTAATGAAAACACTACAAAATGACACAAAACCAGTTTAGAAAAATAGGAAATATTTATCTAAACAAAACAAGACCACAACGACAAAAATCCAACATACACAAGTCAAGTTATGAATTTTGAGAGATTAAACTAAAAAATAGCACTTAGAAACAAAAATGCTTCAATGAGATGTTAACACGGCGTCATAACTGAGTCGTTCCCAACAAGCCGACACCAGCGGCGCCGGACACGGAGTCGTGTAGACCCCCAAGTACAGTACCTTTGGTGAAGAGTGAAAACAAGCCGATGCGTGAAGTCGGGAATCGCGGCATCTGTGCGAAACGTTGAATCCGTGCACTTCGAGCGGCGTCGGTCACGACGTGGTGCAGCGACTTCCACGGAGTTGCGGACTTCAGCGGGGCTGCAGCGGCATCGGGCCTGCGAAGAGCGTCGCGTTCCAGCAAAGGTTACGGCGTCGGGTGCAGGCGGCGTCACCGGATTCAGCAGCGGCGTCGGTCCGGAGTCGTCCGAAGTCGATTTCCTTGGATTTCCACCAGCTTTCCTTTCAAGGGCCCAGGGACTGGATAGGGCACCACTTGTCAGAGCAGGAGTCTCTCCAGAGACTCCAGGTGCTGGCAGAGAGAAGTCTTTGCTGTCCCTGAGACTTCAAACAACAGGAGGCAAGCTCTAACTCAAGCCCTTGGAGATTTCTCCACAAGATGGAAGGCACACAAAGTCCAGTCTTTGCCCTCTTACTCTGGCAGAAGCAGCGCTGCAGGAAAGCTCCACAAAGCACAGTCACAGGCAGGGCAGCACTTCTTCCTCAGCTATCAGCTCTTCTCCAGGCAGAGGTTCCTCTTGGTTCCAGAAGTGTTTCTAAAGTCTGTAGATTTGGGTGCCCTTCTTTTACCCATTTTAGTCTTTGAAGTCACCTTTCTTCAAAGGGAACTCACACCTACTTGTGAAATCCTGCCTTGCCCAGGCAAGGCCTCAGACACACACCAGGGGGTTGGAGCCGGCATTGTCAGAGGCAGGCACAGTCCTTTCAGATGAGAGTGACCACTCCACCCCTCCCTCCTAGCAGAGATGGTTAATCAGGAAATGCAGGTTACACCCCAGCCCCCTTTGTGCCACTGTCTAGTGTGAGGTGAAAAACAACCCAACTGTCAAACTGACTGTAGGAGGCTGGACTGGATTGTAGTGAGTACCAAGGGGTACTTACACCTTGCACCAGGCCCAGGTATCCCTTATTAGTGTATAGGGTGTCTAGCAGCTTAGGCTGATAGATAATGGTAGCTTAGCAGAGCAGCTTAGGCTGAACTAGGAGACGAGTGAAGCTCCTACAGTACCACTAGTGTCATATGCACAATATCATAAGAAAACACAATACACAGATATACTAAAAATAAAGGTACTTTATTTTTATGACAATATGCCAAAAGTATCTCAGTGAGTACCCTCAGTATGAGGATAGCAAATATACACAAGATATATGTGCACAATACCAAAATATGCAGTAATAGTATTAGAAAACAGTGCAAACAATGTATAGTTACAATAGGATGCAATGGGGACACATAGGGATAGGGGCAACACAAACCATATACTCCAGAAGTGGAATGCGAACCACGAATGGACCCCAAACCTATGTGACCTTGTAGAGGGTCGCTGGGACTGTAAGAAAACAGTTAGGGTTAGAAAAATAGCCCACCCCAAGACCCTGAAAAGTGAGTGCAAAGTGCACTAAAGTTCCCCAAAGGACTTAGAAGTCGTGATAGGGGAATTCTGCAGGAAAGACACAAATCAGCAATGCAACAACGATGGATTTCCAAACGAGGGTACCTGTGGAACAAGGGGACCAAGTCCAAAAGTCACAAGCAAGTCGGAGATGGGCAGATGCCCAGGAAATGCCAGCTGTGGGTGCAAAGAAGCTGCTACTGGACAGTAGAAGCTGAAGATTCTGCAGGAACGACAAGGGCTAGGAACTTCCCCTTTGGAGGACGGATCCCTCATGCTGTGGAGAGTCGTGCAGAAGTGTTTTCCTGGAGAAAGACCGCCAACAAGCCTTGCTAGCTGCAAATCGTGCAGTTAGGGTTTTTTGGATGCTGCTGTGGCCCAGGAGGGACCAGGATGTCGCCAATTGCGTCTGGGGACAGAGAGGCGTCGAGCAAGACAAGGAGCCCTCTCAGAAGCAGGCAGCACCCGCAGAAGTGCCGGAACAGGCACTATGAAGTGGAGTGAAACGGTGCTCACCCGAAGTTGCACAAAGGAGTCCCACGCCGCCGGAGGACAACTTAGGAGGTCGTGCAATGCAGGTTAGAGTGCCGTGGACCCAGGCTGGACTGTGCACAAAGGATTTCCGCCGGAAGTGCACGGAGGCCGGAGTAGCTGCAGAAGTCGCGGTTCCCAGCAATGCAGTCTGGCGTGGGGAGGCAAGGACTTACCTCCACCAAACTTGGACTGAAGAGTCACTGGACTGTGGGAGTCACTTGGAGAGAGTTACTGGATTCAAGGGACCTCGCTCGTCGTGCTGAGAGGAGACCCAGGGTACCGGTGATGCAGTTCTTTGGTGCCTGCGGTTGCAGGGGGACGATTCTGTCGACCCACAGGAGATTTCTTTGGAGCTTCTAGTGCAGAAAGGAGGCAGACTACCCCCACAGCATGCACCACCAGGAAAACAGTCGAGAAGGCGGCAGGATCAGTGTTACAGAGTTGCAGTAGTCGTCTTCGCTACTTTGTTGCAGTTTTGCAGGCTTCCAGCGCGGTCAGCAGTTGATTCCTTGGCAGAAGGTGAAGAGAGAGATGCAGAGGAACTCGGATGAGCTCTTGCATTCGTTATCTAAGGAATCCCCAAAGATAGAGACCCTAAATAGCCAGAAAAGAGGGTTTGGCTACTTAGGAGAGAGGATAGGCTAGCAACACCTGAAGGAGCCTATCAGAAGGAGTCTCTGACGTCACCTGCTGGCACTGGCCACTCAGAGCAGTCCAGTGTGCCAGCAGCACCTCTGTTTCCAAGATGGCAGAGGTCTGGAGCACACTGGAGGAGCTCTGGGCACCTCCCAGGGGAGGTGCAGGTCAGGGGAGTGGTCACTCCCCTTTCCTTTGTCCAGTTTCGCGCCAGAGCAGGGCTGAGGGGTCCCTGAACCGGTGTAGACTGGCTTATGCAGAAATGGGCACCATCTGTGCCCATGAAAGCATTTCCAGAGGCTGGGGGAGGCTACTCCTCCCCAGCCCTAACACCATTTTCCAAAGGGAGAGGGTGTAACACCCTCTCTCTGAGGAAGTCCTTTGTTCTGCCTTCCTGGGCCAGGCCTGGCTGGACCCCAGGAGGGCAGAAACCTGTCTGAGGGGTTGGCAGCAGCAGCAGCTGCAGTGAAACCCCGGGAAAGGCAGTTTGGCAGTGCCAGGGTCTGTGCTAGAGACCCGTGGGATCATGGGATTGTGCCAACTATGCCAGGATGGTATAGAGGGGGCAATTGCATGATCATAGACATGTTACATGGCCATATTCGGAGTTACCGTTGTGAAGCTACATATAGGTAGTGACCTATATGTAGTGCACGCGTGTAATGGTGTCCCCACACTCACAAAGTCTGGGGAATTGGCCCTGAACAATGTGGGGGCACCTTGGCTAGTGCCAGGGTGCCCACACACTAAGTAACTTAGCACCCAACCTTTACCAGGTAAAGGTTAGACATATAGGTGACTTATAAGTTACTTAAGTGCAGTGTAAAACGTGGACGTTATTTCGCTCAGGCTGCAGTGGCAGGCCTGTGTAAGAATTGTCAGAGCTCCCTATGGGTGGCAAAAGAAATGCTGCAGCCCATAGGGATCTCCTGGAACCCCAATACCCTGGGTACCTCAGTACCATATACTAGGGAATTATAAGGGTGTTCCAGTATGCCAATGTAAATTGGTAAAATTGGTCACTAGCCTGTTAGTGACAATTTGAAAGAAATGAGAGAGCATGACCACTGAGGTTCTGATTAGCAGAGCCTCAGTGAGACAGTTAGTCATAACACAGGTAACACATTCAGGCACACTTATGAGCACTGGGGCCCTGGCTGGCAGGGTCCCAGTGACACATACAACTAAAACAACATATATACAGTGAAAAATGGGGGTAACATGCCAGGCAAGATGGTACTTTCCTACACTGACCCAGACAGGGAATCCACAAACACAGCAGAGTCACAGAATGGTTTAAGCAAGAAAATGCTCACTTTCTAAAAGAGGCATTTTCAAACGCACAATCTTAAAATCAACTTTACGAAAAGATGTATTTTTAAATTGTGAGTTCAGGGACCCCAAACTCCACATGTCCATCTACTCTCTAGGGGAATCTACACTTTAATCATATTTAAAGGTAGCCCCCATATTATCCTATGAGAGAGACAGGCCTTGCAACAGTGAAAAACGAAGTTGGCAGTATTTCACTGTCAGGACATATAAATCACATTACTATATGTCCTACCTTATCCATACACTGCACCCTGCCCTTGGGGCTATCTAGGGCCTACCGTAGGGGTGCCTTACATGTAAGAAAAGGGAAGGTTTAGGCCTGGCAAGTGGGTACACTTGCCAAGTCGAATTTACAGTGTAAAAATACACACACAGACACTGCAGTGGCAGGTCTGAGACCTGATTACAGAGCTACTTATGTGGGTGGCACAACCAGTGCTGCAGGCCCACTAGTAGCATTTGATTTATAGGCCCTGGCACCTCTAGTGCACCTTACTAGGGACTTACTAGTAAATCAAATAGGCCAATCATGGATAAACCAATTACATACAATTTACACGGAGAGCATTTGCACTTTAGCACTGGTTAGCAGTGGTAAAGTGCTCAGAGTTCAAAAGCCAACAGCGACAGGTCAGAAAAAATAGGAGGCAGGAGGCAAAAAGATTCGGGATGACCCTGCATAAGCAAAAGTCCAACAGTAACAGACAGTAATGTGTCTACTAGTCCTTGAAAACTGTTAGCTCCTCCTACCTGTTGACTGTGTATTTCCATATGACCTTATATATGTCTTGCTTCTATAATTGTACCACCTTCTTTTTAGCCCCTGCATGGGTATAAAAGGACCATGCTCTCTTAGTTCAGTGTGCTACTTCAAACATTGCCGAAGGGTGCTGTTTGAACTGTAGTACCACCTCTTGAGTTTTAATAAACTTTGTCTTTTATTTCAGTTTCTGTGCCAACTTCTTCCTATATGGTCTGAGGACTTTGTGCAGAGAAGGGCGAACCCCTTGCACTAGTAAGCCTTGCTGAGGCTTACTTCGACAGTACTACATCAAGATCAGGACACCAGCTTGAAATATAATAAGAGGGCTAAACCAGATTTTTATGAGATCATTAGTAATCTAACACGAGAGGTTAAGGAATGAAGGTGCCTGGTAGAAATCCTGGTAAAATATTCAAAGGATACAAAGAGAATGGTAAATAATGGAGAGCTAGACATAAAAAGAAACTCTCCTAGACCTTTGTATCCACTAAGTAGATTTCAAACTCCCCTACAATCCCTAGCACAGCATAGTAAAAATCCAGAACAGTGTAATGCCACATACCTGACACACGGACAGAGAGGGTGGGACAACAAATGTAACAGCAGGGCATGGGAGTGTATTGGTTCTCAGATAGGTGAATAGCACAAGGAAGTATGTAGAATTTCTTTGGAGGCCGTCTTGAGACCCGGGCCCCTGAGATAGAAGTGAGGCACTTGGAAAAATTATATGATCAACCTCTCAATAGGAGTGCAAACAGCTCCATATATACACAACATCATGAGAGTATTTTGAGGAACTCCAAGGAACATGTAGTCTATTTAACCAATGTGCCTCTAATGAATCACCCAGGCAGGGAAGATAGGGACTCCCTAAAAAATAAGCTTACCCACTAGATTAGACATAAGCAACAATGCTTATCATTTATACTTTCAGATATTGTAAAAGCAGAAAGGCTATCAGGAGGTAATAGAAGGTACGACGCCATTGCAATAACAGTGAAGGATAAGAGATTAGTAGATTGCCTTATTGCCATGGAGTTGAGATCTGGACCCTCTTTCAAATAAAATATGAGGTTTAGATTATTTAATCCCTTTTCCCCAGATTCCCTAGCCTTGAGGGATAGCCAAAGAGGACTGGAACAGAAAGTAAGGCCAAGAGATAGTGAACATGAGACCATAGACTGACTGATCCATACTAGCACATCGGGCCAGGACTTGACCCCAATTGTAACAACAGATGAAACTCTAGGTGACAATAGCCAGCAGAATATGAGGCTTGGGAGGCCTGTGGGGTCAATACCTAACCACAATGACCCTGTTGTATCCCAGGGATAGGCAACAAGATCTGTGTGCTCAATTATTAGGGATACTGTCTCCATATTATCATGGAATGTGGCGGGTCTAAGGAGCAAGCTAACTGATCCAGATTGGCATGATTATGTTGACCAATTTCATCTGTGTCTCTTCCAAGAGATTTGGTTAGTGGAACCACCGTACAATTTGGGTTATAAAACGTATTTTGTGAGTGCCATCCCGGCATCCAGTGGGAGAGCGTCTGGGCGACTGGTCTTATGGGTAAAAATGCATAATACAGCCTCACTGATATTTTGGGGGTGTCAATTGATACTAAAAACAAAATCTTATACCATATTTTTAATGTCTAAGAGAACAAACCAGGAGTCATGTGCAATAAGCATCTTAGATGCTATGTTAGGATACACCTCTGAAGGTGAACCAATAATAATAGGAGGTGATTTTAACTGTAATTATGAACCCATAGTCGGAATCGACCGTTTGTTAGAAGACGAAGATATAGTAAGAGGTGTTACCCTTATGACCACCAAAGAAACAGTTCCATGCATGGCTGCAGCCCTGCAAATAATAAGTTTTACTTTACAACATGGGTTAAGGGCATGCAATGGCAGAATAGTACAGTAGGACTCTAACTTGGATACATTCCAAAGAGGTAGGGTACGCTCAAGACTCAATTATATCATACATAGCACAATCTCATGGGATAGGATAAAGACATTTAAAATTGACAACAGAAGAGAAAGTGATAACTTCCTGCTAAGCATGGAATTGAAGAGATTGAACCTAAATACAAGTTGCTCAGGAAGGAATAGGACTGAAATAACACCCTCTGTCAGTAACAATCACAGATCAGTAAAATGGCCCCAAGTATTCAGTAATTTGGAGGCTATGGCAACTATATATACCCAATTTGCTAACTTGTGGCACCCATATGTCTATGCAAGGCCTAATGAAATACCAATACTTGCCATACATCAATCCTTGACTACATGGCTGAGGTCCAATTTTACTAAAATGATACAACAAAAGTCATATCAAGGAGAAAACGCCACTAGGAAATCTAACCCCTGGTATACATCTGTATGCAAAGAAGGAAAAAAAATATTATTCCAATCCCTAAAATCACAAAATCTGACAGGAATACAACAAGCAAGGGCTAGCTACAGGAAAATCTTGACCAAGGCAGAGAAAAGGTGGGAGGATCAAAATTGGGCTGACCTTCTTACTGCAGCTAAGCAAAAAGATACATTAACTTTTTGGAGGATAGTTGCACATGGAAGTAAAGAGTGGATATCTAACACTGAGCATCATAAAGATCCGGCTACATGGGTTTGTCATTTTACTGATCTTTATTCGGATTCCATTAACCACTTCTACCACCCTCCTCCTACAGGGGAGCAATTGATAGTAGTCCCAGCGGAGAATATCTGCTTTAGTCTAGAGAAAACAGTGGCAGCTATACAAACTATGAAATCAGGCAAAGCCCCAGGCCTGGACACGATCCCAGCAGATTTATTTAAACATAATATTGACATTTGGGGCCCATACATAAACCTAATAAGCAATGCAATAGCAAGAGGAGGCCCCATTTCTGAGATGTGGAAAGGAGCGGAAATTATTCCAGTCTATAAAAAAGGATCCAGGCAAGTGCAACTATAGGCCGATCAGCTTAATTGATGCATCACACAAAATCTATGCCAAACAGGTGCTACAAAAATTGCTGATTGGATGGAGGAGGGAAATCTTTTATCATCTTGCCAAGCAGGTTTCAGGCCGAGAACTAGTGCAATTGATCAGGTCTTCAGGCTTTTATGCATTATGTGGAAATATTCTACATTGCAAAAAAGCCATCTTTATATAGCATTTGTGGATCTACGCGCTGCCTTTGACCTGGTTCTGAGGGGTAACTTATGGGCCTCGCTAAGTAAACTAGATATTCCAGAACATCTCCTAGCTCAGATAATCAGGCTGCACGAAAATATCTATGCAAAGGTTAGATGGGGTCCAAACGGGGAACTAACAGATCTTATCCCCATAAATAGGGGAGTGAGACACGGGTGCGTACTGCACCCACCCTATTCTCTCTCTATATCAATGATGTAGTTAATCACCTAAAACAATGTGTACACGATTCCCCGAGATTAAGCAGGGATAATGTCCCTGTTCTCCTTTTTTCAGACAATACTATCTTAATGTCTCAAATGTCTAATGAGTTTTGTGTGGAAAAGGGGTTAGAAATCAATGTAACCAAAACAAAATATTTAATTGTTAGACCCAACAGACTCCTTAGAAGGAATATTTTGATTCATGGGCAAACATTGGAACGTGTAAAACATTTTAACTACCTAGGGATAATGTTGGATTCTAAATTATCATGGACTCTGCATGTGGATAAAGCTAAAACATCCCTTGTGTATAATTCCACAGCAATTAGTACCAAATACCGAAAATCGAGGGCAGCAGCAGTATCTCCTGTGCTTGAGGTTTACAGATACAAAGCACAAGCTGCTGCTTTATACGGGGCAGAAATATGGGGATCAGAAAATCTGAAACAACTAATGTTACAAGAAAACATCTTTATGAGAAGTATACTAGGGTTACCTGCATCAACACCCCTGGTCCCAATGTTCCTAGACCTGAATATAAAGTAAATTGATCATTTGGCAATATTAAGACCTATGATGTATTGGTGCAGTCTTTGGACAGTACCAGTTTGAACTAAAGGAGCTAGTCGATTTAGATAGATCTGTATCTTCCCCTTGGTTCCACCATGTGAGGTTCTGGTTTCTCAAACTGGGGGCTTAAATCCTTCTCGGACGATCCTTATACTCCTACTGTGCATTCAAAGGTTCTCCTGAAAGGAGTGAACTGGGAGCATTATCTTTCTAACCTCCATCGAAATGTGAATTTGGGAAGATTAACCACCCAGTTCCTGAATATTAAACAAAAACCCAACTTTGAAGAAGGGCTAGATGTAATACATCCAAGGTGTGCAAACATACTTTACATGAAATTTCTGTACAAAATCCTGCAAATTAAGGCATATACTGTAAAATGGGGCCGGTTGAGAAATAATAGAGACAATCCAATTTGCAACTTGTGCATATGAGGAGTATTGAAACTATTGAGCATGTGCTATTCTTGTGCAAAGCTTATGATAAACCTAGGACGTGGCTCTGCCCGATTTGTATTAATATAGGAATAAGGAAGTACAAGGAAGCAGCAAGAATTTTGAGGTCCAATACCACTCCTTATATAGTATTTGGAATAAGCCGATTCCTATTAGCAGCTGCATATATTAGAGACAAAGAGGCCCTAAGTCTCTAGATTATCGTAGGCTATGCAATTTTTATTGTAACCTAAAGATAAGACCACTCTCTTATTGCTGTAAAATGTATTTAAGATAGATAATTTTGTATATTAAGTGCTGAGAATATTGAGCATAGATTTTAATTAATTAAATTTGTTTTAGCATCTTGCACCTCATAATTCAATTAGATCTCATTGTTTCTTTGGGCCAGGCCATATTGGTGCTTAATTTCTTCTCTGCTTAACTATATTCTAAAGGACATTGTCAACATTATACTGTTCTAGTACGGGAGATAGAGAAGTGACATAAAGTACTCTTGCTGACACTAGAACTAGGAGAATTGAAGAACAATTGTGATTGCTAACAAGAGCGGAGGAAGATTAGAATTGTTGTCAGGAGCTAGCATCCCATACCCTAGGATGAAATTATTAGAAGTCGGTTATATCCATGCAAAACAACAAGTTCCCCAAATCCTATTAGCATGCCATCTGTGTTTCCAACTTTAAGATCCAAGGTATTATTATGTGGAAGAAACTTGACATATTGGACCTAGCTCTAAGAGTTTATTGAATTAGGTTAAGTAAAAGGAATCTAAGCAAACCAGGATTGTTGATGCAAACTTGATCAATTGATTGCTAATGATTCATTGTATTATTGTTTTTAGGAGGTTTTATTGATATTTATGTACATATTTTAGTACTGTTATTTTATTGATGTATCTTTTTATGGCTTATAGCCGATAAAAGATGTGTACGTGTCCTAATTAATGCTTTTGTTGCAGCAATCTTTGGGCTACAAGCAGGGCACAAGTTGAAATCCTGGTAAAATAGCTCAGTGAGTTATACATTGATTCAAACAGCTTAATCTATCTAGGAAAATCTTGAAAGCTTGTAGGTTTTACCTGAACCTTTGATTATTGTAAAATTAATAAATTGTGTAGTAAAAGTACTTATTGAGTGCCGAGAAATTCAGTGTGTATTTTGTGCTATATAAATGATTACGAGACTAACTACCAACATTGACAACATACATGTCATTCCAATTTGTCTCACTATTAACATGATTTTGTTCAACTCTCTGATACACGCTTTCCCTCTCTCTATTCACTTTCTATATTAAAAGTAAAATATGCACTTTATTAATTTAGAATAACCCATTTTCTTCTTGACTATCTCATAGATTATAATTACCCCAATTTTACAATGTACTTTCATGCATTTGCCAGCTTTGTTTTTTTCTACCCTGTGCTACATCCCAGTAATATGGAGCATGTGCCAGTTCTTAGTAAAATACTCAAATAAAATCCTTACATAATGTGAATGTTGATCATACATAGACTTGCACATCTTACAGAAACACAGATCATGAGAAAGTCTAAAAAATATTGAAATTGCTCAGAAACCTGTGATCATAAAGCAGAAGCACCTTGATCCATCATTCCTGAACCATCTCAAGTGGTCAATTTTGAGAAAACTAACAGAAATAACTACCTTCATTCAGATCATAAACTTTATGGAAGAAAACAACCTACTCTCCAATAACTAAATTGGCTTGTGTCCTGGCAGGAAACCTAACCCACCCTGATGTCTATCTAAATTGACCAGAATACATTATTTGACAGAAATGAAGCTACCGCCCTACCTAGTCTGGCTCTGTCTGCAGTATCTGACACAGTGCACCAATCCTTGCTACTACTGAGCTAAAGGAACCTTGCATACAAGAAAATATCCTAGGCTGGATTGTCTTCCCCCACTCCAAAAGGTCAAGCATCATCCCACTCCCTCACTGTATCCTATCAATTAAGCACCTCTCTGCACAGAGTCAGAGATACTTCTATATTCTATCATCTTTCTATTTGTATTCAGTGCCTACCCTAGCCCACTGCCAATCTCATGTGACAATCTTGGGCTGATAGTACCACCTCCTACAGTCCTTTTTGAATGGCTCAGGAGCACCTCTTCCATTTAGGAAAGTTGCTAGCCGTGGGCAGGGTCTTTGGACACCAGCCCACATTTCTAGTATCATTGGAACACATCATTACATACTCGGACTTGTTCTGCATCCTATAGGACGTTATTCATATGCCTTCATATGCATCATTCTAGGTCTGCTAGTCAGGGGCTACTAATAAAGTTCAAAGATAATTAAGTCTTAGCTTCTGAGCATGTGTGGACCAAAGGGCAACTAGAACAGCCTGAGATTAGGTTACAGCATACACAGGTCAAGCTCAGCCCCCAAGACTATGCCACAGAAGAAAAGGGTCATGCCTTGCTCCCAAAGACATGGGCTCAGGGTTTGTTTGATCAGAGTGGCATCCAACAGAATGGCAAAAGCCAAATTGCTGACCATATGTGGTTGTAATGCTTTAGGTCATATGTGGTCACTGGGTACCCTTTATTATCCCTGGGACCAGCCAACAGAGCACATACAGCAAGGAGGTATTTAATGAACACTTAGTGAAAGTCATTGCACCAAGCATGTACCTATGCACGTATTTGTTATGAGAGGAGGGTAGGCCACTACGCTTGTTAACCCCCACTCCAGTCTTTAGATCCCATGTTACATAAACACAGAGTGCAAACTAAATAAGAGACATAAATAACTAAAGGGTGAATAAACATGATGTAAAAGGTGAAACTAGTCCATACTATTAATGAAACAGTGGAGGATGCAAATCCTCCAACCTAGAAAGCATGATGACGTCCTAGGCTGGGCTTCTGTTGAAACCCATGAAATCCAGCAAACATTCTCACACAAAAGAGGAATCCAGCCCTTCCAAGCCTAGGATGGTAAAGAGGAAAAGCCTAGATCAATTAAGAATGCCAAAAGAAGACCACAGGGAGCTCAACAGCGCACTGCAGCAGATCGGGACCATCGCTCATCAGGCCAATATGGTGACCACAAAAAAGAGACAAAGAGGCCCTTGATTCCTGCCTAGGGCAACTGATGAAGGCAGTGTGGACCACACAGAGTCCCGTACGTTGAAGACAGGTGAGCGGGAGAAAATCTGGTGAGACGGGTCACCCCCAGTGCATTATAGAGGTGGGCATAACTGGGAGATGCAACCATCATACCGCAGCCTGTGCCAACAGTCATCTGCAAGTCTGGAAGTGTGAGGTGGAAATCACAAAAGTTTGAAGGGGACTCCAGCAAACACTAGGAAGATGTGCTTGACCACAGTCTAGAAGCTGATGTCCCCATGACTTAAAAGAAGGAGTCGCTTTGATAAATATGGAATAAAATGGGCCCCGGAAGAGAGCAAGGAGATCAAAGAACAGGAAGACCCAGACCACCCCTAAAAAAAGAAGTAGTTGATGGTGGTCAAGAAGACCAGAAAGGCCTTTGAGCAAAAGATCAATAAAGTGGCAACAGATATTAATCTCTTAAGAACTAACCTAAATAAAATATCGGAAAGAGTGCAACAGTCGAACACACAGATGAAGAGCATACTACATCAATTAAGGAATTAAGGGCCAGGTGTAGCAAGCATTTTGCATGGTGCAAACTGCGAAAATCGCAGTTTGCGCCATGCAAAATGCCGATTGCGATGCTCATTCACAATTTGCGAGTCAGTACCGACTCGCAAATTGTGAATGCGACTCGCAAATAGGAAGGGGTGTCCCCTTCCTATTTGCGACTCGCATCACTATGCTAAATTGCTTTGGGACCGAGAATGCGGTCGCAAAGCAATTCGCAGTTACCACCAGTGTCCCACTGGTGGTAACCCATTCGCAAAAGGGAAGGGGTCCCCATGGGACCCCTTCCCCTTTGTGAATGTTCCCAAAAAGGATTTTTCAGAGCAGGCAGTGGTCCAATGGATCACTGCCTACTCTGAAAAACCGAAACCAAATGGTTTTGTTATTTTTTTAATTTTGCAACTCGTTTTTCTTTAAGGAAAACGGGCTGCAAAATAAATAAAAAAAAGGTTTATTTAAAAAGCAGTCACAGACATGGAGGTCTGCTGTCTTCAGAAGGCCACCATCCCTGTGAGTGCGGGGACTCGCTATGGGGTCGCATAATATTAATGAGGTGGGTCTTTGCGACCCTATAGCGACTCTGAGATACCGTTCTGCATCCGATTTTGCGAATCGGAAATTGCGAGTCGCACCAACTCGCAATTTCCGATTCGCAAAATCGGTAACTGCTACATCTGGCCCTAAAAGTGGAGATTAATCACCTTAAGGTTGTCACCAAATAGCTACAGGTCATGACAGAAAACACAGAGGGATGGTTGTGGCTCAAAACAATCTACCTGGTGGGAATCCCATATATAACGCAGAAGAGACTAAATTCAATGCTTTTTGAAAGCTTGAATCTCATACTATTAGGGGTTATGTTTTTCAGCTTATACCATTATAGCCATTAAAACAAAACTGATGGGGATTTTTGCATTTTAGTAGCAATCAGAAACCACCAGATTTTGCTGTACTTTTATTACCTTGGTGCTCTCTGGTGTCCAAACCATATAAGTGCTGTCTCTACCTCAACTCATTTTTTTGGTAATGGGTGCTCCTTCTGGGATATACTTGGTCCATCGTTTGCCATTTAACAAGGCTTGTGACCATGAACAAAGTCCCTGGATCTCCAGGAGTAACTTCAACTCTGGTTTTGGTAGCATGACTCGCATCACAAGGCTTCTGCTAACTATTTAGCTTTGCCATCCTTGTGCTGGCTTTCAAATAAACACAAACTCTCATATGCAGTCCCAATTATGTACAATAAACTTCATTGTCAATGTGAACTGTACAGGCAAATGTCCCAAAGCATCTCGAGCATTTTGCACATCAAAGTGTCTTTATCAGCTAACCTGCTTCTTCATTCAGTAGCAGAGTTTGCGCCTACCGCCGGCTCTTAAGCTACAGTATCATATTAATTCGTTAGCAAGCTTCTCCCCTATGACTGAGTAGCACAGGAATAGCCCCCTATCAGACAGTGATATTCATTCGTTAGCCCAGTTCTTTATTAATATCTCAGGACAAAGAACAGGGCAGCGTGACACTGGCTTGCACAAGCAGAGCACCATTCAACACATAGCTCATGTCCTAAGTAGAACATTCCTGCCAAGCGTTGCCATTTGTTTGAAGAATAGAGCCGCTGCAGCAAGGACTGCCATTATCCGTTTATTTGCTGCAATAACCTCTTAATGGAGTGCAAACATATGCCTATGTGACCATACCGTATGACGGGTGGGGCTGGACCGCAGGAAAGGGGTGTTTGAGTGCTGAGGAAGGAGTCAGACGGCGGTGAGGGAAATAATAAAAAGGAAATTCGTGGAAGGAAGGTGAGGAGCAGAAATAAGGAGCTAACAGTAGGAATGAACGGGGGAAGCTGTTTGCCTTATGGGATTACCAATAGGATGTAGGATACTCACGTCTAGAAAGCTAGCTTCCTGGGATGATGCTGGGGTCACCACACTAGGGCATATATATTTGGATGCGGTCCACCGGAGTTTTCTACAACCACAAGGACTGTACAACATACACAATGGCACTTTTTTGATGTACAGTACTATCAAAGAGCTTTAACCACTTACTGGGATAAAAGAGGCCAAGAACAGTCCCTTACTCCATACATTACATACAATAGGTCATGGCAGGCGCGTGGTTACTTGGATGTATATAGGGCATTTCAACAAGACCCTTTGGCGCTGTGAAATAAACTCAGTTAAGAGATGGGAGGACTCCTTGGGACAGGCTAATAGTGACTGGGTGGCTGAAAATCCTAGAATATCAACGCTAAGGGGGTCATTACAACATTGGCGGTAAAAGCCGCTTACCACCGTGCAGAAGACCACCAACACACCGCGGCGGCAGCGGAATTCCGCCACGGTCATTATGACCCACTGCTCGGAATCCGCCAAAATTGAGACACCCACACCAAAGGTCAGTGATAAACTGGCGAAAACAAAACCTCCACCGTCACGCCAACAGGAATACGCCCACACTATCACGACCCACGAATCCACGCAGCGGTCTTTCAACTGCGGTATTCCATTGGTGGTACACAGCGCCGCGCTCAAAATACACACACATTTACAAAACACAACCACATTGGACAATTCGAAATACACACACCTGATACACATGCACACACCACTCACCCAATACAATATAAAACACACACCCACATCACCCACAAACCCTTACGACCACAATTGCGACTGAAGGCCTGAGAGAGACACCACCATCTACAAACGAGCATCCACAGGCACACAACACCATCACTCACACAACATCCATGCACCTCACACAACACACCACTAAATATCACCCCACACATCACAACACACACCACCCCACACATCACCCACACCACCCCATGGCACGGCAAAGACACCCCAGGTTCTCTGAGGAGGAGCTCAGGGTCATGGTGGAGGAAATCATCTGGGTAGAGCCACAGCTATTCGGATCACAGGTGCAGCACACCTCCATAGCTAGGAAGATGGAGCTATGGCGCAGAATCGTGGACAGGGTCAACGCAGTGGGACAACACCCAAGAAATAGAGATGACATCAGGAAGAGGTGGAACGACCTACGGGGGAAGGTGCAGTCCGTGGTCTCAAGACACCACTTTGCGGTTCAGAGGACTGGTGGCGGACACCCACCTCCTCCACCACAACTAACAACATGGGAGGAGCAAGTCTTGGCTATTCTGCATCCTGAGGGCCTCGCAGGAGTAGCTGGAGGAATGGACTGTGGTAAGTCAAATCTTAACTATTACATTCCCCACCCTACCTGCATGCTATCACATACCCCCACCCTCGCCCTCACCCCCATCACTCCAACTCCCCTCAAATGTCCCAATATCACAAACCACCCATCCCAACACCAAGCCCTGCATGCAACACCAAAGCATGGACGCCCATCATCAATGCATGGCCACTGCACATACCCATACACCCCCCTAAACCATTATCACACAAGGTCCTACACAGGAATGCAAGCACTGGGGTACACGGTCACCCACCCATTGCACACAATGGCACGCACAGATGCAATAATCATGCTTTTACACCCCTGCAGGACCCCTACCCAACATCACCGGACAGGAGGGTCCAGACATGTCCACTCCACCAACAGAAGAGGCCCACAGTGATGACAGCAGCTCTGTCCAACTGGATCTAGACGACCGGCCCGGCCCATCTGGGACCTCGGGACAGTCGGTTCCCCTCACACAGTCACAGGCCACTTGTTCTGCTTTCCTACTTATCTCCTATCGGAGCTTACAGAACCTCTAATGCACTTCTGAGTTCAAAGAAGACCTTTATTGTTGTTAATTCTCCCCCACCCACAAGTTCCTGAGAGACTAAATTAGTAGATTGGAAGCAGACATTCAAAAGTAGTCGCAGCAAAGAAAGCAAAATATATCACAGTACTTCTCAGTTGCAATGTACACAGCAAATATAGGTGATTATAGTATAATATAACTGCAAAGCAAAGCATAAAAATCAAATTCATCACCGTATGGGCAAGGCGGTAGGGCCTAAAGCTCGATCTTTCTGGGGTCTGCAAGTTGATGACTCCGGTCAACTGCGAGAAAGAGATTATCTACACAAACGGGAGGCTGGCAACTGACGTCTAGCTCCAGCCTGAAGTCAAGCAGATCCAAATCTAACTCCCTGTAGCCCAGAGTCATCCTTAAAAGCAAACTCAGTGTGAGATCCGAACAACCTTGGAGAGTGGCCAGTTCTCCTGAGCAATTCTGCTCTCGGACAGGATTTCGAGGTAAACACAAAATCTACGTGCTCTTATCAGCTAAGGTCTGGTGTGAAGAAAACAGCTTGAATCATCTTGTGGAAAAACACAGCTTGGAAAAACACAAACATCTGTAATGTCTCAAATGCAATGTCTAACCCCACGTTAAAGCCAATAGGCAGCTAACCTAAATATCAAATGTAATGTCTAATGTCATGTCAAAGCCAATAGGGAGCTAAGCTGCTAATGTCATGTCAAAGCCAATAGGCAACTAACCTAAATAGCAAATGTAATGTCTAATATCATGTCAAAGCCAATAGGCAGCTAAACTAAATACAGAATGTAATGTCTAATGCCATGTCAAAGCCAATAGGCGGCTAAACTGAATACAGAAAGTAATAGCTAATGCCATGTCAAAGCCAGTAGGCAGCTGAACTGAATACAAAATGTAATGGCTAACTCCATGTTAAAGCCAATAGGCAGCTAAACTGAACAAAACGTATAATGTGCTACTGGTGAACATTGAGCAACTAATATGCGCAGTGGTGAAACACAAAGTCATTGGTTAAACACAATTAATAGCATCACACCACTACAGAGCTTCCCCCCTCTGGAAACACCAGCACAGCACCCACCCAGCGGGCCCATACCTCTGTCCCCAGGACACGTCAATCAGCAGTGTGTCCACCACTACAGGGAAGCCAGGCTAACCCACCACCCCAACAACAACAGGGACCTGGGGTCAGTGGCAGTGGGCACACAGTTCAGGGGACAGAGGCCCAGGGAAACAGGGGAACTGGGAGGGCTTCTGTGCGACAGGGGGAGGACAGGCCCAGGGAACCCACTCTCCACGAGGCCGTCTCCAACATCATGGGAGCCTACCACCAATCCCAGGAGACAATGGCAACGGTACTGGCCAAGTTTCAGGAGACCCAGCGGCTGCAGGAGGAACAGTATTTGGGCTTCAGGGAGGAACTCAGATCCATCAATTCCACCCTGGGCACCATTGTAGGGGTGCTGAAGCAAGTCCTCAACACCAGGAGGGACACTGTGGCACAACAAGGGGCCCCCTGACACTAGCCTGGACGATGAACTGCCCACAACCTCCGCCGGCGCTAGTGGACAGGTGGCACCGCCACAGGACCACCACACCAGCACCCCACCCCCTGCAGATGGAGAACCACCCCGCAAAAGGTCCCTGAGATCCAGGACAAAGACAGAGAACAATGCCAAGACCCCCGCCAAGAAATGAGACCACCCTGATTGTCATCCTTCTGTCCCACTTTGTCACCCTGTCCATACTTAAACTGCCTCAGCTCCACTTCCTATGCCCCTTTGGACAATGCACCTGTGAGACTAATAGCTTGAACTCTGCCATAGACATTCCTCACCATCACCCCTCACCATTTAACAAACCCCTCCAATATTGAGCACTTAAATAAACACCCTTAAAGCACAAAACAATCTGGAGTCTGTCTGTGATTTCGAATTAGTGTATTAGCAATTACAGTGACAAAATGCTCTTTCAATGGTAATGTCAACATACCTATGTCACACAGCTCTAATCCATGAGGAAACAAAGCAGATGTCACACAGTGGAACCCACATCTGTGAAATCGTAAGAGAAAGTGACAACTCAGTGACCATACACTGGGTGAAAAGTACAGACAGTAGAGAGGTAGTAGTGTTAAAGTACATGTAGTAGGCAGGTTTGTCTTCTTACCTGTGTCTCACTGGAAATATTGCAGGATCACAGAGTTCCTGTTGTCGATGTCCTCTTCTTCTGCTTCCTTGTCTTCACTGTCCACAGGCTCCACAGCTGCCACAGCACCTCCATCTGGACCATCCTCCTTCAGAAAAGGCACCTTTCATCGCAAAGCCAAGTTGTGAAGCATACAGCAGGCCACAATGATCTGGCACACCTTCTTTGGTGAGTAGAATAGGGACCACCTGTCATATGGAGGCACCGGAACCTGGCCTTCAGGAGGCCGAAGGTCCGCTCTATAATCCTCTTAGTTCGCCCATGGGCCTCATTGTAGCGTTCCTCTGCCCTTGTCCTGGGATTCCTCACTGGGGTCAGTAGCCATGATAGGTTGGGGTAACCAGAGTCACCTGCAAATGGCGAGGGACAACTGTTAGACACACACTAACTCTTAGGGATATCCCCAGACCCAGACAACCATTCCCACTGAATTGGTTCCAGGTGCTCACCTAGTAGCCACACACGGTGTCTCTGGAGTTGGTCCATCACATAAGGGATGCTGCTATTCCGCAGGATGTAAGCGTCATGCACTGAGCCAGAGAATTTGGCATTAACATGGGAGATGTACTGGTCTGCCAAACCCACCGTCTGCACATTCATCGAATGGTAACTCTTCCGGTTTCTGTACACCTGTTCACTCCTGCGGGGGGACCAAGGCCACATGTGTCCCATCAATGGCACCTATGATGTTGGGGATATGTCTCAGGGCATAGAAGTCACCTTTCACTGTAGGCAAATCCTCCACCTGACGGAAAACGATGTAGCTCCGCATGTGTTTCAGCAGGGCAGACAACACTCTGGACAACACGTTGGAAAACATAGGCTGGGCCATCCCTGATGCCATGGCCACTGTAGTTTGAAATGACCCACTTGCAAGGAAATGGAGTACTGACAGCACCTGCTCTTGAGGGGGGGATCCCTGTGGGATGGCGGATAGCTGACATCAGGTCTGGCTCCAACTGGGCACACAGTTCTAGGATTGTGGCACGATCAAGCCTGTAGGTGATGATTACATGTCTTTCCTCCATTGTCGACAGGTCCACCAGCGGTCTGTACACCGGAGGATGCTGCCATCTCCTCACATGTCCCAGCGGACGGTGCCTATGGAGGACAACAGCGAGCACAGAATCAACCAAATAAGAGGTACGTAAACACAGCTTACTCAGAAAACTATTCATAACCCGAAATTTGCCTGTATGAGTGTTGAGCCAAGGCCTAGGTATGTGTGACGCAGTTAAAAATAAAGCCATTTGGGCCCCTGAAATGGCGGCTGCCTGACCTGTAAAGTGGGACAATGGGATATGAGGTAACTGTGCTGGTGTTGTACACCGTCGCAGTAGGCGGTCGAAGACCGCAGCGTAATTCTGCATTGGTTAACATTGGACCCTAAGGGTCCCAGGAGCCAATGACGATGTACGTCGGTGGTGACGGTATGCACCGCCACGGACGTGACCGCCATTTTCTATCTGTTCAATCACTCAATACCTGATCTTTGACAGGAGAGGACCTACACTGCAAGTGCTGCTGTGACCTCAGTCTGGATGAGACAATGGCTCATGCGTCTGGGGAAAGGGCCCTTGCCTTCAGCAGGGAGGAGTTGGAGAAACTTGTGGATGGGGTCCTCCCCCAGTACACGCTACTCTACGGTCCTCCAGACAAACAGGTAAGTACACTGGGAGCATGCTGTATGGGCAATGCCTGTGTGGAGTGGGGTGGATGAAAGATAGGAGGGGGGAGAATGAGGCATGCATGAAACGACGGTGAGTGCATGTGCCACATGGCAAGGGTAGGGATGCGGGCCAATGACTGTGACGGTGCAGTTGGTAATAACTTTTCTTTTTCCCCTGTACAATTCCTGTAGGTCAGCGCCCACCAGAAGAAGGATGTTTGGCGTGCCATCGCCAAGGACGTCCGGAACCTGGTGGTCTACCACAGACGGAGCACCCACTGCCGTAAAAGATGGGAGGACATTTGCCGCTGGAGCAAGAAAACGGTGGAGGCCCAGCTGGGAATGGCCTCCCAATGTGGGAGGGGTGCAGTCGCACCATGACCCCCCTGATGTTCAGGATCCTGGCGGTGGCGTATCCGGAGTTGGATGGGCGCTTGAGGGCATCACAGCAGCAACAAGGGGGTGAGTACACTCTCATTCTGCTGATTCAGCACGCAGTGGAGGTGTCTGGGTGGGGGAGGTGGGCTGTGGGTTCCCCTAGGCCAGGGCGAGTGTGCTAGTTAGGTCCCCTTTTTCAGGCAGACCCTGTGGCACCCCACCCCATCTGGGTACAGTGCCAACTACACCTAGTCAGGCTCCTGTGACATCCATGTGTGCAGATATCGGCCATAGCCTTGTAGGCCATGTCCCAGGGATTGATTAGTGGACCCCAAGTGCGCAGCGTAGTGCAGGGGGCTTCTGTGTGTGTTGTGTCCGCCAATGGTAGCGGTACTGCATGCACTCAACATGTCTTTCTTCTGTCTCCCCCCCCACCTTTTTGTGGTCTCCCTGTACTTTTGTGCATTAGCATCATCAGGTGGAGGAGCAGTGGCACCGGAGCAGGAGGGAGCTGCATCCCACATGGCCCTGGAGGGCGAGAAATACGGACTCCGATTTTACCAGTGGGACGGAGGGTGAGGCGAGCTCCACGGCGGGAACAGGAGCTGACACCAGTGATACAGACTCGTCCTCTGATGGGAGCTCCCCTGCGGTGGCAGGCCCATCTGTGCCCCCGCATCTACAGGTACAGCTGCTACCACTCCCTCCAGCACCGCCCTCCCAGCAGCCCCTCAGCCTTTGCCCCGTGCCCGCTCACCCAGGAGGGTGGGCATAACCTTCGCCCCAGGCACCTCAGGCCCTGCCCCAGTCACCCCTGCTGCCCTCAGTGAGGAGTCCATTGACCTCCTCAGGTCACTCACTGTTGGGCAGTCTACCATTTTGAATGCGATCCAGGGTGTAGTTGCAACAAACCAATGCATTCCTGGAGGGCATTCATTCTGATCAGGCAGCCCTTCAGCAAGCTTTTCAGACTCTGGCCTCAGCACTGATGGCAGCCATTGTCCCTATCTCTAGCCTTCCCCCTCCAACTTCCTCCACCCAGACCCACACCCCTGTACCTCAGCCTATCTCAAGCACACCATCAGACCAGCATGCACACACCTCAACACACAAAGGAAGCTCAGGCAAACATAAGCACCACACATCCCACAGGCACTCACGCAAGCATCACACACATGCAGACATACCAACATCCACTGCCTCCACTGTGTCCCCCTCCTCCTTGTCTCCCTCATCCCTCCTAGTCTCGTCACCACTCACACCTGCATACACTACATCTTCAGCCACTACGTCCATCACCAGCACACCCACCACCACACCCCGCTCACGTCAGTCACCACCCCCACTACCATTCACACATCCCCTGTGTCCTCTCCCAGTGTGTCTGTGAGCCCACCTCCCAAGGTACACAAACGCAGCCACACACACCCAACAGCCATCCACCTCACAACAGCCTCCAGCCCATGCACCTTCACCCAAAGTCACCAAACGTACACCTCCTACAACTACTACCTCTTCCTCCACTCCCAAACCCCCTCCATCTACCCGTCCCAGTGTTCCTAAGAAACATTTCCTGGCCAGCCTTGACCTCTTTCCCTCACCTCCCCCACCCCATCAGTCTCGTAGGGCCCGACTCTCCAGGTCCCATCCTAGCACCTCAGCAACAACATCGGCGGGACCAGTGGTGCCAGTAGTCACCGGATTATGGAGTGCACCAGGCAGCAGGGCAGGCTGTGTGGCAAGGAGCCACAGCATGGACAGCCCCCCACCTGTCAAGCATCAAAAGTTGGCCAGTGCCCGGCGGGAGAGGGGGAAGACACCAGCCACCAAAGCCACTCCCAGGGGTACAGGTGGGAGTGTGGAGTCAGCTGCGACACCTTCCAAGGTGGGGAAGGGGCACAAGAAAACCGGCTAGTCTGGGAAGATCAGCACGGCGGAGAAGACCGCCATCAGCCCCTCTGCCAAGGAGCTGACCGCCATCAGCTCCACTGCCCCAGAAAGGACAGCCAGCAGCAGCCCCGCTGTCAAGGAGTCGACCGCCATCAGCCCCACTGCCCTAGACAGGACCGCCAGCAGCAGCCTCGCTGCCCCAGACAGGACCGCCAGCAGCTGAACCGCTGCCCAAGACAGGACCGCCAGCAGCTGAACCGCTGCCCCAGACAGGACCGCCAGCAGCAGCCCCGCTGCCAAGGAGCCGACTGCCATCAGTCCCACTGCCCCAGACAGGATCGCCAGCAGCAGCCCCGCTGCCAAGGAGCCGACCGCCAGAAGCCCCGCTGCCCCAGACAGGAGCGCCAGCAGGAGCCCCGCTGCCAAGGAGCCGACCGCCATCAGCCCCACTGCCCCAGACAGGACCGCCAGCAGCAGCCTCACTGCCCCAGACAGGACCGTCAGCAGCTGAACCGCTGCCCAAGACAGGACCGCCAGCAGCTGAACCGCTGCCCCAGACAGGACCGCCAGCAGCTGAACTGCTGCCTAAGACAGGACCGCCAGCAGCTGAACCGCTGCCAAAGACACCGCAGCCACAAGCACCGCTGCCAAGGACACCGCCACCACAAGCACTGCTGCCAAGGACACCACTGCCACAAGCACCGCTGCCAAAGACACCGCCGCCACAAACACCTCTGTCAAAGACACCGCCGCCACAAGCACCGCTGCCAAGGACACCGCCGCAACAAGCACCGCAGGCCCATGAGCGCCAAAAGCTCTGACGCTACTGAGGCCGCCATGAGCAGGATGAAGCACTCTGGGCACAAGGCCCCCTCCAGAACCAGTGGAGAAAGACATCCACTACCTCAGTCCTTGGCAGGATGAAGCACTCTGGGCACAAGGCCCCCTCCAGAACCAGTGGAAAGTTACATCCACTACCTCAGTCCTTGGCAGGATGAAGCACTCTGGGCACAACGCCCCCTCCAGAACCAGTGGAAAGTTACATCTACTACCTCAGTCCTTGGCAGGATGAAGCACTCTGGGCACAAGGCCCCCTCCAGAATCAGTGGAGAAAGGCATCCACTTGAGAGACTGTGGCTTTCCACTCCCCAGGATGAGGCAGTGGGAAACCCACCCACTGTAAAGACTTTTGAGAGACTGTGGCTTTACACTCCCCAGGATTGAACAGTGGGCAAACCACCCAGTGTAGAGACTTGAGAGACTGTGGCTTTGCACTCCCCGGGATTGAACAGTGGGCAAACCACCCACTGTAGAGACTTGAGAGACTGTGGCTTTGCACTCCCCATGATTGAACAGTGGGCATGTGGCCCCCTTGTGGATTTGGCGTCGTGCACACAACCGGCTGAGGTGCTCCCCCTTTCCCTTCCCCCTGAGGTGCCTGTTTTATTTCTATCTGATGCCCCTGCAGTGTTCTCTCCGTCTTGTTTGGGTATCTTGTGTGGGCCTCGCCCATGTATTTAGGGCCCAGTGGTCCACGGACTTCAATGGTGGAATACCTTGGACTAATATTATTGGTGTATATACTTGTAAATAGTGTATGTATATTTTTTGAATACTGAATTTGATTATATTACAATCGTTCACCTCATTTCCTTTTGTCTTTGCATTAATCCAGTGGGGTTGGGGGGTGTAACTGTAATGTATCATGCTGTATTAGTGTGTGTGTTTTCGTGGGCAAGGGTGGGGGTGTTGCGTGTTGCGTGTGTGTGTCACAGTTTTTTCCCTCCCCCCTCCCCTGTGTCATAGGTGCAGTACTCACTGTGGTCTTCGCCACCGGCGTTCGTGCTCCTGGTAGAGGAGCAAGAAGATAAAGGCTGGAAAAATGTGGAGCTCTGGTTCCATGGCGTCCTAGTTCCTCGTGGGGTGTGCAGAGGTGAGCGTTTTCCCTTCGAAGTCCTGTTTCTGCCGTGTTTTTGTTTGCGGTGAATCCGCCCCGGTGAAAAAGGTGGCAGATTGGTAGGTTGCAATTCTGTGGGCGGTACATTGTCCTCCGCCTGTCTGTTGGCGGTGAACGCCGCACTGTTTGTTTGTACCGCCGTGGCGGTCGGAGTGTTAAAGTGGCTGTCTATGTTGGCGGTTTCCGCCACGGTCGTAATTCTATTTTTTTTATCGCCGGCCTGTTGGCGGTCTTACCGCCGCTTTAACACCGACCGCCAGGGTTGTAATGACCACCTAAGTCTCCATAAGTGCCTGCTTTTGATGCATTCAATGCTGTTTTGCACCGAGCACAGCTAACTAAGAGAAGTGGCAATGCTTTGGCAGTTTCCAGCACCAACTTCGATAACACAATGAAGAGCTGAAATAATTTCAGTGAAATACTTAAGTGGACACAGACAGAGAGCACTGCCCTCTGCAGGTAAGTAAATTGGGACCTAAGGAAGCAATCCCTGGTGAAGTAGTGGGGCGTAATCCACCAATACTTCACTGATCATACGAAGGATGATGCTAGGCTACAGTGATGCTGGGTAATGTGAACAAGAAGACAAGGAGATCTCCTCCTTTTCTGTAGGCTTCCTTAATTACATCTATACCTGAAATATCCTGCCTATAGTACCTCTTCTACATACATTTCCTTAGCACATGAATCAATCCTCCTATAAAATTGCTGTTTCTGGGATCTCAAGAACTGTGGCACTGTCCAGACTATGGAACTAAGAACTGCTGTTAGATGTGGTGAGATTTTAGGAGGTGGAAGGGTTGGGTTTGGAAACATGTTCTTGTTCTACTTTACGCAAAGTAACTCTTGGTACTGTGTTTGCGATACAAAGGACCCACCGCACAGTACTAGAAAAGGCAAAAGGTTTACTTATTCAGAGTGTAGCCTAACAACACTTTCTTGAGCCTGCTTCATTGATACCCTTGCAAGTTTCATTGTCTCCAGGATTTGATCATTCTATATTGCTATAACATACAAATTGGCTAGGTTACGAAATATTAATAAAATATTTATTTAAAAAAAAGATTGACTGAAGAAAGGAAATAAATGAAAGCAAAATTCTTTATAAGCTGAAAACATTAGAAAATACTGAAAAAACACCGTATTTCACAACAAATGTAAACTGAAAACAGGAAAGCCTACAAATGATCAATCCAGAGGACCTCTCCAATTTCTTTGCAATTTAAAGAGCTCATCATGACCCAGCTGCAAAACCAAGGCTATTATTGCCCGCGCCCTAAACTTCTGTGATTGTAATGCAACCTTGTGGGCAGTTAGGCTCCATCAATCGATCCCATTTGAAAACAAACTTTATGATGTTCCTGGACTACACTCATGAAGATCTTTCAAAAAGGCAAAAGAAGGGCTTCGTAGAAAGGACATAAAGTACATGATGAGGAGGAGTTCTGGGAATGGTTGGAAGGATGGCAGAAAGTTAGTAGAAACAGCAAATGCCATGAGGAGCACAAACAGGCAAGGGCTTAAGAAGAGCATGAGGCAGAGATGTGGATGGCATTGAGGAGGGAGAGGAAGATGCGCCCGGTCACAGTGGAATAAGTGATAACTCCCAACCCGTCTTAATGGTTGGGACCACAACTGTGGAAACCCCTAAACAGTGAAATAAAGATGCAGGATGAAGTCAGCAGTGGGAGATGACAACCCTCACAGCTAAGAGACAACTCTCTTCTCTCAAAAGAGAGGGTATAGGAGTTACCGGGACGTTGCATTGTTTGTAAGACTATGAGGTTTAAGTTTAAAATGGGGGTGACAAGCACGTCAAAGATTGTGGATGTGAGTTGGTTTAAGTCCATTGCTTGAGGCAATAAGGAGGAAGGAAGGGGGACAGGGCTAGGTATGCAGTTTTTTAGATGGTGTGGGGAACAGGTAGAAAACTATAGGCATTTTGATGTACCTACCAGCTGTTCTACAATTTACCATACTTGAACACATAGAGAAGCTGCTTCTCCAAGGTATACTGGCAAGTAACTCCTCACCCGAGAATCACTCCCCATTATTCAGTTCGTCAGAACCATTCATGAGTGAGGCATACAAATCGATGATCGAAGGCATATTCGCTGTTGTTGATCGCTGTAAGGCTAGAAGATGGCAACTTTAGAATTTCAACACAAGATAGTACAATGGGAAGCTGGATAACTGTTAGATTCATGGATAAACATGGAGCGTAGTATGATATAATTCATAATCATTAAACTTCAGAGGGCGGCAGTGCATATTGAAACACAGTATAAAACTTGTGGGAGAACCAGGGCAAAGTGAAGTTGGTTGTGGGGGGGAATTGAAAAGGGACATTTACAGCATTTATATATGAAACATTTGGTGAGCTTATAGAATCGAACAATTTATAAGAATAAAACAATAGATCACCAAGTACGCAATGACAGTACAATAGATCTCAAAGGTTGCTTAACATTAGATCTATTTAATTTTCTAATTGTTCAAGATGTTTTGGCGATACTTAACGGGTGGGCCAGTTCAGACAAAGATGATTTTAAATCTTTAAGGGCGTGCTCCATTGTACTGCAAGGGGGCGCTTCCAAGTTTCTTGAACGCTTCATGCCGTAAGCCATAATGCTGATGCCCCAGCCCATTTCAAAAGGGCAGGAAACGAGGTCAATATTGATGGTGGATATTCTGACCTCCACTGAGAAGTGATTTTTAATTTCACCAGAAGATAAGCTAGATTAGCCATTCTCTGAGCAGCTCGGGCCTTTTTGAGCGTTTAAAACTACCCAGTGCTATGGAAGTCTAGTCTAACCGAATTGGTCTGGGTGTGATTGTTGATAGTAGGTTAATGGTGTAAGTCTAACACAGGCTGAGGAGTGGGCAAGCCCACAGCATATGTGTACAATCAACAACTGGAGCCAAACATAGAGGGGTGGAAATATTTCTTTAACATGGCCGTAGAAAGGTAGGCTCTATGTAATATAAAGTACTGAATCAGTTTGAATTTTGTGTTGTGTGATATTGAGCAAGACATTTTGAGAGCTTGCACCCACTCCTTGTCATAAAAGACTCTGTTGGCCTCAGCTCCCCACTTAATTGGGTTAGTTTTGCATTATTGCACTTATTGATGGTTTTGGTAATGGTTTGGCATTTGGGAGGGGGGCAGAAGGAAATAAGCAATTTCTGGAAGCCACCAGATCTTAGGTAAGACCAAATTATTTAAAGTTGAGCGATAAGTGTTGAGTGTAGGGTCATCACGAGATAACTCCACAAACCAACCATGGTGAAGACAGATTTCCTCTCACTTATCTGCACTAGGAAATAAACAGTCTTATTTACCTGTCCTGAACACCTTAGCTCTCCCCAACGTCTTTATAAATCTATCTCTATTTCTAGGTTACACCGTAGTCTTTGTTAGGAAAGCCAAGATAGCTACTCAAGTTGCAAAACCTGTTCTTCTTCTGCTCTTTTCATAACCCAGATATTTCGCAGGCTGCAAGGATTATGTGCTTTATCCCATTTTGTGTTCTTGTCCCATTTATGGCCAAAGTGCTGATATGTACTACAAATAAACATAAAGTGGCAATCTTTAAAGTATCCATGAGGTATGGCAAAGTGATGGGTTTTGCAATCCTATTGGACCAATTTTGAGATGCTTCGTTGACAGTTGTCACAAGTGTTTTTGGCCTGACCCAAAAGATGCCTTAGTTGAATGATTAAATTATTGGTTTCTTGTCTCTCTTGAGAAACATGGGCCACAGCCTTTTGGACTGCCTCAAACAAATGGTCTGTGAATGCCTTCATTAATGGTTGTTGCTTTTCACTCTCAGTGTAGAGTACCTGGATGTCTCGTATCCCTCTGAAAACATTAGTACTTACCTGTATTATCCTGCCTTATCCAATCACTTTCACAGTCTAATCGGGATGTTCTTCTGTCCTTCCTTTGCTTCTGAGCCAGCCTTTGCCACTACGTGTCCTTGTATATACAATCTCTTGTTCTCCCTGACAGTACTCTTCTGGATTTTGGGTGCACAGAGGATGTGTTCACCCATCCAGTCCAATCCATCGGCTGTACATGAACAAGGCCATGTGCCCTCTTTTTAGCAGCAACATTCCGGTGAGATTCTCCTTCAAGAGGTCTGTCGGAATCGTTTCACTAAGGGAACATGCTTCCAGAACGTAGAGCGTCCATGTGCCGAGATGTTTGATCATCATGGCATGTTCTGCTTCACGATCAGTGGGCGCAATCATCCAGCCATCGGATGCATACATGGGTGAATTAATAGGAGCTAAATGTCATTGGTCAGCATTTATCGCTTTGCCCATGTGATGGGTCCATTGCAACAAGGCGGATACAGTGGCAGTGCTCCTCACTTTTGCACTCACCCATGTTGCCATAACGTGAAGGGTCAAGAGGCATCTTATGTTTCTGTTTACTTTGATGCTCTCCTCCCAAGGAGTAGTATCAATGCTGGCATTGCTTTGTTGTACTGTTATTATGTTGTCAAGCGCTTCCTGAAAAGCATTCAGAGTTACTTGTTATTGATTAAATTGTTGGTAGTTAGCAGCAATCTGATAGTCTGCTGCTTTACCTCCCCCTTTTGCGAAATTGTTTACGCTTTTATTTTCACTTACAAGACCTAGTGAGTTGCCAATCACCCCTCAAGCATTGAGGATATTCCTCAAGTGCCCTTTACCTCTCTGTTTCACTCTGTGGTTCGGGTATTTAATATAGCACTACAAGTAGCTCTTCTTCCCATGTTTCCAATAAATATCTACATTTAGATGGCACATTATGGGTAGAGAAATTGAAGGCTACAAATTGTAACCAATGTTAAAATATAAAAGGGCCTTCTTCCTTAAACTGATTTTGTCATCCTCTGGCCATATGTCCATGTCACCTGTATATGAAATATCATTATTTTGTATTGCCATTATTCCTTGCTCGTCAGTCTCTTGTGGTACTGGGTTAAGGCGGCTTACACCACATGTTAAGCATTTTTCAAACACAGGCAGGTCTTGTTCCTTATCTGTTTGTTGTCAAGCTGTGAAGGTGACAGGTATACACCCTTCTTTGTCATAATTAGCTCCATGTTTTTTCACAAAATGGGTCGTATCTGCTAACCTTTGCCCTAGCCATGGGTGCTAACTCATTTGCCATCTAAAAACTCTGTACTGCTGTGCGTCTGCTTGGGACTAGTAACTGAGGGTGAGAGGTGCAGCCATCTATCACTCTTATTGGATCCTTTCAATTTTTTGCATTTATCCATCTTAGAACGAGGATGTCGGTACAGTTTTCACCCCTTCACACTTATGAGTCCGTGCCAAAGACCATTCCTTTTCCTCCAAACGGAGATGGTAAACAGTCAGACATCCGTCTCCTGAGCTCTACCAGGTTGGAATAAACTTTGAAAATATCAGTGGAGTATGGCAGATATAGAAGAAACAATAACAGTGTGTAACATATGAAATGTGTGGCCTATGGCTAGTGTTGTGACGTCATCTTTAGGCTTGTCCGGTAGCTGTGTCCTGTCGTCATGATGTGGTCTGTGGCTGTTGTTGCTGTCACTGTCTGCTTGTTGTGAATTGGTCTATGGCTGTTGTTGCTGTCACTGTCTGCTTGTTGTGAATTGGTCTATGGCTGTTGTTGCTGTCAGCGATGCTTGTGCTATTGGCAGATGAATTGGGTTAATGCTTGGCTTAGTTTGGTATGAGGGGTCTCCCCCACCAATTGTTAGATTTGTTTCCCTTCTGAAGCCTCTTTGTTTTGCATTTTGTCCTGCCTGCTCTGTCTGCCTTGCTGCATTTCCTTCACTGTGACCTGCCTGTATGTTTGTGGATCATTTTCAACTTTCCTTATTGTGACATACTTGGTATGCGATCTATGGATCCATTGGTATCCCAGACCTCGGAAGTGTACTTGATACACAACAGTTGACACTTCATGGGTTATTTTGAGAAGACCCTCCCAGGCAGCTGTGGGGAAGGGGGTGTTCTTATTGTCTGTGAATTATACACAGATCACCAACCTACATTTCTCTTCTGTCACTGCGTTTATCAACGCATCATTGCAATTCACTGACTTTCATCAGACTGCAGCATGCGCACATGTATCTCTTGTACTGTTTGCATGACTTTCTTTACCTACTGATCTGACGCTAGCTCAAACTCCATTTATGCAGCGTTTTGAGGTGGCATATGCCAATAGTCCGAACCTGGCATGGTGTTTCCAAATAATGCTTCATATGGGCTCACTCTTGTGGCTAAGTGTTGGTGTGTGCCCAGTTGTTGGAGTACGTGCAGTAGTATTTCTTCCTATAACACTTCCTTAGGAGTCAATCACTTTTTTAACCCTGTCTATAGTTCATACGTTTGTCTCTCTACTTGCCGTGGACTTTGCGGTCTATTGGGGATGTGACATTCTTGATCGGTCCCCAAGATTTGAACAAATCTTCATTAGTTCTCAACTTGAAATGGGATCCATTGTCTGCCGAAATGCAAGGGGCCAATCTGAACTTGCAAAATATATCCTTTATCAGTACACTGCATGTTGTGAGTGCTGAGCTGTCAACAGTAGGGATGGCCTTTGGCCATCCTGAGAAACTGCCTGGGTAAAGAGCCTATATAGTCAATATATATTATTTGCCATGGTCCCTTTGTTGCAGTTCACTGTTGTAGGGTACGTTTCCTCTTGTTCTGTGTTTGATAATGTCTTAAACAGGAAAAACAAGTGTTAGTATGACAATGCAAATCTTTTTCCCATGGGACCACCACCTGACTTTGAGTAACATATATTTAGCGTTTTGTCCCTTGGGGAGACTATAGTTTCCAAGACACATGAAATAATTTTCTGTATTTGAATGGGTATTCTAAAGTGTGTGTTCCATAACTGATCTGCTTGTGTGACTACATTTTGACCCTCTTTCTGAGTAATCTGTGTAGTGTTTGGGTGTCACAACCAGGAGCGGCTCGGGTGCAGAACAGGCAGGGCGGTGCGTGCGGGAGAGGGGGTGTATGGGTGGAATAAACATGAAATTTATTAAATAAAAATAAAAAAAATCCTTTTCCACCGCTGTGCAGCTCCTCTGCTGCAGGCAGGCACAGCTCCGAGCCTTCCCTGTGGCCAATCCTGACGCTGCTCAAAGCAGGCAGACTGGGAGCCTGTGCAAGCACTCCATCCCGGCAGCACAGTCCCGGGCTAGATAGAGCCTGCTGCGCATGTGTGTATGGCCGGCCCGAGACGGCCGGCCAAACACACATGCGCTCTTTTGGGGAGTGCTGTGCACTCCCCCTCACTGCTCCTCATCCCTGTGGCCCTGCCCCTTTAAAAGAAATCGATAATAAACAAAGTTTATTATCATTTTCTTTTAAAGGTTTTGCAGCTGCTGCTGGTGGGGGGGGGGGGGGTGCGGGGGGAAGCTCCCCCGCCCTAGCTGAGGAGCTGCCCTTGGCCACAATGCCCGCCATCAAAGAAACAGCTTCTCCATTGTCCTGTGCATGCTGTTTAACCCTCCCCTTGTGATTTCAGTATCTTTGCCCTGCAGTTCGTTTAACATTTTAAAACCTTCCTCTCTTGTTGTTTGCTGTTCATATTGAACTAGTGTGACAGCGTGAATCTGTTGTGGATTCCCACAATTTTTCTCATGTGGATATTCCATGCCCCACCTCGATCCTGCAGTGGGGGCATCTGCCATTGCATTTTCCACTACAAAAGGTCACTGTTTGAGATGTTTTTCATTTTTGTCACGTTAATCCTGTCAAGGTGTGATGCGGTGTCATGTGCCATTCCCCAGAGATTTTCATATTTGATCACCCTCACCCCTGTCTGAACTACTGAACCATCGTGTGGACCAGTCATTGAGATAGATGGGTCAGTTTTGGAAAACAAAGACTGAGTCAGTGACAATGTTTATATGGGTTGTTTTCTCTGGCAATTGCACTTTGACAAGCATTAATGCCATCACAAGTATTGCCAGATCTGCATAGAATGCTGACCTGTTTCCCGTTTTGCTATCATACTACCAGTGACTGGAAGGCCGTTATCATTTGTGTAGCGGTAGATGATGTATATCACTATGCCTCCAATATATTTGTTGTCCTTTAAGTGTGAGTGTCCATCTGTTACAGACGTTGTGCACATGGGAAGGACTTTTTCTTGGGCACATGGTTTGAAAAGTGGATGAGGCACATCTTTCATGTGCTTTCATGATGAGTGCCCAGTATAAGAAGCCAGTCAGGACGTGATCGGAAGGGGTGACTGGAGAACAGCCTATGTCTCTGCTCGGCAGAACAGCTCTCCATTTTGCTATTTGGATGCTGATGACATGCCCTATATGCAACTTCACTGATATTAGAACTTTCAGAAGGGTGCCCATTAATCGGAACTTGGCCACCCCCCAATACAAGGTTTAAACACTCCGCTTACAGCTGGTGTAGCGCTGTTCTGCCGGGGATATCAATGAGAAGCAGATCCAATGGTATCATGTTTGTCTCCAAGCAATTGTGATATCATCACTGCCTAAGTGCCAGTTGTTGAGCTTGGCCATAAATTATAGGCGAGTTCTGGGTTGGGACTAACTAGTGCTTGTTCATCCTGTAAACAGTGTTTTAATTTAGCAAGTGAATCAGTATGTTCCTCTATACACATCCACATTTTGGCATGCAATAAGTCATACAAGGGTTTAGCATAGTATGCAAACAATGGTGTGAATGTTGTAGAAAAGCCCAATGTTCATAAAAGTGACTGAAGGTCACTTTCACATGTGGGACATGGCAGCAATATTATGGCCTGCAGCCTGTCTTGTGCTGTGGATCTACCTTTCTGGTGTATAACAAAGCCCAAAAACGTAACTGAGGGGCTTTCTAGTGTCACTTTTTCTTTATGTATCACTATCCCACCCTGCTGTAATGCCTAGCATACCTCAGCAACATCGGATAGGTGTTGTGATTACTTTTCTCAGACAATCAGGTTGTCATCCACGTACTATATGACTCTTTCATGGAAGGTTATATTTGCAAGGAATTCTATTACTATCCTGTGGAAATGGTGGTGACATTCACAGAACCTGGGGAAGAACATTAAAGATACACAGATTACCACAGAAATGGAAGGTGGTATAGTAGATACTACTTTCCATTACGTGGCAACTCCAAAATCAATTTCTTAAATCCAGTGAAGAGTATATTTTGGCTTTGGGATTGATCTTTACAATGAGTTCCGGATAGGCAGTGTTAGACCTGGCTGCTCTTGTCATGGTTTCCCTGTACTTTTTACTTCTGACCTGTTTTTGGATCCTGTGCTGTAATTCGTTTTTGCTGGTTTTGATACTCTGAGCACTTTACCACTGCTAACCAGTGCTAAAGTGAAAGTGCTCTCTGTCTAAAAGATATTGGTAATTGGGTTTCCCTGATTGGCACCTTTGATTTACTGGTAAGCCCCTAGTAGAGTGCACTATGGCCCTCATTATGACATTGGCGTTCTTTTCCGAAGACCGCTGTGGTGACGGCAGCCAACAGACCACCGCAGAGGCGGCAATCCGACCACCACATTGTGACACATAAAACCAACAGAAACCAGCCACAACAACAATTCCGCCAGACCCAACAGAGGTGAAAAACTGTCAGACCCACCACCCTCCCCGCCACTCCAGCAATACATCGCCCTCCAAATTATGGACCAAGAATCACCACAGCGGACACTCAATGGTAGTCATCTATTGGCGGTGCACACCGGCGCAGTAGAATTGGTCATCCAACACCAACAGAAGCCAACATTGGCCAGATTGAAAGACCCACACCTGACACATATACACACACCCTACACACCCACAAACAGCACTATAAAATACACCCCCACACAACCCACAATCCTTTGCAAACATGAAAAACGAACTAGACCTTGCCAGCAAAACATCATACAAGAACTGCACACACAAACCACAGCCACCTATCCACCTTTCACACATCACACACCACACACCATACCCCAACACCTATCACACTCTGCACAGCACACACACTACATCCACCACATAATAGGCATGTCCCAAAAGAAGAATCTCTGTTTCACAAATGAGGAATTGCAGATGATGGTTTAGGAAATCGTCAGGGTAGACCACAGCTGTTCGGTGGACAGGTCCAGCCGATATCTATTGCCAGGAAGATGGAGCTATGGTGGAGGATCGTGGACAGAGTGAAATCTGTGGGAACATATCCACGCACAAGGGACAACATTTGCTAGAGGTAGAATGGCCTACGGGGAAGGTGGGTGCAGTGGCCTCCAGGCACCAAGTTGCCATCATTAAAACTGGCGGTAGACCCCCACCTCCTCCCCCACAGTTGACAGCATGGGAGGAGAAAGTCTTGGCAATCGTGCATCCTGAGGGCCTCACTGGAGTCACTGGAGGACTGGACACTGGTAAGTCACCATTGCTACCCTACCACCACTGATACCTGAATGGCATGTCACACCCTCACCCTGACTCCCTTCACCCCACTCCATCCCATACAGTGAACCACCCCCATACCCACCCTCAATTGTGTACCCCTGCATGCCCTACCCACTGCAAGCACACCCCTCCCAGCTCTGCATGGACACACAACAGTAATGCATGGGCAGCATCCCAAATGCACCAGCATACACTAACCAAAGATCGGAGGACAACACCCAACCCATAGGGAAAGCCAGAAATTATGAATATGTAACTGACAATGACTGTAACAAATCTTTCACATGTCCACAGGTACCCCAGCCAATGTCAGCGGCGAGCATGTGCCACAGCAATCCAGTCACCCACCGGAAGATGCCCTCAGTGATGACAGCAACTCTGGATGTCCCGATCTGGATGATCTCCCTGGCCCACCTGGCACCACTGGTCAGTCGGCTTCCACACACCCATCCACCACAGGGCTCCCCCATCCGACTCCAACACCACAGCAGCCACCCAACGTCCCCAAACCTCTGTCCCCAGCACACGTTGATCACTTGTGGGCCCACCTGTACAGAGACCCAAGTCGACACCACACAGGCAAGACAATGAAGGCCCTGGTGCATACCGTTCAGGGGTCACAAGCACAGGGGGCCAGGCCCAGTGGGAGGTCCGCTGTGTGCCTGGGCGAGGCCCAACCCAGGTAAATGACTACCCAGGAGGCACTCACACATGTCCTAGGGGCCTACCAAGAATCCCAGGACAGGATGGGCCAGATGATTACCATCTTGCAGGAGAACCCGCGGCTGCAAGGGGTACACCACCAGGAGTTCATGCAGCAGTTGCAGGCCTTAAATGCCAACATGGCCACCATAGCAGGGGTACTGGGTGACATAGCCAACATGATGCATGAGTACACAGCACACCAGCGGGCCCCTTCCACTAGCCAGTCAACTCACCAGCCAACAACATCTGCTGCAGCTAGTCGACAGGAGGACTTGCCACATCACTCACAGGCCACCAGCACCCCTCCCCCTGCAGAAGGTGAACCACCCCGCAAATGTTCCCTGCGACCCAGACAGACACTAGAGACTGTTGCGAAGACCCAAACCACTACCAGGAAATTAGCTCCTCCTGAATGTCACCCTTGTGTGCCACTGAGCCACCTTGTTCACTTTGGACTGACATTGCTCCTTTTCCTATGGCCCCATGGATACTGGACCTGTGCAACAAACCAAGTGGGCCACTACACTGAAGTGTACGACCACCATCACCCCACTCAATTGCACTATCCCATCCTTTTTGTCACTTCAATAAATACCTTTGGACATAACTGAAGTTTCTGTGATTTATCATACAACAATATGCAATGTCTGAAACTGCAGTATCCTGTGCAAATGTCCTGTTATGTGTGAATCTATCCAACAAAAGTGTGTAAGCAGTCTGTAGTCATCACATCAGCACACTGTTGTGACCACACCAACATCTGCAAAAAGGGAAAGCATAAGTGACAATCAATTGAGAAGTAAAGGTAGTGCTTGGCACAACACAGCAGCCACACAGCACTTAACTGTGATGGAAGTATAAACAGAAGTACAGTCTTACCTGAGTGTCAGTGAAAGTACTGCTGTATCATATGTGTCCTGTTGTCCACATCCTCCTCCTCCTCACTGTCTTCAGTGTCCTCTGCTGCCACTGGTGCATTGTCTCCCCCCTCCTCCTATAGGTAGGGCACAGGGCATCTGAGGGCCAAATTGTGCAAAATGCAGCAAGCCATCACTATCTGACAGGCCTTCTTAGAGGCGTAGAATAGGGATCCACCACTTATAAGGAGACACCAAAACCTGGCTTTCAGTAGCCCAAATGTACGTTCAAAAACCCTCATGGTACGCCCATGTGCTTCATTATACCGAATTTCTGCCCCTGTCCTCGGATTCCTCACTGAAGTCAACAGCCAGGACAGGTTTGAGTAGCCAGAGTCACCTGGAAGTAGTGAGGGACACACATTACTCATTTAGAATGACACAAACTACAACTTCAGGTGGCATACAGTGACATACATTGGGTGAAGACTCAAGCTCACCTATGAGCCACACTCTCTGCCTCTGTAGTTGTGCCATCACCTGTGGGATGCTGCTATTCCTCAACACATATGCATCATGCACAGATCCAAGAAACTTGGCAGTGACGTGGGAGATGTATTGATCAGCAAGGCACACCATCTGGACATTTATAGAGTGGTAACTCCTCCTATTCCTGTAGACCTGCTCATTTGTCCTGGGGAGAACCAAGGCAATATGGGTCCCGTCAATGATCCCAATCACATGTGGTATGTGTCCCATGGCGTAGAATCCAGCCTTCACAGTCGGCAAATCTTCATTCTGGGGAATGAGATGTAGCTGCTCGTGTTTTAGCAAGGCAGTCAAAACTCTTCCAAGCACATTTGAAAAAACATTGGCTGTGACATTCCTGCAGGTAAGCCCACAGTCACCTGGAAGGAACCACTTGCCAGGAAGTGGAGCACTGAGAGTACCTGTACTGTAGTGGGTATTGCTGTAGTGCTACGGATAGCAGGAATCAGATCATGCTCCAATTGTTGACACAATTTGGTAATTGTAGCACTGTCCAGACGATAGGTCATAATGATGTGGCGTTCCTCCAGTGTAGCCAAGTCTACTAGGGGTCTGTACACTGGTGCTTGCCTCCTCCTCTGCAGTGGTAGGTATCTAGGTAAAAGAAAACATGAGATGTGTGTGACCACAGGTAGTATGGACACACAATATCACAGTACACAGAGCATGCATGTATGTAGCAGACTGGAATTGTCGTGGTGTGTACCAACTGTACCCATGATGTACATTTAATTGTCCGGCATGAGTACCAACATTAGGAATTGACAGCCGCCTGTCCTGTATGCAGGGACAGGTGTAAGTGACCTCACTCTGCTGGCGTTTGGCGTCATGGCGGAAGGTGGTCTGCACCGCCATGCAAATCGTCATTTGTTAACATGGAGGTCCATGGACCCCAGGAACTAATGATGATCAACGCTGGCAGTGACGGTGTTCACCACCGCGGACGTGACCGCCATTTTCTCTGTGCCACTTCACTTGATTCCTGACTCTCTACAGATCAACATCTTCACTGCGAGAGCTGCTGTGTCCTGGGTATGAAACCCACGATGGCCCGTGCTACAGGGGAAAGGGCCCCAGCCTTCACATCAGAGGAGTTGGAGAAGCTTGTGGATGGGGTCCTACCCTTGTATGGGCAGTTGTATGGGCCTCCAGAACAACAGCTGAGTACCTTATGGGTACTTTGGATGCGACATGGCTGTATGAAGATGTTTGTGTGTGCTAGCAGTGTGTCATTTGGGGAGTGAGTTATTGCTGCATGCAACGTGTATGCAGAGGTACGGGTCATGTGTGGGCTTGATGTGAGATCAGTGCAGTATGTAAGCAGAATGGAGTGTTTTTTAATGGACACCATTAGATAAAAACTCCATTCGTCTGTGTTCCCTATGCGGGTCAGCGCCCATCAGAAGAAAGGGGTGTGGCGAGCCATCGCCAAGACCTTGCAGACCCTGGGGATCCATAGTTGGCGGAGCACCCACTGCAGGAAACAGTGGGAGGACCTGAGACGCTAGGCCCAGAAGACGGCGGAGGCCCAGCTGGGGACGGCCTCCCAACGAGGGAGGGGTGCCCATCGGACCCTAACCCTCCTAACGGCCTGCATACTGAAGGTGGCCAATCCTGAGTTGGATGGGCGCTTGAGGGCAGCACCGCAGCCACAAGGGGGTGAGTACACACTGTGTGGTATACTTTTATGTTGCCTGCCTGTGTGTTTGGGTGCAAGGTTCTAGTCAGTGGATGCCCCCAATATGCCGTTTAGTGGAGTCCTGCTTAGCAATGTAGGCTGGTAGATCTATTTGGTAATGACAAGTAGCTTGCATACCATGGCAGGCATGGCTTAGTGAGTCACAATAGGTGTGCAGATGGTAGTGTTTGGGTTAATTTCCTTTTGTTTCCAGGTAATGGTTTGGCATTGTTGTACATACTGCACAGTATTAGTCCCAGTGAGTGATTGTGATGTGTATGCAATATGTGCTGTTATTGCTGTAATTGACCCTGTACTCCCTTTCTTTCTCCCCCACCCTCTCTCCTTTTCTCATCCTGTCCCTGTGTGTATTAGCATCATCTGGAGAAGGAGCAGGGGCACCGGCAAGTGGGGAAGCTGCAGCCCACAGGACTCAGGAGGCAGAGGCCACCGATGCCAAGGGGACCAGGGGGTTGGAGGGCTAGGGGAGCACTACGGGGGAGACAGGAGCTACGACTACAGATTCTGATTCCTCCTCCAATGGAAGCTCCCTGTTGGTGGAGACTATTGACCTCCTGAGATCCATCTCTGTAGGGCAGTCAACCATAGTGAATGCCATCCAGGGGTTGGCATCCCAGATGCAGCAATGCAATGCCTACCTGGAGGGCATTCACAGTGGCTTGGCTGCCCTACAGAGATTGTTTCAGGCTCTGGCCTCCTCTTTGAGAGCAGCCAGAGTCCCTGGTTCTTCCATCCCCCCTCCAACTACTTGTTCCCAGTCCCAACAGGGAGAACTGGGAATAAAGACACACTAATGGACAGGGAGACTTCTGCTTATGTGTAAATTATAGAGAACTAAATAAAGTTCTAGCCTCAGTGCTTAATTTGTGCCTGTTGTTTCCGGTGCGGCGTACCAGCACTTATTTTTGAGGGCTGGCACTTATTTTTCTGCCTCAAGCATTTACGGCAAACAAAAGACACATATGGGAAAGACAGAGGAAGAGAAGGTTGCAAGAGTGAGCTGAAGGGGCAGGGAGGGGCCATAAACGGATTGAAGAAGCCCGAGATAGCTTCAGGATTATGCTGCCTCAGTATTCCCTGTTTGCACATTTAATTGCAGCAACCACATGTTTAAAAGGAGGGCTTTGGGCACCGGAACGTTTTTATTTACAAATTAAGCACTGTCTAGCCTCTATGGATGATGTAGTAGCTGCCTGTTAGAAATGGGGTCTCTGGTTGGCAGTCAGTTTGCACTCTGTCCAAACAGGGACCCTAACTCTAGTCAGGGTAAGGGAGATACACTGCTCAGATAACCCCTGCTCACCCCCTTCTTAGCGTGGCGCAAGCAGTCTAGCTTATCTCAGAGGCACTGTGTAAAGTATTTGTACAAATACACCCAGTAACACAGTGAAAACACCATAAAGCACTTAACTTTTCAAAGATTAAACTTCAATATAGCTCTTAGAAACAAAATAGCTCCAACTGGGGCTATCGCGGTGTCATTGACGGAGTCGTTCCCACACAATCCAATGCCTCTTGTGAGGAGGGCAGTGCCGGGCATGGAGTGTCAAAGACCCCCAGGTACAGTATCTTTGGTAAACGAAGAAGCAACCCAGTACACGGAGTCGGGGAGGTGAGGTGCGCTGGATACGGTGTGGAGTTGGTTCCTCACTGCAGAGCAGGGGAGTTGATGCGGCATCAGTGCGATGTGCCAGTTCCTGATGATCCGGCAGGGTCAATGAATCCGGCGGCTCAAGACGTGTTGGGTGACCTCACAAGGTCACGCCATGGGGCTGCTGCCGTGGCAGAGTCGGGTGTCACGGATGTCAGGGATACTGCACTTCAGGACTCACAGAGTCGCAGAACTGCAGCAATGCTACGGCTGCGTCGGGCCTGCGGTGTCGGTTGGGGTCATCGCACTCCAGCAAGGACCATGGCTTCGGGTTGCAGGCAGCAGTGAGGGGTCATGCAGCGGCTCCGGTTCTGGAGCCGTCCAGAGTTGGGGTGCTGGATCTTCTTGTCGTCTCACCAGAACTCACTTCCAAGGGCCCAGGACCCGTCCTGGCACCACTTGGCAAGTCAGGGTCCTCAGCAGCAGTACCCAGGTGCTGGCAGGTGAAGTCTTTGGTGTCCCTGAGCCAAGCCCTTAGAGAAACTTCACAAGTAGAATTTTAGAAAGCAAAGTCCAGTCCTTTCCCTCTTGAGGCAGAAGCAGCAGGCCAGCACAGAAAAACAACAGAAAATCCTCCTCAAGCACTAAACTCTTCTCCTTGGCAGAGGTTACTCTTGATCCAGAAGTAATCTGAATATCTGAGTTCTTGGGTCCACTACTTATACTCATTTCTGCCTTTGAAGTAGGCAAACATCAAAGGAAAGTCTCTGTTGTTTACAAGATACTGCCTTGCCGAGGCCTGGCCCCAGACACACACCAGGCAGTTGGAGACTGCATTGTGTAAGGACAGACACAGCCCTTTCAGGTGTGTCAGCTCCTCCCTCCCCACCTAGCCCTGGAGACTCATCAGGATCTGCAGGACACACCTCAGCTCCCTTTGTGTCACTGTCTTGAGGGAATTCAGAAACAGCCCAACTGTCAGTCTGACCAAGATGTGGATTCCACAGGCAGGCATAGAATAGTTAAGCAAGAAAATACCCACTTTCTAAAAATGGCATTTTCAGACAATCTATAAACCAACTCTACCAAAAGATAGATTTATAATTTGTGAGTTCAGAGACCCCAAACTCCACCCCTCTATCTGCTCCCAATTGGGAAACCGCACATAAAAGCTATTTAAAGGCAGTCCCTATGTTAAACTATGGGAGAGATAGGCCTTGCAATAGTGAAAAACGAATTTGGCAGTATTTCACTATCAGGACATGTAAAACACACCAGTACATGTCCTACCTTTTACATACACTGCACACTACGCATGTGGACACCCTTATGGGTGTCTTACGTGTAGTAAAAGGGAAGGTTTGGGACTGGCAAGTGCGTACACTTGCCAGGTCAAATTGGTAGTGCAAAACTGCACACACAGGCATTGCAGGAGCAGGTCTGAGACATGTTTACAGGACTACTCATGTGGGTGGCACAATCAGTGCTGCAGGCTCACTAGTAGCATGTGATTTATGGGCCCTGAGCACACCTAGGTGGTCATTATGACATTGTCGGTCAGCTGACCACCACGCCGGCGATGCCGGTAGGTCCATCGCCAGGCTTGCGGTGAAGACCGCCAAATTATGACCATGGCGGTGATCCCTCCCGTAGACAGCGAATGTACCACCCGAACCACCAGTGCAGGGTCGGTCCACTGACCACGATGGTTGCAATCTTGAGGCTGGAGGAACACCACACCCTGTCCACCATATTATGACATAGCAGACCGCCAAGATTTCCGGGGTAGGACCACCGCCACCAAAAGCCTGGCAGAAACGAATCATATAAAGGAGACACTCACCTCCAGGGACACAGAGGAGACCGCGGCCGCCTTGGATCCCGAACTGGAAGTCCTGCTGATGCTGTACCACACGATGGCAGTCCAAGAGTAGCAACGCCACCGACGATGGTGAGTACAGCCGCCTAGCACACAAGGGAGGGAGGGGAGAGTGACACACCCACATGCACAACACACACCATACACACATACCACATACCGAGAACTATCTGCAGAGTAATTCAACAACAACATAACCCAGGGGCAAAGAAGGCCAGGACACATACCTCTGGTCCAACCACTGTAATTATGTGGGAACAGCGACCACAATAAAATAAATGACAAAAATATATATGCAGAAAGGGCCATTGGACAGTCCACTGTCATTGAAATGCCATAGGTCAACGTCCAAGACCCAACTTGACTGGTGACAGCCCAAGTCTCTCCACTGGGCAGGGGCATCTCGACGATGGTAGGCAGGCACCTCAGGGGTTAGAGGGTTGGGGGGCAGTAAGGTGGGTTTCTTGGGAGGTGGGTCCTTTGACTTGGGTTTGGGAGGGGGTGGGTCCTTGCTCCATTGCTTGAGGGGTGGAACTGGTGGCTTGGAGCGGGGGGCGGAGTGCCACTCTTGTGCCCCTTAGTGCAGGTGTATCTGCAGGGGGAGGGACATGAGTGGACTGGGAGCTGGATGTACTGGGCTGGGGGAGAGGAAGCTGGGGGCAGGACAGGATGGAGGAGGAGGAGGGAAGAGGTCAAGGCGGGAAAGGAAACGTTTCTAAGGTCCAATCAGGCGGGTTGTAGGAGGAGGTTTGGGAGTGGAGGTAGAGGGAGTGGTTGTAGGAGGAGTAGGTGTGCTGGACTGGCTTGCAGGTGCATGGACAATGTGCGTGTGTGAGGTGGATGGCTGTTGAGTGTCTGAGTGGGAGCTTTTATGTGTCTTTGGAGAGGGCAGACAGGGTGGGGGAGGACAAACAGGACGTGTTAATGTATGTTGTGGTGGTGTCTGCAAGTGAGGTGGGTGTACTTCATGAGGTTGTGATGGTGGTGGTGGTGACTGCGCATGTGGTGTATGGGGTCCTAGTCTGCATGTCTGCTGTTGTGGTGACTGTGGGCAAGGCTGCACAGGTGGTAGGTTTTAGGACTGATGATGCAGATCTTGCAGGTGTGAGTGTTGATGTGACTGTGAGGCAGGAGGAGGGGGAGACAGGGGAGGTAGTGGCTGTAGTTGTATGTGCAACTTTGTGTTGGCTGTGTGTGTGCTGGTGGAGTGAAGAATGGTGCCTGTGCTTGTCTGTGCGAGTCCTGTCTGTTGTCTTGGGTGCATGCTGGTCTGAATGTGTGCATGGGATGGGTGGGGAGAGGGCGTCAAAATGTATACCGCCGGCTAGTGCCATACCAAGGCACCAGCCGGGCATCATATTTATGGTATGACGGTAGCTGGCGGTAAGGCCCAGCTAGAATCATAAAAAAGGACGCAAGCCGGGTGGGGGAGGCGTAGGGAGGACAGGGGGTTTAGCGTTAAAGGATGACGCTAGTATGGGCAGGGGGATAATAATGCCTCTAACCAGACTAGCGTCATTTACTGATGTTAAAACCCAATGGACATGACTCCTGTCTTAGTTATTACAGGAGTCATGCCCACCACCCCAGTGGCCAGTGCCCAGGGGACATATGTCCCTTGGGCATGGCCACTGGTGCCCAGTGCCATGTAGGGGGCCCAAGTTAGGCCCCTCTATGGCACTACAAAAAATAAAATACTCACCTATACTTACCTGGGATGGGGTCCCCTATGCTCTGCTGTCCCTCTGGTGTGGGTGTGGGCGTGGGCGTCCCTGGGGCTAGGGAAGGGCACCTGTGGGCTCTTTCCATGGTCTCTGACCATGGAAAAAGGCCCACAGGTCCCCTAACGCCTGCCCTGACCCAGGCGTTAAAAAATGGTATTTAAAGCCTCCATCTGCCCGTGCTTGATTTTAGCACTGGGGGATAAATGTGGTGCTGAGGCCATATCGTCATTTTTTGCCTAGGAAAGTCTACCTTCCATCTCATTGACGCAAGGTAGTCTTCCGCAGGCAAAAAATGACTCTAACTCCAATATTTTGGCACTAGACATATCTAGCAGCAAAATATAAATATGGAGTTACGTTTGCGCTGAATTAGCGTAAAACAATACACCAATTCAGGGCAGAGTATAAATATGCCCCTTGATCTCTCATAATATGTCTGTTACCCTGCCTCCTTCCATTTTGTGTGTACTCATAATGGGGCTGTATATCACAAGGATGTTTAAGGATCACTGTTGTGTGGTGGTAGTAGAAGCGGATTGGTGAAGGCTATTATTTATATCTGAAGTTGTGATACCAATGTGAGGTGGTCTGGCTGTGTCCCGTGTTGCCACTACCATAAGAGCATACTGGAAATCTGTACCACTATGTTGTGCTGCCTCATATCTTTTGCCTATAGCAAATTTTCTGGTATTGGTATTTGTACCATGGGGTGATGATTCTGCAGTTTTGTCCTGAACATATTCTTTTTTGCATCCCAAAATCTCCCTTGGGGGTATCCTATTATAATTTTTCCCAAAAGGTTCTAAGTTAATATAGGAAAGGACCATCTTGCCTGGCATGTTACCCCCATATTTCACTGTATATATGTTGTTTTAGTTGTATGTGTCACTGGGACCCTGCCAGCCAGGGCCCCAGTGCTCATAAGTGTGCCCTGTATGTGTTCCCTGTGTGATGACTAACTGTCTTACTGAGGCTCTGCTAACCAGAACCTCAGTGGTTATGCTCTCTCATTTCTTTCCAAATTGTCACTAACAGGCTAGTGACCAATTTCACCAATTTACAGTGGCATACTGGAACACCCTTATAATTCCCTAGTATATGGTACTGAGGTACCCCGGGTATTGGGGTTCCAGGAGATCCCTATGGGCTGCAGCATTGCTTTTGCCACCCATAGGGAGCTCTGGCAATTCTTACACAGGCCTGCCACTGCAGCCTGAGTGAAATAACGTCCACGTTATTTCACAGCCATTTACCACTGCACTTAAGTAACTTATAAGTCACCTATATGTCTAACCTTTACCTGGTAAAGGTTGGGTGCAGTAGCCAAGGTGCCCCCACATTGTTCAGGGCAAATTCCCCGGACTTTGTGAGTGCGGGGACACCATTACACGCGTGCACTATACATATGTCACGACATATGTATAGCGTCACAATGGTAACTCTGAACATGGCCATGTAACATGTCTAAGATCATGGAATTGTCACCCCAATGCCATTCTGGCATTGGGGAGACAATTCCATGATCCCCCGAGTCTCTAGCACAGACCCGGGTACTGCCAAACTACCTTTCCCGGGGTTTCACTGCAGCTGCTGCTGCTGCCAACCCCTCAGACAGGTTTCTGCCCTCCTGGGGTCCAGCCAGGCTTGGCCCAGGAAGGCAGAACAAAGGACTTCCTCAGAGAGAGGGTGTTACACCCTCTCCCTTTGGAAAAAGGTGTCAGGGCTGGGGAGGAGTAACCTCCCCCAGCCTCTGGAAATGCTTTGATGGGCACAGATGGTGCCCATCTCTGCATAAGCCAGTCTACATCGGTTCAGGGATCCCCCAGCCCTGCTCTGGCGCGAAACTGGACAAAGGAAAGGGAAGTGACCACTCCCCTGACCTGCACCTCCCCTGGGAGGTGCCCAGAGCTCCTCCAGTGTGCTCCAGACCTCTGCCATCTTGGAAACAGAGGTGCTGCTGGCACACTGGACTGCTCTGAGTGGCCAGGGCCAGCAGGTGACGTCAGAGACTCCTTCTGATAGGCTCTTACCTGTGTTGCTAGCCTATCCTCCTTCCTAAGTAGCCAAACCTCCTTTTCTGGCTATTTAGGGTCTCTGCTTTGGGGAATTCTTTGGATAACGAATTCAAGAGCTCATCAGAGTTCCTCTGCATCTCTCTCTTCACCTTCTGCCAAGGAATCGACCGCTGACTGCTCTGGACACCTGCAAAACTGCAACAAAGTAGCCAAGACGACTACTGCAACCTTGTATCGCTGATCCTGCGGCCTTCTCGACTGTTTTCCTGGTGGTGCATGCTGTGGGGGTAGTCTGCCTCCTCTCTGCACTAGAAGCTCCGAAGAAATCTCCCGTGGGTTGACGGAATCTTCCCCCTGCAACCGCAGGCACCAAAAGACTGCATCACCGGTCCTCTGGGTCCCCTCTCAGCACGACAAGCGTGGTCCCTGGAACTCAGCAACTCTGTCCAAGTGACTCCCACAGTCCAGTGACTCTTCAGTCCAAGTTTGGTGGAGTTAAGTCCTTGCCTCACCACGCTAGACTGCATTGCTGGGTACCGCGTGATTTGCTGCTGTTCCTGCTCCTGTGCACTCTTCCAGGATTTCCTTTGTGCACAGCCAAGCCTGGGTCCCCGACACTCTAACCTGCAGTGCACGACCTCCTGAGTTGTCCTCCGGCGTAGTGGGACCTTCCTTTGTGACTTCGGGTGAGCTCCGGTTCACTCTTCTTTGTAGTGCCTGTTCCGGCACTTCTGCGGGTGCTGTTTGCTTCTTAGTGGGCTCCTTGTCTTGCTGGGTGCCCCCTCTGTCTCCTCACGCAACTGGCGACATACTGGTCCCTCCTGGGCCACAGCAGCTTCCAAAAAACCTAACCGCGACCCTTGCAGCTAGCAAGGCTTGTTTGTGGTCTTTCTGCACGGAAACACCTCTGCAAGCTTCTTCACGACGTAGGACATCCAGCCTCCAAAGGGGAAGTTCCTAGTCCTCTTCGTTCTTGCAGAATCCACAGCTTCTACCATCCGGTGGCAGCTTCTTTCCACCCTCAGCTGGCATTTCTTGGGCATCTGCCCACTCACGACTTGAGTGTGACTCTTGGACTTGGTCCCCTTGTTCCACAGGTACTCTCGTCTGGAAATCCATCGTTGTTGCATTGCTGGTGTTGGTCTTCCTTGAAGAATTCCCCTATCACGACGTCTGTGCTCTCTGGGGAACTTAGGTGCACTTTGCACCCACTTTTCAGGGTCTTGGGGTGGGCTATTTTTCTAACCCTCACTGTTTTCTTACAGTCCCAGCGACCCAATACAAGGTCACATAGGTTTGGGGTCCATTTGTGATTCGCATTCCACTTTTGGAGTATATGGTTTGTGTTGCCCCTATACCTATGTGCTCTCATTGCAATCTACTGTGACTGTACATTGCTTGCATTGCTTTCTATTGCTATTACTGCATAATTTTGGTATTGTGTACATATATCTTGTGTATATTTGCTATCCTCATAAAGAGGGTACACACTGAGATACTTTTGGCATATTGTCATAAAAATAAAGTACCTTTATTTTTAGTATATCTGTATATTGTGTTTTCTTATGATATTGTGCATATGACACCAGTGGTATAGTAGGAGCTTTACACGTCTCCTAGTTCAGCCTAAGCTGCTCTGCTAAGCTACCTTTTCTATCAGCCTAAGATGCTAGACACCTCTTCTACACTAATAAGGGATAACTGGACCTGGTGCAGAGTGTAAGTACCCCTTGGTACCACTACAAACCAGGCCAGCCTCCTACATTGGTTGTGCAGCGGTGGGATAAGTACTTGCAACTACTTACCACTTTGTCATTTTGTACTTTTCATAAGAGAAAAATATACAAAACAAGTTCAGTGTATGTACACCTAACCAAAAAGTTTTGCTTTTCTCTCCTTACTCTATTGGTAAGTGCTGAAAAGTACCTCTAAAAACTTTCAAAAAGTTCTTAAAAGTTGAAAAAGTTTTTTTTCTGTTCCTTAAAAAGTTCTGAAACTTATTCTTTCTTTTTCTGTCCCTTAAACCCTTTTCTATCATGTCTGATACAGGTCAAACTCTGGATCTGGCCAGCACAGCTTATGACCACCTTAACTGGAAAGGTGTAAGGAGTCTCTGCATTGATAGAGGTTTAGGGGTAGGGAAGAATCCCTCTAGAGAATTGTTAGTTAATATGCTCATAGAAAATGATAAGGCCTTAGCTGGCACATCTGGTGACAAATTAGCTGATGGTTCACACTCTGATTCTGGGGTAGCCCCAGTAAGAATGTTAGATGGTATTCTTTCCAACCTGCCCCTTAGCAGGCCACCTAGCAGGGGTGGTACTGATGTGAGTTCTCATCACAGTAGAGAGGTTACTCCTTTAGGCCAGGTTGTTAGAGTGCCATCTGTTAGGGACAGGTCTCCCTCTGTTCATTCACACCATTCTTCTGTGTCTAAGCATGCCCAACCCACCCACCCTGATGTCAGAGTGTTAGAAAGGGAACTCAATAGATTGAGAGTGGAAGAGTCCAGGCTGAAGCTTAAAAAGCAACAGCTGGATCTAGACAGGGAAGCATTTGACTTAGAAAAAGAAAGACAGAGGTTGGGGTTTGGACCCAATGGTGGCAGCAGCAGTATTACAGATAGTAATCCTGTGAGAGAGCATGATTCTAGGAATCTGCACAAGATAGTTCCCCCTTACAAGGAGGGGGATGACATTAACAAGTGGTTTGCTGCATTTTAGAGGGCCTGTGTTGTACAGGGGGTCCCTCAAAGGCAGTGGGCTGCTATCCTATGGCTATCTTTCAGTGGAAAGGGTAGGGATAGGCTCCTTACTGTGAAGGAAAGTGATGCCAATAATTTTACAGTTCTTAAGAATGCACTCCTAGATGGTTATGGCTTAACCACTGAACAGTAGAGGATCAAGATCAGAGAAACCAAAAAGGAGTCTTCACAACACTGGGTAGACTTTGTTGACCATTCAGTGAAGGCCTTGGAGGGGTGGTTACATGGCAGAAAAGTTTCTGACTATGAAAGCCTGTATAACTTAATTCTGAGAGAGCATATTCTTAATAATTGTGTGTCTGATTTGTTGCACCAGTACCTAGTGGACTCAGATCTGACCTCTCCCCAAGAATTGGGAAAGAAGGCAGACACATGGGTCAGAACAAGGGTGAACAGAAAAGTTCATATAGGGGGTGACAAGGATGGCAAGAAGAAGGATGGTAAGTCTTCTGACAAGGGTGGGGACAAATCTAAAAATGAGTCTTCATCAGGCCCACAAAAACACTCTGGTGGGGGTGGTGGGCCCAAATCCTCTTCAAATCAAAATCAAGTAAAGAAACCATTGTGCTATTTATGTAAAATAAAAGGCCATTGGACAACTGATCCCAGTTGTCCAAAGAAAAGCACCAAGCCTCCCACTACCACAACCCCTACTGCTACACCTAGTGCCCCTAGTAATAGCAGTGGTGGTGGGAGTAAACCTACTAATAGCCAATCCAAGGGAGTAGCTGGGCTCACTTTTGGTAATTTAGTTGGGGTTGGTCTTGTTAGGGAGACCACAGAGGCTGTGTTAGTCTCTGAAGGTGCCATTGATTTGGCCACCTTGGTTGCTTGTCCCCTTAATATGGATAAGTACAAGCAACTTCCCCTAATAAATGGTGTTGATGTTCAGGCCTACAGGGACACAGGTGCCAGTGTTACCATGGTAATAGAGACACTGGTCCACCCTGAACAACACCTACTTGGTCACCAGTACCAAGTGACTGATGCTCATAACAACACTCTTAGCCACCCCATGGCTGTTGTGAATCTCAACTGGGGTGGGGTTACTGGTCCAAAGAAAGTTGTGGTTGCCTCAGATTTACCTGTAGACTGTCTACTAGGGAACGATTTAGAGACATCAGCTTGGGCAGAAGTGGAGTTGGAGGCTCATGCAGCAATGCTGGGCATTCCTGGGCATATTTGTGCTTTGACAAGGGCTCAGGCCAAAAAGCAAAAAGGACAGGGTGACTTGGATCCTGGAACAATGGACCAAGTGCTCCCTAAAGCTAGGGTTAGTAAAGGTAAAACACTACCTACTATCCCTCCCTCTACAGTGGATTCAACTTCTGAGGAAGAAGAATTTCCACCCTGTGCAGAACCTTCACCAGAGGAGCTGGAAGCAGACACTGCTGAGCTTTTGGGTGGAGGGGGGCCTGCCAGGGAGGAGCTGAGTGTGGCACAGCATACCTGTCCCACACTAGAGGGTCTAAGACAGCAAGCTGTCAAACAGCAAAATGGGGATGTCAGTGACTCTCACAGAGTTTACTGGGAGGACAACCTCTTGTATACTGAAGCAGGGGATCCAAAACCTGGAGCAGCCAGGAGATTGGTGATTCCTCAGCAATACAGAGAGTTCCTCCTAACTCTAGCCCACGACATTCCCTTGGCTGGACATTTAGGGCAAATGAAAACTTGGGACAGGCTTGTCCCCTTGTTTCATTGGCCTAGAATGTCAGAGGACACAAAGGAATTTTGTAAGTCCTGTGAAACCTGTCAAGCCAGTGGCAAAACAGGTGGCACTCCAAAGGCTCCCCTTATTCCACTACCTGTGGTTGGGGCTCCCTTTGAAAGGGTAAGGGTTGACATAGTTGGCCCCCTTGACCCTCCTACTGCTTCAGGCAATAGGTTTATTTTGGTGGTAGTGGACCATGCCACCAGATATCCTGAAGCAATTCCTCTAAGGACCACTACCGCTCCTGCAGTGGCAAAGGCCCTCCTGGGAATCTTTTCCAGGGTGGGCTTCCCAAAAGAGGTAGTATCAGACAGGGGAAGCAATTTCATGTCTGCTTACTTAAAGGCCATGTGGAAGGAATGTGGTGTGACATACAAGTTCACCACACCCTATCATCCGCAAACAAATGGACTGGTTGAGAGGTTTAATAAAACTCTCAAAGGAATGATAATGGGACTCCCTGAAAAACTCAGCAGGAGATGGGATGTCCTGTTACCTTGCCTCCTTTTTGCTTACAGGGAGGTACCCCAAAAAGGAGTGGGCTTCAGCCCCTTTGAACTCCTATTTGGACACCCTGTGAGAGGTCCTCTAACACTTGTGAAGGAGGGTTGGGAACAACCTTTAAAAGCTCCTAAGCAAGACATAGTGGACTATGTGCTTGGCCTAAGATCTAGAATGGCTGAGTACATGAAAAAGGCCAGTAAAAACCTTCAGGCCAGCCAAGAGCTCCGAAAAGCAATGGCATGACCAGAAGGCTGTTCTGATTCAGTACCAACCAGGGCAGAAAGTGTGGGTCTTGGAGCCTGTGGCCCCAAGAGCACTCAAAGACAAATGGAGTGGTCCCCACATTATTGTTGAGAAAAAGGGAGAAGTCACCTACTTAGTTGACTTAGGCACTGCCAGGATTCCCCTTAGGGTGCTCCATGTCAATCGCCTGAAACCCTACTATGACAGGGCTGATCTCACCCTGCTCATGGCAACAGATGAAGGACAGGAAGAAGAGAGTGACCCTCTCCCTGATCTCTTCTCTTCCACAGAACAAGATGCTCTAGTGGAAGGTGTAGTTCTGGCAGATTGTCTTACTGCTGAGCAGAAAGACCACTGCATAAATCTCCTGGGTCAGTTTTCTGAACTCTTTTCTACTGTGCCAGGCACCACTTCTTGGTGTGAGCACACTATAGATACTGGAGACAGCTTGCCTGTCAAAAGTAAGATCTATAGGCAGCCTGACCATGTCAGGGACTGCATAAAACAAGAGGTTCAAAAAATGCTTGAACTGGGAGTGGTTGAGCACTCTGAAAGTCCATGGGCCTCTCCTGTGGTACTTGTACCAATACCTCATTCCAAAGATGGAAAGAAGGAAATGAGATTTTGTGTAGATTACAGGGGTCTCAACCAGGTAACTAAAACTGATGCTCACCCTATACCCAGGGCAGATGAGCTAATAGATACACTGGCATCTGCCAAGTATCTAAGCACCTTTGATTTGACTGCAGGGTATTGGCAGATCAAGTTATCAGAGGATGCTAAAGCAAAAACTGCATTTTCAACCATTGGAGGGCACTACCAATTCACAGTAACGCCTTTTGGGTTGAAAAATGCACCTGCCACTTTTCAGAGGTTGGTGAATACAGTCCTGCAAGGATTGGAGGCTTTTAGTGCAGCATATCTAGATGATGTAGCTGTCTTTAGCTCCACCTGGGATGATCACCTGGCCCACCTGTGGAAAGTTTTGGAGGCCCTGCAAAACGCAGGCCTCACTATCAAGGCTTCAAAGTGCCAGATAGGGCAGGGGAAAGTGGTTTATCTGGGACACCTGGTAGGTGGAGAACAGATTGCACCACTTCAGGGGAAAATCCAAACTATTATAGATTGGGTTCCCCCTACAACTCAGACCCAGGTGAGAGCCTTCTTAGGCCTCACTGGGTATTAAAGGAGGTTCATAAAGAACTATGGCTCCATTGCAGCCCCTCTCAATGACCTCACATCTAAGAAAATGCATAAAAAGGTATTATGGACAGCTAGCTGTCAGAAAGCTTTTGAGGAGCTGAAACAGGCCATGTGCTCTGCACCTGTCCTAAAAAGCCCCTGTTACTCCAAAAAATTCATTGTCCAAACCGATGCATCTGAATTAGGGGTAGGGGCAGTCTTATCACAACTTAATTCTGAGGGCCGGGATCAACCTGTTGCTTTTATCAGCAGGAGGTTGACCCCTAGAGAAAAGCGTTGGTCTGCCATAGAGAGGGAGGCCTTTGCTGTGGTCTGGGCACTGAAGAAGGCCATACCTGTTTGGCACTCACTTCATTGTTCAGACAGACCACAAACCTCTACTTTGGCTAAAACAAATGAAAGGTGAAAACCCTAAATTGTTGAGGTGGTCCATATCTCTACAGGGAATGGACTATACAGTGGAACATAGACCTGGGAGTACCCACTCCAATGCAGATGGACTCTCCAGATATTTCCACTTAGACAATGAAGACTCATCAGGTCATGGCTAGTCTTATTGTCCTTCGTTTGGGGGGGGGGGTTGTGTAGGAAAGTACCATCTTGCCTGGCATGTTACCCCCATATTTCACTGTATATATGTTGTTTTAGTTGTATATGTCACTGGGATCCTGCCAGCCAGGGCCCCAGTGCTCATAAGTGTGCCCTGTATGTGTTCCCTGTGTGATGACTAACTGTCTCACTGAGGCTCTGCTAACCAGAACCTCAGTGGTTATGCTCTCTCATTTCTTTCCAAATTGTCACTAACAGTCTAGTGACCAATTTCACCAATTTACATTGGCATACTGGAACACCCTTATAATTCCCTAGTATATGGTACTGAGGTACCCAGGGTATTGGGGTTCCAGGAGATCCCTATGGGCTGCAGCATTGCTTTTGCCACCCATAGGGAGCTCTGGCAATTCTTACACAGGCCTGCCACTGCAGCCTGAGTGAAATAACGTCCACGTTATTTCACAGCCATTTACCACTGCACTTAAGTAACTTATAAGTCACCTATATGTCTAACCTTTACCTGGTAAAGGTTGGTGTGACGGGTTCTTTATCCCGGGTGGAAGGGATATTGGATTAAGACGACAGACGCGTATTCAAGGGGTTAATTAATTTATTTCTGTTATGGTTCTACGATAAACGTATTTTCTTCTCAGAATGTCAGGCTTGATATAGTCTCTCAATGCAAATAATAAATCCCTTATTTATTTATTTTCTCTTCCAGGGTTCGGACGAGGGTCCTGGTGGGGTCTGGTCCGGCTTCAAGAGGGTTCTGCTCCTCCCGTGTGACAGCGGCCCAGGTTCCCAGAATAAAGAAGAAAAGAAAAATAGGTAAGTGGGGTTTAAGTAAGTAGGCAGGGTTATTTGGGTTTAGTAGGGATGTGGGGGGATAGGTAGGAGTGCCGGGAGGTGAGGGATACTTTTGATCACGTCCTTCTCCCTGCCCCGGTGCCTTCGTGGAACTCCCCTTTTTGTTGTGGTAACAATTATTTAGGGTGGGGTTTTCGTGCGGTTAGAGGGTACACTGGTTTCCCTTTTTACACAGTCTCCCCTCCCTTATAGGACCTCAGCCCTTTCCCTTTGGTTCCCCGTAGTCGCAGTAACCACCCTGTGCCCCAGTCCCACTTGCGGTACGATCGTAGCTCTGTAGGCCACGCTCCTCCAGGGACGTGGCCGGCTTCCTGACGGTCTCCCGACTTCACTGACTCAGGGGCGGGAGGCTCCCTGCGTATCGCTCTTCCTTCACGGTGCTCGTCTTGCTCTCTGCTTGCTCTCTGCGCGTCCCGATCCTTCGCGTCTCTCGGGGCTTCGGCGGCGTCCCTCCTTTCACAATTCCCTCTGGCGTACATGACGTTTGACGTCATGACGTCCAGAGCTCCTCGGGTGCCCCCGGGGGATCCCTCGTCAGTTTCCTCGCTTTCCTGCAAACCGGCGTCGGGAGACGTCCGGTTACACATCCCCTCACTTGAATGGGGCTGTTCGAGCCCCACAGGACCCGGAAACCGGGATAGATAGTCGGCCTGACCCATAAGGTCACCTGGGAGATGGCAGACCTGAAAGGAGAAAGGTTGCAGTTCGATGAACCATCTCAGGATGCGATTGTTGGTGTTTTTATATCTTGAGAGCCAGGTAAGGGGAGCGTGATCTGTATACAACAGGAAGGACCTGCCCAAAAGGTAATATTGGAGGCTTTCGATTGCCCACTTAATGGCAAGACACTCTCGCTCGATAATGGGATACTTCTGTTCTCTGGGAAACAGTTTACGGCTAATAAAGACCACAGGATGGCTTACTTCGGTTTCATCTTTCTGAGAAAGCACTGCTCCCAATCCTACGTCGGAGGCATCCGTTTGAAGATGGAAGGGTTTATTAAATTCAGGGCATTTTAAAATCGGTTGAGTAGTGAGACATCTCTGTAAGGTACGATAACTATGGAATTGACCTGGGCTTAGTCTCGTAATGGTTTTAGGTTGTCCCTTTCTCAGAAGGTCAGTCAGGGGGGCGGCCAGGGTGGAGTAATGGGGTATAAAGCGTCGATAGTATCCTACCAAGCCTAAAAAAGAACGGACCTCCTTTTTTGAGGTAGGAGCATCGATGCGTAGGATGGCCTCAATTTTGTTCATTTGGGGTCTCAGTATACCTTTCCCTATGTGATAGCCCAGATAAGAGATATCTTTAAAGGCCAGTCGGCTCTTAGAAGGGTTGGCCGTCAGTCCAGCCCTTCGTAATGCTATAAAGATTTTTTCTATGTGCGTTAAATGGTCCTCCCAAGTCTCGCTAAATATGACGATGTCATCCAGATATGCGGCAGCGTACCTGGTATGAGGTCGTAGAATGGTATCAATGAGACGTTGGAAGGTGGCGGGGCCCCATGTAACCCGAAAGGGAGAACCTTAAAATGATATAGTCCAGAGGGGGTAGAGAAGGCCGTTTTTTCTCTATCTTTTGGGGCCAGGGGGATCTGCCAGTAGCCTTTTGTCAAGTCGAGAGTAGACATGTAGTGAGCTTTCCCCAATTTCTCTAAAAGTTCGTCTACTCTAGGAAGAGGATACGTGTCAAACTGGGATATAGAATTGACTTGTCTAAAGTCAATACAAAAACGTATAGACCCATCCGGTTTGGGCACCAATACTACTGGCGAACACCAGAGGCTTTGAGAAGGTTCTATAATATCTAGGTCTAGCATTTTCTCTATTTCGCTCTCTACCAGAACCTTCCTGGCTTCGGGGATACGATAAGGGCGTAAGCGCACTATCTTGTCAGGAGGGGTTAAGATCTGATGATGTACCAAATTGGTTCTTCCCGGTGTCAATGAGAACATCTGAGTATGTTCCTCAAGGAGTTTGTTTAACTGCTTGCGCTGTTGAACCGAGATATCTGTATTTATGACCGGTATCTCGTGTCCACTGGGGCGATCAGTGGGGCACCACCCTACCTCTAATTCCTTAACAGTGTTAACCAGACATCCTTGGACCGGGTCGGTCACAGGTTCTTCCCATTTTTTTAGCAAATTAACGTGAAAGATCTGTGACCTATTGGGTCTATCGGTGAGCTGAATTTTATAGGTCACAGGTGTTACTATTCCTATCACGTTATATGGTCCCTGCCACTTTGCTAACAATTTGTTGTCTGAGCTGGGGAGAAGCACTAACACTTTATCCCCTATGGAAAAAGACCTCAACTGTGTATTCCTATCATAATACCTTTTCTGTTTCTCTTGAGCCTTTTCCATGTGTTCCCTTACATTTTCCCACTCCGTGTGTAGGTGGTCTTTTAATTCTTGGGTATATTTCAGAAGGGTCTTTTCCCCATCTTCCTCTTCCCATAACTCCGCTGCCATATCTAATAGGGTTCTGGGTTGTCGTCCGAACAACAGTTCAAACGGACTATGGCCCGTAGAAGCTTGCTCATGGGTTCTGACAGCGTATAATACTAAGGGGAGTTTCCTATCCCAGTCTTTACCTGACTCGGAGATTGATTTCTTTAGAAGGTTTTTCAGCATTCGGTTGTACCGTTCCACCAGACCATCAGTCTGTGGATGATAAACCGAAGTCCGCAATTGTTTGATCCCCAAGAGTTGACATATTTGGGACATTAGGGAGGACATGAATTGGGTGCCTTGGTCTGTTAAGATTTCTCGGGGAAAGCCGATACGGGAGAAGAACCCTATCATGGCGTGGGCAACGCTCTTGGTGTTGATACTACTAAGAGGGATGGCCTCGGGGTACCTTGTGGCATAGTCCACCAACACTAATATGTAACGGTATCCTCGAGAAGAGGGTAGGAGAGGACCAACGATGTCCATTCCTATCCGTGAGAAGGGAATATCTATGATAGGAAGGGGTTGTAAAGGGGCTCTTCTCCTCGTACCAGGATCAATCATTTGGCATTTAGGACACTGCTGACAGAATTTCCTAATCTGAGAAAAGACACCCGGCCAATAGAACCTCCTCAACAGATACTCCTCCGTTTTTTCCCTCCCATAGTGGCCACCCCCTGGCTGACTGTGGGCTAGGTGGAGAACTTGTCTGTAGGGTTCAGGGACTATCAATTGCTTCTTTTCTGCTCGGTCATTGTTAGTGACTCAGTATAATAGATTTTTAACTATTGTGAACGATGGACCTTTATCTTGGAGGGTCCGGGGTCGTGCACTTTTCCAGGCATGCACTAAACTTGGATCTTCTCTTTGACAGCTCCGGAAGGGGGGAAGGTTAGTAAGGGTAAGAACCGGTGTAATTACCCTCTCTGGGCTTGAATTTTCTTTTGCGTAGGCTTTTCTGGTTGCTCTCTTTTCACCTCGGGAGGCTTTATACCGATCTAGCGGGGCGGTATATGTATGTTAGAGAAGGGAGCATTTTTCCACCATGTATTCATTTCTTCAGAATGTCTGGTACTATCTAGAAGCTCCGAAAATTGTGTAAAATCCGTTCCTATAATAGCTTCTTCCACTAGTCGTTCCACTACCCCCATCCTTATGGGATTTTCTTTTCCTCCCCATGACAGGGTGGTCCACGTTAGAGGATATTCTTTGGTTTCTCCATTAATACAACAGATGGACACAGTAAAACCGGCAGTAAAGGTAGGGTTAACAAGTAGATCAGCTCGGATTACGGACTGACTGCACCCTGAATCGATAAGGGCCAGAGTGGGTCTTCCATTGATAACCAGTCTCTTCTTATATGGGGTTTCTTTTCCCCCGGTATAAAAGACTCGTCCCCTAGTAATTCCTATTTCCATTGGTTCTGGTTTTTCGGTTTTTAGGGGGCAAACCCGGGCTATATGACCCCATTCACCACAACTAAAACACTGTGGCTGTTGAACATACGGCTTTTCAAACCCTCGCGTTTTTCCACTTTCCTCGTTGGTTCTTCGTCCTGCCGATGAGGATGAACTGGGATTCTGTCGAATCGGACTAGGTGTTGACCGAAGGGGGGGGACCTTAAATTCGAGGGAGCGGTGAAAGGCACATGCTAACTCGATGGTGGTGTTAGTGTCTGGGTTTGGGTGTTGTTTGATCCAGTGCCGTGTGTTGGGGGGTAGGGCGTCTAGATACTGTTCCAAGAGGACGATCTCGATGATGTCTTCCCTATTAGTCCCGATGGGGCCTAACCACTTGAGACCCAAATCCTTGATCCGGAAGTATAGGGCTCGGGGATTCTCGGAGGGTCCCCACTTGGCTTTTCTAAACCGGACTCGGTAGTGTTCTGAATCGAAACCCACCCTTTCCAGGATGCTCTTTTTAATGTCCTGATAGGGAGTTATTCCACCTGGGTTCACCGCTTGATAAGCCGCTTGGAGGGTTCCTGTCGATAATGGGGCTATATATTGACCCCATCGCTCCTGGGGCCAGGTAGCGGAAGTGGCAACTCGCTCAAAATTGGTGAAGAAAGCATCTGGGTCTTCGCCTTCCTGGTACCGCTGTAGGACCGAACTGGGTACATTCGGGTGTACCCGGGTGACAGCAATGGTATCCGTGAGATTTTTAATGGCAGTTTCATGAACCAATTGATTGTTGGCCATGATAGTGGCCTGGCTTTTGAGCGCATTTTGCAGGGCCTCCCTTTCCACTTTAGCCTCCTTCTGTTGCTCTTCCCAGACTATTTGCAGATGCCTCTGTCCCTCGGCTAACTGCTGCATCATATCTGATATTGTGGGTTTATCCTCCATGGTTCTAGACTGTCTGTCGCCCGGTCCAATATCCCACTTCTGACACCACTGTGACGGGTTCTTTATCCCGGGTGGAAGGGATATTGGATTAAGACGACAGACGCGTATTCAAGGGGTTAATTAATTTATTTCTGTTATGGTTCTACGATAAACTTATTTTCTTCTCAGAATGTCAGGCTTGATATAGTCTCTCAATGCAAATAATAAATCCCTTGTTTATTTATTTTCTCTTCCAGGGTTCGGACGAGGGTCCTGGTGGGGTCTGGTCCGGCTTCAAGAGGGTTCTGCTCCTCCCGTGTGACAGCGGCCCAGGTTCCCAGAATAAAGAAGAAAAGAAAAATAGGTAAGTGGGGTTTAAGTAAGTAGGTAGGGTTATTTGGGTTTAGTAGGGATGTGGGGGGATAGGTAGGAGTGCCGGGAGGTGAGGGATACTTTTGATCACGTCCTTCTCCCTGCCCCGGTGCCTTCGTGGAACTCCCCTTTTTGTTGTGGTAACAATTATTTAGGGTGGGGTTTTCGTGCGGTTAGAGGGTACACTGGTTTCCCTTTTTACACCGTCTCCCCTCCCTTATAGGACCTCAGCCCTTTCCCCTTGGTTCCCCGTAGTCGCAGTTACCACCCTGTGCCCCAGTCCCACTTGCGGTACGATCGTACCTCTGTAGGCCACGCCCCTCCAGGGACGTGGCCGGCTTCCTGACGGTCTCCCGACTTCACTGACTCAGGGGCGGGAGGCTCCCTGCGTATCGCTCTTCCTTCACGGTGCTCGTCTTGCTCTCTGCTTGCTCTCTGCGCGTCCCGATCCTTCGCGTCTCTCGGGGCTTCGGCGGCGTCCCTCCTTTCACAATTCCCTCTGGCGTACATGACGTTTGACGTCATGACGTCCAGAGCTCCTCGGGTGCCCCCGGGGGATCCCTCGTCAGTTTCCTCGCTTTCCTGCAAACCGGCGTTGGGAGACGTCCGGTTACAGTTGGGTGCTAAGTTACTTAGTGTGTGGGCACCCTGGCACTAGCCAAGGTGCCCCCACATTGTTCAGGGCAAATTCCCCGGACTTTGTGAGTGCGGGGACACCATTACACGCGTGCACTATACATATGTCACGACATATGTATAGCGTCACAATGGTAACTCCGAACATGGCCATGTAACATGTCTAAGATCATGGAATTGTCACCCCAATGCCATTCTGGCATTGGGGAGACAATTCCATGATCCCCCGAGTCTCTAGCACAGACCCGGGTACTGCCAAACTACCTTTCCCGGGGTTTTACTGCAGCTGCTGCTGCTGCCAACCCCTCAGACAGGTTTCTGCCCTCCTGGAGTCCAGCCAGGCTTGGCCCAGGAAGGCACAACAAAGGACTTCCTCAGAGAGAGGGTGTTACACCCTCTCCCTTTGGAAAAAGGTGTCAGGGCTGGGGAGGAGTAGCCTCCCCCAGCCTCTGGAAATGTTTTAATGGGCACAGATGGTGCCCATCTCTGCATAAGCCAGTCTACACCGGTTCAGGGATCCCCCAGCCCTGCTCTGGCGTGAAACTGGACAAAGGAAAGGGGAGTGACCACTCCCCTGACCTGCGACTCCCCTGGGAGGTGCCCAGAGCTCCTCCAGTGTGCTCCAGACCTCTGCCATCTTGGAAACAGAGGTGCTGCTGGCACACTGGAGTGCTCTGAGTGGCCAAGGCCAGCAGGTGATGTCAGAGACTCCTTCTGATAGGCTCTTACCTGTGTTGCTAGCCTATCCTCCTTCCTAAGTAGCCAAACCTCCTTTTCTGGCTATTTAGGGTCTCTGCTTTGGGGAATTCTTTGGATAACGAATACAAGACCTCATCAGAGTTCCTCTGCATCTCTCGCTTCAACTTCTGCCAAGGAATCGACCGCTGACTGCTCTGGACGCCTGCAAAACCGCAACAAAGTAGCCAAGACGACTACTGCAACCTTGTATCGCTGATCCTGCGGCCTTCTCGACTGTTTTCCTGGTGGAGCATACTGTGGGGGTGGTCTACCTCCTCTCTGCACTAGAAGCTCCGAAGAAATCTCCAGTGGGTAGACGGAATCTTACCCCTGCAACCGCAGGCACCAAAAGACTGCATCACCGGTCCTCTGGGTCCCCTCTCTGCACGACGAGCGTGGTCCCTGGAACTCAGCAACTCTGTCCAAGTGACTCCCACAGTCCAGTGACTCTTCAGTCCAAGTTTGGTGGAGGTAAGTCCTTGCCTCACCACGCTAGACTGCATTGCTGGGTACCGCGTGATTTGCAGCTGCTCCGGCTCCTGTGCACTCTTCCAGGATTTCCTTTGTGCACAGCCAAGCCTGGGTCCCCGACACTCTAACCTGCAGTGCACGACCTCCTGAGTTGTCCTCTGGCGTCGTGGGACCTTTCTTTGTGACTTCGAGTGAGCTCCGGTTCACTCTTCTTCGTAGTGCCTGTTCCGGCACTTCTGCGGGTGCTGCTTGCTTCTGAGTGGGCTCCTTGTCTTGCTGGGCGCCCCCTCTGTCTCCTCACGCAATTGGCGATATCCTGGTCCCTCCTGGGCCACAGCAGCATCCAAAAACCCTAACCGCGACCCTTGCAGCTAGCAAGGCTTGTTTGCGGTCTTTCTGCACGAAACACCTCTGCAAGCTTCTTCACGACGTGGGACATCCAGCCTCCAAAAGGGAAGTTCCTAGTCCTCTTCGTTCTTGCAGAATCCACAGCTTCTACCATCCGGTGGCAGCTTCTTTGCACCCTCAGCTGGCATTTCTTGGGCATCTGCCCACTCACGACTTGAGTGTGACTCTTGGACTTGGTCCCCTTGTTCCACAGGTACTCTCATCTGGAAATCCATCGTTGTTGCATTGCTGGTGTTGGTCTTCCTTGCAGAATTCCCCTATCACGACTTCTGTGCTCTCTGGGGAACTTAGGTGCACTTTGCACCCACTTTTCAGGGTCTTGGGGTGGGCTATTTTTCTAACCCTTACTGTTCTCTTACAGTCCCAGCGACCCTCTACAAGGTCACATAGGTTTGGGGTCCATTCGTGATTCGCATTCCACTTTTGGAGTATATGGTTTGTGTTGCCCCTATACCTATGTGCTCTCATTGCAATCTATTGTGACTGTACATTGCTTGCATTGCTTTCTATTGCTATTACTGCATAATTTTGGTATTGTGTACATATATCTTGTGTATATTTACTATCCTCATACTGAGGGTACTCACTGAGATACTTTTGGCATATTGTCATAAAAATAAAGTACCTTTATTTTTAGTATATCTGTGTATTGTGTTTTCTTATGATATTGTGCAGTGGTATAGTAGGAGCTTTACACGTCTCCTAGTTCAGCCTAAGCTGCTCTGCTAAGCTACCTTTTCTATCAGCCTAAGCTGCTAGACACCTCTTCTACACTAATAAGGGATAACTGGACCTGGTGCAGAGTGTAAGTACCCCTTGGTACCACTACAAACCAGGCCAGCCTCCTACAGTTACACATTTCATGTAATGGCTGATAAGATTGCAGTGTTCTCCAAGATGTTTCTACTTTCTGCAGACATTTTATTATACTTAGCCCTCTTTTCAGTATGAAGGGGTGATCTAACTGGCTGAAATAATTTAATTAAGTTCCTTCTGCAGTTTTTCCCATATTGTACTCCTAAAATGTTATATTTGTTCTGTGTATTGCCCCACATGCTTTTGGTTGGGCGGACCTTCCCAATCACATTAAAGATACAATGGTAATATTGGCGTGGCTACTCATGTTTTTCTTGAAATGTTTTATACATCATGTCTACTGTGGTAAGGACCTGGTATTTTATTTTTGCTATAAGTTTGATACTGCCATTTTGTATGCAGCACATAGAATTTGGTGGTTTAGAATTGTTTGTGGTGCCTGGAGTGTGGCTAATTCTTGATGTACTGTTTATGCAGGTTAATGGCTTTCAGTAATAATGCTGCTGCCTCATCTCTGTTTAAGTTTTCTACATCTAGTAAGTTGTATATGTCGTCAACATGACGATAAATTCATTACAGTGCTTAATTTGTAAAGAAAAAAATGCCGGTGCCCTAAGCTCTCCTCTGAAACACACAGCTGCTGCAATTAAATAAGCGAGCACGGAATACTGAGGCAGTGTAATCGTAAAGCCATATTTAATCTCTTTAATCCATTTACAGCCACTCTCTGCCCATTCAGCTCACTCTTGCAGCTTTCTGCTTTCTCCCTTAGTGACACTTTTTTTTTCTTCCTCCGTCTTTCCCATATGTGTCTTCTGCTCGCAGTATGTGCCGGGCCTAAAAAATAAGTGCCAGTGCCCCGCACCAGAAAAGCACTGGTTCATTATATGGGTCTTTCTTTTGCTTTGGCAGTAGTTGGTAAGCCTTCTCCTTATCCATTACGCCTCGGTATGCACTAAAAGCATTTGTGTACTGGGACTGAGCGTGTCTGGCAGTCAGGATATTAGGAAGGTCCACAGCCGGTCCTATTTACCCTCACTATGCTGGCACAGTTGTAGTCTGATGCGAAATGGTACTCATTTAAAGGGTCTTCTACATTTATTTCAGGCATTCACGGTAGATTACTCATGGTGTCGGTTAGTCATTCTAATGCTTTTTCTGCATATGCTAACCGTGAGAAAAGTGGATTATTATTTGGGGTTGTGGTGAAGCCTCACCAAGTAATAATGTCACTATTCTGTGTCAGGCCCACTTAGGGTTAATTAAATCCGACCTTAGCTCAGCCCTGGGTAGCTGTGGCAGGGAGCAGTAGGTCTTAACTCAGAGGAAAACAAGTCTAAAGCATTAATCAGCACCAAAACAGTCAATAAGTAGGAAACACAAAACAGAAAAAAATCCCACTCCAAATTACAAAAATAGTACATATTTTTATCTTTAACTAGACACCAAAATGACAAAAATCAAATGAAGGAAATGGGAGTGATGGTTTTTGAAGCTTTTCAGAAATCTCTGCTTTTCACTCTTAACATTAGTCTGTGATTCTTGAATGCAATGGTCTGGGGCAAAGTCAAAGTTTCAGATCAACCGCGATGGAAGTTGAGTTTGGATGCGGGCCAGTCAAGATTTTACCTTTGCACTTAGAAACGTTTCTGGTTCTGTTTTTCGTTGATGGTGAAGTCGGCAGGGTCCTCTGCAGCTGAAGTCCAATGTTGGGGTTGATGTCGATGTGCAAAGGGAAATCCAGTACTCCGGTGAAATATTGTTTCTCAGCACTGGTCGATGCCACCCATAAACTGGCAAGTACGGGTAGTCTATTAGCCTTGGAAGCTGGGCTGGTCAGAACCATTATCTGTGGCTTCAGGCTTTCAATTTGCAGCTCTGGAGGGGTTAAAGAGTACACTCTAGCACTAGCAATGGGTCCAGTGAGGCACCTGTTGGGGACTACAACTCAATCTCACAGGTACACCAATGGAGTCCAGGGCAAGTCCAGTGCGAACTGGTTAGCTTGGTGGAGGTGCAGGGCGTCTTTAGGTTTTGTGTTCCTTAAGCTTAAAAGGAGGCTAACCAACTAGCCCTTGGTGTCCACTCACTGGCCCTAGGCAAAAGTGAAAATAGGGCCAGCCCTCGGGCTCTCTCACCATGGGCTTAACAGGATGGGGGAGCAGCCCTTCTCTTTCTGAAGTCCTGTCTTGGTGCAGTATGTGTAGTCTTCTTTGGTGCAGCCTTTCTTTTTCGGTCCACAGTGTTAGCAGGTGTGGTCCTTCCGTTCTTTATGAGTCCAGCAGTATTCTGAGGCTAGTAGTCTGGTGTGCCACTTTCATGTGGATATAAGTTTGTGGGTGGGGAGTATTCACTTGCCAATGGGGCTACAATTCCCACGGGGCAACCCTGCCCACTTTTACATCATTTTTAGTGGGGTTGGCACTAAACAAACCCACAGTGCATCTTCCTGCCCAATTCCAAGATATCAGGACCCGTCTTCCTTGATACAGAGCCTTGGGCACACCTCTAATGTGTGTCCATTATAATTAGCCACCCCTCCTGGAAAATTGATTCTGCAACTGGTTTCCCCCCGCGGGAGAGATGCCAGCCTATCTACTTACACAAAGAAGTGAGCAAGGTAAGGGTTGATTCACATTTGCCTTTTAGAAGCGATAGCCAGTTTGAAGCTGGGCCATCTGTGGCCACCATCCTTGGGCCATCCCGTCAGGCGAAGACCACACCTCCTCTCTCCAGCAGAGCCTTTGTTCCACTTCCAGGGAGTGCTTCACACCTCTTGGCAGGAGGGCAGCAGGCTGTCTCAGATGACAGCAGCTGCAGGTAACCAGCAACGGCTACTAGAACTTTGGGGCAAGAAAGGGGTCACTTTCTAAAGTCACCTTAGTGTTAAAAGTTACTTTTAATCTGACTTCAGCAATGAGACGGGTTTAATGTAACAATTAGTTTGATACCTCGGAGTACTACGTTTGGTGGTCCCAAGTAGAAGTTAGCACTTAATAAGTTGGCGAATGAAACACAATGTTAATCAATTAGACTACCCACCTTACGACAATGAAAACAACAATTTTTACTGTCAGGACATGTCAAGCACAAAAAATCATACCCTTCTCTTTAATATGTTTTTCAATAACCTTTCATTTTTTGTTAACAACAGGTACAGCATGTAACATGCAAAAACCATGATATAACATGATACATATGACCATAACTCAGAAGTAGCATACTTATTCCAGTACACAGGTACACATATCTCATAGTTACCTCTACATATAGGTCTCCCACTTCCTGCACAGGGGTCACACATTTGTTCTTCTTGTCCCTTTCTTATAAAGGGATGAATTTTTCTAATTCTCTCTCTCTCCCTATCCCCCTCTCACTCTCTTTCTCTCATCCAAATTTAGAAGGCTGGCCCTGCCCACGGGTGTCTCCATTTCCTGATAGACTTGTATGTTGTCAGCCCAGGTGTCCAAGACTTCTAGGACTTTATTATCTCTTCTGGAGAGGCTAACGTGGGTTTCCTCAGCTAGTGCCCACTCCACTGTGTCGTGCCTCCAGAGATGCAGTGATGTGCCTCTGTCTCTTGTCCACTCCTTGGATAGCCACCTTTTAGGTAACACCAGAGCAAGCTGTAAAAATGTCCATTGTATTTTTTCCCCTTGGGTCTCTCAATTATGCCCCGTAAACAGTGCCACAGAGTGCACTCAAGTGCATTTCCAGGGTTTTCCCCCAGTTGAATCACCACCAATGTCCAGTACTGCTTCACCATATGCAACATCCATGCCATGTGCATGAAGGAGGCACTATCCTTGCTGCAGTCCGCACACGCTGCTGTTCTCCCCACATATATTCTGTTCAGCTTTATCGGGGTTAGGTATGTGCAATATAAGTAGTAAGTCTGAATCTGGCATTGCTCGATGTCAGGGTGATTAGTGCACACATCCCCCTACGCACACTGTCTGTGAGTTGTACCCTCAAGTCCTGGTTCCAGCCCTGTCTCACTCTTTGCGTCCCATTCATCCTGTCCCTCCCAAGTGCCTTGAAGAAGAGTGACACAGGGAGCCGGGCTTCACTCAATGTCAGTACCCTTTGTAAGGTTTCCACCTGCGGGACAGCATCTGGAAATCTGGTCCATATGTCCCTAGCAGTCTTCGTTAGTTTGCATACTGCAGAAGTTGCCCAACTCCCACCAGAAACGTCTCACATGTATCCAGGAACATTATGAATCTCTCCCCGGAGTATAGGTCTCCCAGGGTCTTGCATCCCCCCCTCCTGCCAGCGGATCACTGACATGTCCTCCGCAATGCATCTGAACAGCTGAAGAGCCCATAAATTTAAATCAGGCACAAATGGGGGCCATTTGAAAACTCTAAAAGTCACCTTCTCCCAACCATCTGCAGTCTGGTGCACCAGGGATACTCCAAACCAATTATCAAGCCCCTCATGAGCAGTTCCAGTAGGGGGATATCTCCACAGGGACAGCGGGAAGTCCTTTTTCCCATGTGTCCTCCTTTGCTATCCATTGCGCTGCATGCTGAAGTCTGCCTTATAGTAATATACCCCTATTTATGGCAGTCCCAGGCCTCCCCTTGCCAGATTTATTTGTAGGACTTCGGGTGCTACTCAGCTAAATTTCCTGCCTACACTAGGGAGATCAGTAGGCTATTCAGTGTCATGAAGGGCTCATGGGCAACTGGACACAACACATTCTGCATTATATATAAGCACCTCAGCAGGAAGACCATTTAACAATGGCCACTAGCCCCTTCACTGACAGGTTTGATGTATTCCAAAAATCAGTGGAGGTTTTAAGACCCTGCAGCAGCCTATCTATATTTTAGCAGAGAAGGTCGTCCACTGTACAGGCCACCATTAGTCCAAGGTGGTGGAATTTATCCACTTCCCATCTAAGACCCAGCCAAGGCAATTCAGACTCAGGCCCACATTACTGAGTGCCCAGCAGAGACAACAATGTTTTATTTCTATTGAACTTGAGTCTGGCTATGTCCCCAAACTCATCCAGTTTAGGCAATAGGTCAGGCACAGAGTCCTCTGGCCTCATCAGCTAAAGGAGTTCATTATATTATAGTGAGAGTAAGTTAACAGATCCACCAATCTCAGTACCTATAGCCCCAAGTTCGTTGTGGAGCTTAATAGACAATGGCTTTGGCGCCAGTTCAAACAGTTGTGCTGACAACGGGCACTTTTCTACAAGTGCTACTTTCCACCCACAGCCCAGCTACAAAAATAATTGGTCCAACTCCCGTACGACCAAGACCTCCATGATATACGTCTAGTCGAGTGTGTCAAAGGCTTTCAGGATATCCACTGATATCAGTGCTAGGTTCATCCTCCTGTCCTCCACTGCATGCAGCACATGTGTCAGCCGTCACAGGTTCATAGCCATTCTACAGCCTGGGATAAAGCAACCACCAACCCCACTACTAAATGTATTCTCTCAGTTTACAAATTACTTTGGCATCTGTGTTAATCATGGTCAGGGGCCTATAAAGATAGGGGTATGTGGGGTAATCTCCTGGGTTTTGCATCAAAGACCATCCCTCTCACATTGCCACATCTCATGTAAAAAGGTAGCATTGCCAACCCACACACCTATAACAGATGGAAGACCTAAATATATAAATTTTTTGTAGCAGTACTGGGGTTTGAATTTGGAGTTACTGCCCACTTCCAGAACCATATCACAAGCTCTGTCCCACTCGTGATTTCAAAGCGACTTCCGCATATCTTCTTCCCACTTCTTGCAAGTGCATAATGGTGGCATTGCTCTGTCAGTTCTTCGGGTGCTATATAAGAATTACACTATTTTACAACAGTTGCCAGCTCCCAACACCATTTTAAAATGATTAAGGACCATAGGGCTTTCAGGAAGTCTGTTCATATACCTCTACCTGTAGTTCTACTTGTTGCATATTGCAGAAAGTGACTCTGGTCTACATTGAATGTCACACACACACACCCTCAAATGTGAGGAAATGTTTTTGAAGGGCACAGGTCCCCCAAGATCTGGCATACTTCCTCCCTACCCCATGCTAGCGACATCACTTGATCAATAGTAGATAACTGTTTCAGCCACCAGGTTGTAAGATCTCTGGAAAGTGGTGGTCTCTTCAGGACTCACTTTATTGCTGTCTTCCAGGCCATTGTTATCCAATGCACAATCTGTGGCCCCTCCCTAGGGAGTGTAGAACCCATCCTGGGTATCCTGGAGGAGGTACTCTAGATATGGTGTTTGGTCCACTTAATGCTGCAAAAGCTGCCTCTCTCTGTTATCCACATTAGAGCACAAATGCATGCATGCTGTAATTGTGTTGCTATATTAAAGGACCCTTAACAATCCCAATCCACCTGTCTTCCTATCATTTTTCAGGTTCTCTATGGACACCCTACTCTTCCTACCTCTCCACGTCAAGCAAACAAGGAGGGATCTACGATTGTCGAGGTTGATTTTTAATTGGGCCAGTTAATTAATTTTGTGATGTGTAGAGACATCTATGGAGAAATACCATTCTTCCAATTGCTACCCTTCTGATAGGAGAGATGGGGAGGATGTTCCAAGATGTAATTGATGTCTGGAGTCCTTCAATCACTCTGCCTATATTAAAAGAGTATTGTGTCTCTGTGGTTTGGGTGACCTGTATTCTCAAATATGTAAATTTATCTTGTTCCCAGCATCAACCAAGCACCCGGAGATTTCCCTGGTCGCTGCTCACCAAACATGCCAAAGGAAACACAACTGTCCTTGTCCTATTTATTCCTAAGTCTGCTGCAATTCCAAATTCCTCAAGTTCTTCTATTAGTATGGGGAATGAGGCCTGAGGTGTTGTCAGGTAAACCAAAGCTTCACACGCAAACAACATGTGATTGGTTTATCCATGATTGTCATATTTGATTTACTAGTAAGTCCATAGTAAAGTGCAACATATGTGCTCAGGGCCTGTAAATCAAATGCTATTAATGGGCCTGCAGGAATGATTGTGCCAGCCACTTGTGTAGCCTTGTAAACGTCTTTGACCTTCCACTGCAGAATCAGTGTGTTCAGTTTTAAACTGCTATTTCAACCTGCAAGTGCACCCTCTTTCCAGGCCCAAACCTTCCCTTTTACTAAATGTACGTCACCCCTAAAGTAGGCCAAGGCAGCCCCATGGCCGTGTGCAGTGTATTCGAAAATTAGGACATGTACTGGTGTGTGTTTTCATGTCTTGATAGTGAAATACTGCTAAATTCAGTTTTCACTATTGCAAGGCTTATCTCTCCCATGGGGTAACATGAGGGTTGCCTTGAAATATCTGTGAAGTGTAATTTCCCATTGATATGGAGTTTGGGGGTCTCTCAACTCACAATTTAAAAATACATCCCTTGATGAAGTTGGTTTTTGAACTGTGAGTTTGAAAATGACACTTTTAGAAAGTGGGCATTTTCTTGCTTAACCATTCTGTGCCTGTCTGTCTGCTCAATACACATCTGGGTCAGGATGACAGTTGGGCTGTTTGTGCATTTACTCTAGACAGTCACACAAAGGGAGCTGAGGTGTGCCCTGCATATCCTGGTGGCCCATCACCAGGCTGTTGGGTCTTCCTGAGCTAGAGTGTTGGGAGGAGCTGACACTTGCACCTGAATAGGGTTGTGCCTTTCCGGAACTAAAGCCGTCTCCAACCCCATGGAGTGTATTTGGGGCCAGGGCAGGGAAATGCAGGGTCCTATGCACTACAAAGACTTCTCTTTCAAGTTTGCCTACTTCAACGACAGAAATGGGTATAAGTACTGGACCTCTGACACCACAGTTAGAATCCTTCTCTACTGAGGAAATTCTGTCAGGAAGAAGAGCTGGATGCTGTACAAGGGTCTGCCACTCTGCCGGTTGCTTTGTTCTATTGGTCTTCTACTTAGGACTGAGCTTACCTCCTCAAGCACAGTATAAAGGTCTCAAGGACATCAAATACTTCACCTGCCAGTGCCTGGGCTCTCTTGCTTAGAGTTATGACTTGCCAAGTGGTGCCAAATCCAGTTCCTGGGCCCTTGGGAGTGAGTTCTGATACAACAAGGAAGAAACTACTGCATCAATTTCCAGAACGACTTCGGAACAAACACCACTCTCTGACCTCACGCCTCTGCCTGCACTAGAGGCGTGGTTCCCGCTGGTTGCAACAACCGTGACCTACAACGCAGGCCCAACACCGCCACAGCACCTCTGAAGTCCTGCCACAGCGTGAGTCCAGAGCGCCATGTCACCAACATCTGTGGCACCTGACTCCAACTCCACTGCAGCACCTGTGGTCCTGTGGTGGGATCCCGACACCACAAAGGCAATCCTCATGTCTGGACCTGCTAGATTCATTGACCCCGCCTTGTCGTAAGGAGCCGCCACCAACACCACTACATTACCTCCTCTGCAACCGTAAGGAACAGACACCTCACCTCCCCTCCATAGCAGTAAGGAACAGACACCTCACATCCCCAGTGGCAGTAAGGAACCGATGCCGCACCAAGTCCAACGACACCTCACTTTCCTGACTTCCTATAGTGTCTTTGTTTCCTCATTGTTTTCCTAGGTACTGTAACCGAAGTCTATACAGCTCTGTGGCCAACCATGCTCCCTCGCGGGTGGCGTTGGACTGGTGGAACCGACTCCATCAAGACATTTTGATAGCCCCAGTTGGAGCTATTTTGTTTCTAAGCACTATTCTATAGTTAATCTTTGAAAATTCATATCTTTACTTGTGTATGTTGGATTTTTGTCATTTTGGTCTTGTTTTACTCAGTAAAAATATTGGCGATTTCTCTAAACTGGTGTGGAGTACTTTTGTGGTCTTTTCACTTTGTTACTGTGTTTGTGCACAAATACTTTACACATTGCCTCTGAGATAAGCATAACTGCTAGAGCCAAGCTACCCAGGGCAGGGGGTGAGCAGGGATTATTTTAGCTGTGTGACTCCCTTACCCTGATTAGAATGAGTGTCCCTACTTGGACAGGGTGTAAACCACTGGCAACTACAAACCCCATTTCTAACATTGGTGATCAGCAGTGGGATAGGATTGTATTTGTACTTTACATACAGTGATTGGTTTACCCTATTTCCATACCACAGACCAGTACACCCCAATTTACTGGTTTGATTTTTCTTTTTTGCAACTTTTACGTTTTATTCGTAATCATTTCTCAGTGTGGTGAGCTATCAGTTGGAGCTGCAGATTTGGTGTTTGAGCAGGAGAGGTTGGAGACCTATTCGGTACCTCAGGTCAAAAAGTTCTGTGAGGAGCTCAAATGTCCTATTAAAGGCCTCACTAAGAAGGAGGAGCTGCAAAAGGCACAGAGGGCTTGTTTGGCAGCAAAGGCTGGTGGTGAGCACACAGAGGAGGAGAATGCTATTGTGGATAGAGAGGAGTAGAGCCTACATGGGGGTTTTGTGAATCAGAATCTACTTGGAAGGAATGTACCTTCTGGGGCAAGCAGCATTGTTCTTCGAGAGGTTCTGTCCCTAAAGGAACTGAAGGACAGGCAGGAGGCTAGGGAGCTCCAGTTGGAACTAGCCAGGCTCAAAAGAGAGGCACAGAAAGAAAAAAATTGCTGTGTAGGAGAAGAACATTGTTTTAGCTCACAAGCTAAACTTGAAGGAGCTGGACCGAAAGAGCAGGTCCAGCACAGATGGTGGCAGCAGTTCTACAGGGCAGTCTGAGGGAAAGGTACATATACCCAAGGATGTGGGAAGAATTTTGTTGTGGGGGGATGGCATAAAGCAGTGGTTTAGGGGCTATGAATTGGCACAGATATCCCTGAGAGGGAACAGGGGGCTGTGGAAGTACTTCTCAGTAGAGAGGAGGGACACCTCGTTGGCATTAGATTCTGAAGATCGGATGAGGTACCTGGCCATGAAAGAAGCCCTAACTAGGAGGTATGGTCTCAGCCCAGAATGTTACAGGGTAAAGTTTAGGAAGAGTATTAAACTTGGTTCTCAAACCTAGGTGGAATATGTTGATTTATTTTACAGAACACTGAATGGTTGGATGAAGGGCAGCAAGGTAACAGACTATCAGGGGCTGTACAATTTTAATGCGTGAAAACACTTGTCTAGTCCCTGTTTTCCAGAGCTGCACCAGCACTTGATTAACCACAACCTTACTGACCCCAAGAAACTTTCCAAGGAGGCAGACCGCTGGCTCAGCACCAGGGTCCAAAAGAAGTTGTATGTTGGAGACTCAGCCAAGGGTGGGTAGGATCCACAACAGAAGAAGGAGGGGGATGTTAATGGAGGCACAGACAGGTCCCAGGATAAGGGGGGAGAAAAAGGTTCCCATGTCCATTCTGACAGGAAGGAGGGAGAATCTGGTGGGCAGTGGCCCAGAGTGCCCCATTTTCAACCCCGTTGCTTTGATTGTTCCCAGCTAGGGCACAAGAAACAGGGCTCTGTCTGTTCTAAGAAAACCCCCACTGTCGGCCTGTAGGAAAGTACCCTCTTTCTTGACACGGGGACCCACTTTTCTGGCTGATGTCAGTGTGTTTGACCGCGTTCACTGGGATCTTGCTAACTAAGACCCCAGTGATTATGCTCTCTCTCCCAAAACTCTTAATTTCATCCCACAATTGGCATATTGGTGACCCCATGTAAGCCCCTAGTATATGGTACCCAAGTACTCAGGGTATTGGGGTTCCAGGGGATCACTATGGGCTGTAGCAGTTATTCTGCCACTCGTAGGGAGCCCATGCAAAGGGTTCTGTAGGGCTGCCACTGCAGTCTGCATGAACCGGGTGCATGCACCCATTTTCACTACAGGTCACTGCACCAGTACACTATAAGTCACCCCTATGGTAGGCCCTCTCAGCCCAGAGGGCAGCGTGCAGGTACCTGTGTGTCAGGGCACCGCTGCACTAGCAGAGGTGCCCCCACAAACTCTGGGAGCATCTGAGTGGCCAGGTCAGGCAGGTGACGTCAGAGCCCCCTCCTGATACGTGGTTACCCAGCTATGTGACCAATCCCCCTTTCAGGGCTATTTAGGGTCTCTCTTTTGGGTGGTGCATCAGATTCGACTTGCAAGATTCCAGCAGGATTCCTCTGCAACCTCCACTTTGACTTCTGACCAAAGAAACTGCATCGGACTCTCCAGGACCTGACAATCTGCAACAAAGAACAAGACTTCACCTGCAACATTGTTTCCACAGCTCCTTCCAGCTTCTGCAACATTTCCCCTGTCGTGCATCTTCTAAGAACAGCCTGTCTTCAGTCTGCACAGGAAAGAAGAAGGAATCTCCCTTGTAGTGAAGGAGTCACTCCCCTGCATCTGCAGTCACCAACAGCAATGACGACCGGCTGCATGGATCCCCTCTCCTGCTGAGCTGCATGGATCCTGCATCATGGGTGGTAGTTGGAAGTGGTCCTGTCGGTCCTATCTACCAGTGGTCCAACTTGGGTGGAGGTAAGCCCTTGCCTTCCCAAGCAGGACAGTACCCCTGTGCACTGTGTCATTTGCAGCTGCCAAGGCTTGTTGGCACTTCTTCCAGGGGGCCTTCAAGCATCATGTAGCTCTAGCCCCCAGCACTCCGAGTGGCTCTCCTGCAGTGTGGGACTCTTTTTCGTAGTGCTGCATGGGCTCCATTTGCAACTTCTGTGTCTCCATCCTGTGAGACTCGTATGAGTGCTGCCTGTGCTCCTGTGGTCTATCTGTGACGCTGAGAGCCCCCTCTGGCTCCCCCTCCTGGGATGAGTCCTCCTGGGCCTTGCTGGCCTCCGGCAGCACTACTTTCTGCCAACCGTGAGTTTTGCCGGTGCCAAGGCTTGTTGGTGGAATCCAGACATGCAAACCTGACTGCAATCTACCTTCCGGCGTGGTGCATCACCTGCATCCTTCAGGAACTCAACACCGACTCCAAGGCTGCAGTGCTGACTTTCCTTCCTCACCGTCGACCAACTCCTGCATCCTCAGCTTGGTGGGTAGGGGCTCCTGCCCTCAATGGACTCTGCTGTGTCTTCTGGACTTTGTCCCCTCTTTCCACAGGTTTTCCTCTCCAGGAATCCACCGTTGGTTTGTTGCAGTCACCTCTGGGTTTTTCAATACTTTTCTTTTGTTCTAGGTGAATGTTTTGGGGAAATTCTAGTGATTTACTCCTGCTTTCCTGGTCGCTGGTGAGTGTTGTGGTACTTACCTTTATGCTTTCCTGGTACCCCCAGTGCCCCTCTACACACTCCACTTACCTAGGTGAGAGTCCAACTCTCGCATTCCATTTGTTTAGTATATGGTTTGTGCTCCCACTAGGGTCACTATTCTCTATTGTGTTTTACACTGTTTTGTACTGTTTTCTAACTGTTTTTATGCCTATTTCTGACTACTAGTGTATATATCTTGTGTGTTACTTACCTCCTAAGGGAGTAGTGCCTCTATAGTATTTTTGGTGCTGTGTTACTATAATAAATTACCTTCATTTTTGTAACACTGAGTGTTTTTCATATGTGTAAGTGCTGTGTGACTACAGTGGTATTGCAGGAGCTTTGCATGTCTCCTAGATAAGCCTTTGCTGCTCATCCACAGCGACTAGAGAGCCTGTGTTCTAGACACTGCCTACACTACAATAATAAGGGATACCTGGACCTGGTATAAGGCGTAAGTACCTTAGGTACCCACCACACACCAGGCCAGCTTCCTACATTGGTTGGTGTCAGCAGAGGGGCCCCTCTATCAGGGTGGCCAATGTGGCCTTAGGGGGAGGTAATCCCCAGGGGAAAGTTGTAGACCATGCTGTAATCTCCCTTAGCTTGAAGGTGAACTGAAATGGTCAGTTGGTGATCTGGGGGGGAGGGGAAAGTTGACAATTTTCAGCAGGTGAAAGTGGAGGGGTTCCCTGTCACTGCTCTGAGGGACACCGGGGCTATCCAGACCACAGTTGTGGAAAGGGCATAGTTAGTCCCCAGATGCGAACAGACTGCATTCTGGGGAATGAGTTTACCCCAGTTTCAGGGGAACTGGAATAGGAGGCCGCCAAACAGTTCAGTTTTCAGTCTTCAAAGCGGAACGTACAGGACCCCAGCAAGAACGACATGAGGAGGGCAGGCCCACCCCTGTCCTCTGCCCAGCATGAGATACAGAAAGTACGTTGAGTGACCAGTCTCAGGATACCACTCCTGAACTGGTGGGAGATGAAGTGGACAAAGGGTGCAAGGCACCTAGGGCTATTGACCACCACTTGTTCGAAACCACAGAGGCTAGAGACCCCAGGATGGCTTGGGGCCTGGCTCTTGACACTGACAGCTGTCAGTGGCTTCTGTTGGTTGTTGTCTTTGTGGTTAGAGTTTGCCCTGGGTTGGGGAACAAATCCAGGCCCCAGGGGTGGAATGGGCCACATCACACTGCTGGCCATGGTGGTACTGCCTGCCTACTGGGATGCTTCTGTAAGCAAGGTGAGGTTGCCAGGCCCAAACCTTCCCATTTACTACATGTAAGTCACCCCTAAATTAGGCCAAGGCAGCTCCATGGGCAGTGTGCTGTGTATTTAAAAGGTAGGACATGTACTTGTGTGTTTTACATGTCCTGATAGTGAAATACTTCTAAATTTGGTTTTCACCAATTGCAAGGCCTATTTTTCTCATAGGGTAACATGGAGATTGCCTTGATATATCTTTGTAATTTCCAATTGGGAGCAGATAGAGATATGGAGTTTGGGGGTCTCTGAACTCACAATTTAAAAATACATCTTTTGGTGAAGTTGGTTTTTGAACTGTGAGTTTGAAAGTGCCACTTTTAGAAAGTGGGCATTTTCTTGCTTAGCAACACAAAAGGATAATGGATGGAGTGCTAAAACGTTTCAAACACTCACCCCCAATCATAGATCTGGGTTAAATCCATTGTTCTTTTGCTCACAATGCCACCCCGGATTGGACCAATCCATATGCAAACCAGTCTTGACCCTGCTCCCCATGGGAACAGTCCAGCCTGAACTGCCAGGCCAGGTCCTCCCTGGACTGGAAACAAGCATCCTGGGACTGGTTTCGGGGTATCATCCCTCATCAGCCAGGCTAGCTTGAATCCAGTGGCACAGTGAGAAAGGGACCCACGTCTGGGCATACCCTGGCCACTTAGAGTGACTTTAGCAACACATACGTATGATGGATAGAGTGCTGAAACCTTTCAAACACTCACCCCTAGTGCTCCCCATTCCACGGGTAGTAGATACAAGAGATTAAACCAGAGCTAACTTTGACAACATAAATTGTAAAACCTCTTCCAATAATTTTGGGTAGGTCGAATCTCACAGTTTTATCAAACATAGCTTCAGTTAACAATAGATTAGTGGGTTCTGCAAACTGTTCCAAGTTATTAAATACAATTTTATGAAGAACTAGTACAAGGTCTCTTTCTGCACACCATTCATTTCTCAGACACAGTGTTTATTTCTCAAGCAGTCAATAAATTACCACTCAAAGGAACCATAGAGAAAACATCGGATTCCTCAGGCCTTTTAAGCAATCTTTTTTTGGTGAAAAAGAAAAACAAAAATTGAGTCATAGATCACAGGCATTTCAAACATTTTGTAGTGTACACACACTTCAAAATGGAAACAATGCTACATCTCATACACCGTCTTCCACCTGCAGATTATTTGGTACGGCTAGATTTGAGTAATGCTTACCTCTCAGTTCCAATTCGCCCCCTTCATTGCAAATTTCTTCAATTTTAATTGAAAGACAACTTTTCAAATTTTACAGCTGTTTCTTCTGATTCCACTTCAGACCCCTGGTTCTTTCCCAAACCTTTCCAAGCAGTTGTTTCTCATCTATGTACTCAGGATTTATTTTTTTACTCATATCTAGATGACATCCTTATTTTTTCTCAGGTCAGGGACATTCTTGTGAAGCAATTACAAATTACAGTTTCTTTCCTGGAAAGCTTGGGTTTCATCATAAACTGGGAAAATCCTTATTGATACTGGTTCAATCAACATAATTTTTAGGTTTCATAGTGAACTCAATCTAATTTACAACTCACAAGTTGAAAATTGGAGACGATCAGGAAGGAACTTTCTCAATTAATGTGTTGCACCATGCACGACCTGCGCCTGCATGGAGCGCGGGTCATAGTGTGCTGTTATGCAGTAAACCAAGTTCCACATTGGGTGACCTACTAGGCCCCCCACCGCACCCCAAATTCATTATTGTTGTACTCTGTTCCTCTGAGGTGGTTTACACTTTCCACAGCCCTTTTTGCTTCCAGTCACTTCCTGGATGGATGAGATCACGCACAAGGCCTTAGGAGAATGCTTATTTGAGCTTGATCTGGTGGCACCTTCCAAATTCTGCTTCCTATACTGAAGCTGCGCTTGGCTCCAAGCTAGTGAACAGGAGTCTACGCTTCCTGTTTATGCACCCGCCCACAGCATTTTCTGTGTCCTGCTTCAACGTCCAGTTGCTCTGCAGTACAGACAGCTTGTTCCCTGCTCACCTCCCTGTTTTCAGGTCATGCCCTGAGATTCTTGTGCCCTGATCCTAGCATCCAGTGTTCTTGATATTGGCAGCTCCCACCTGGTGAATATTACCTTTCTTCCAACTTCTACAGACTGCTCTTCTTTCCAGTGCCTGGGCCCCTTTAACTTCAGCATCTTGTGTGCCTAATATAATGCCACCTAGAAACAAGCCCTTTTCTAACCACTAAAGCGTCTTGCAAGCGATACGCATGTGCAAGCGCATGCTAGCGCAGGCTTGACCTTAAAAAGCAACAACAAGCACCACTTCACAGGTCAGTGCACTGAGCCTGCCGCTCCAACTAATAATGCATTACTCCAAATACAATAGCAACACAAATTAAGACACTCAAACATTATGATCATAATAACACATTGATAATACAGCTTCTGGATACAAATAACAAACTATGAACTAATACCCCTGTTATCCCAGGAGTGTGGCCATTTGGAGGAGAAACTGAGCTATTGCTCTTTCGATTTCCAAATGCTTGCAACTTGTGGTTTGAAGACTCTCTGAGTGATTTGCTTATCTTTCTTAGGTGACCTTTTGCTGAAGGGGGGGCAGTAAGGGGAAGCAAGTCTTAGGAGAAACGCATTGTCTTCTGTTGTGCAACCCTTAATTGTGTCCCTGTATCCTTTTTAGGGAAATCCAGTCATAGGGAGATTGGAACCTCGAACTGAAGTACGTGTCTGCAGTGGTATCGATACTGGGAGTGCTGTCTTCTCCTCCTTCCCATACTTTCTCTTAATCCCCTTTTCCCCTTGGGTACAACCCATTGGAACATTATTTATCCCATGCTGTGGATTGTTCCTTGATTGTGCCGGGAAGACTATCTTCTATCGTGCAGATCCAGGGCTTCAGGTGAGTGGAGTCTTGACAGGAAACCAAGCCCAAGAAGTGCATATCTACCTGAGAGGAAATAGAGCAAGGGAGTCCTATAAAATCAACAGAATCAGTCCCCTTTTGTGAATCATCAGAGACTTCCCCCACATCCACCGTGGAGGAGCTAGCTAGAACCAAAGTGAGTTATAAACACGAAAAGCAGAAAATCAGCACCTAAAGTTGAATTTAACTTGATATAAACCTGGTGGGGTGTCCCTGGGGGAGGACACCAGGGACAGTTACTAAAACCCAACTTTGGTACATACAAACAGGCTGGTTATTCACTTCTTCAGAGGGCGTCTTCCACGGGTACTTTGGGTACTCAGCCAGTTAATCTAACTGTCATGACACCAAGGGGGTCATTACAACCCTGGCGGACGGTGTTAAAGCGGCGGTAAGACCGCCAACAGGCTGGCGGTCTTTTTTTTTGTATTATGACCATGGCGGTTACCGCCATGGTCATCCGCCGCTTCCCGTTCCGCCCGCTGGGCTGGAGACCTGGGCCTGCAGCCCGGCGGCCGTGACAATACCGCCACCGGTATTGTGACCGGGCTTACCGCCGTGGATTTCCAGCAGTAGGAACCGCCATGAAATCCATGGCGGTAAGCACTATCAGTGCCAGGGAATTCCTTCCCTGGCACTGATAGGGGTCTCCCCCACACCCCACCCCCACCCCGACTCCCTCCCCTACACCCCCCACCACCCCTGCCACCCCCCAAAGGTGGCAGAGCCCCCCTCCCCACCCCGACCCCCGACATTACCTTACACATACACACCCGACACGCACGCAGGCACCACCAACACACATACATGCACACACACCAACATACATGCCAACATCCACACACACACTCAGACATATACATCCACATTCACGCACACATCCATACAGACATACATACAGACAGACACGCACACATTTCCGAAACACGCAACACCCCCGTAAGCATACACGCACTCACACACCCCGCCTACATACATAGACGCACACCCCCATGCACCCACACAACACACAACACCCCCCACCCCCTCCCCTAACGGACGATCGACTTACCTGTTCTGTCGATCCGCCGGGAGGGGACGGGAGCCATGGGGGCAGCTCCGCCAACACCACACCGCCAACAGAACACCGCCGCGCAGAATCACAGGACGTGATTAGCTCGGCGGTGTTCTGTTGGCGTGGCAGTGGAGGTGGAGCAACCTCCACTTCCCCACCGCCCGCAAGTATGGCTGTTGGCGGCTCTCAGTCGAAAAAACGACGGAGGGCAGTCAACGGTCATAATACGCCGAGCGGCAAACCGCCACTACTGGCGGTCTTCCGCACGGCGGTCCCTCAGCGGTCTTCTTAAAAGACCGCCGAGGTTGTAATGACCCCCTAAGTCTGGTGCCGTTAGTAGTTCCTGAACAGTTTAATGGCAACTGTTCCAAATACATTGGCTTTATAAACAAGAGTCGGTTACAGTTTCCTTGCCAGCCTATTTCCTTCCCAGACGATGACCCCAAAGTAGCCTTCTTATCTAGTAGGAAATGCGGCAGCCTAGCCTGTCCCTTTAGTTGAGAGAGGTGATCATATTCTATATAATTCCTGATGTTCAAAGAAATGATGCACAGCTTGTTTGCCAGACACACCTTAATGCGGGCAAGTGATACTGAGCTTTTTATCCTGAAACAGGGCTTGAGTGATTTGCTACCATATGTGACCAATTTCAACAGATTGGTCGAGGAAACCCATTGGCCTGAAGAGAATGTGCCTGTCTTATCAGGGCTAACGAGCCAACCTTAAAGAAATTCTTTCTCAGACAGTGGATCCTTCAGAGGAGTGCTCCTCTTTTATTGATCTGTTTCTTAAATTGGACCACAGATTGGGTGAAAGAAAGAGCAAAAAGCCAAAAAAGATATGCTTTGTGTCTTGGTATATTGCAAAGAATACGACAAGAAATGGACCCAAGATTCGATTGAGTCCATGCAGATCGGGGGAGTCCGGGGACCTCCTTCCAATGAGGAAACAGAAAGGAGACGCCAGCGTAATTTATTTTGTATTGTGGGAAAGGTAGACATTTCACCAGGGAATGTCCGTCAAACCTAAAATCCCAAGGAAGACCGTGGCTGTTCCTAATTCCTGAGACACTTATTGTTCGTTGGTGGAAAACTAAAATGCTTGGAGGGGAAGGGGATTGACCCGCTGAATGTCTCCTGTAGTGTGATCTCACAATATTTGGCAAATACAGTGGCACATGTCCCCAAACATTTCACTATTACTGTGACCCTAGTGATTTCAAACCAATGGCAGAGAAGCATGTCCATCCTCTTGGACTCAGGAGCAACGAGTATCTTTCTAGACATAACCCTGGCCATTGCTATGAGGGTATGTTGTCTCCCCAAAAAACGCCCTTAACCTGTACATACCATAGATGGGTCTGAGCTGTCTTCATGACTCATGGTGTATCATTCAAATTGTATCACTACGATCTGTGATAATGGGCATTCAGAAATGTTTTTTTCTTGGTTTAATTGATACTCAAATGTTTGGTGCTATCCTTGGGGTTCCCTTGCTCCAACAGCACAATCTGCATATTGATTGGTTTTCTCGTACTATCCACCGGCTAGTTGGTCCGCTCGCTTTATTTAGATGCTGGGGAGCCCACCTGCAAAGTCTGTCTGCGGAAATTGTGGAATTGAAGGCATATAAGGTTGAAACTTACCCTTCTTCTACTTCTCACCTCCCTGGCTGCCATGAACCTGATCACACAAGTCCTACAATTGCTGCTGCTACTGGACCATGACGAAACTCACCCCTGTAGTTGCCTGAACCAAAGGTAAGTGACTGTTTTGCATGTTACCATCGGAATTGTCTGTGTACATTAGCTCTGTACATGTGCATTTTTTTCAGAAATACTTGCAAGCAAAAGTACAATAATGTCAAATGTGTGTAATATGGTAGTGTTAGAAATTAAAATTAACATTTTATTTACATTTACCAATTTGGTCCGGGAAGCCTTCACGCTAATGGACATCTACACTTATCATTTTTTTTAAATAAACACATCTGTAATATTAAGCTCCAAAAATCTAAACATGTTTATTTTTGGTGAAAGTGTCCATTATCATGATGACCAAAATTAACAAGTCCATTACGAATGTTCATCACTAATGTATACACTACACAAATATGTGAAAAATAAAACCTGTTTTGTTCAATGTTATAAATGGAATTAAGTTCATGTTACTCATATTTTCATAAATACCATTGTCTTCAATCAATTACTTTTATTTAAAAATGGCAGGATAGACTCTGTGAATTTTTTTTTTAAAATCTTAAATGAGATATGTGTCTCCAAAAATGAAAAATATAAAACATTAATGTCCAATGAAACAGGATGCACTGCATCGATATGTGGGTTATTTGCCCAACAACTTGCCTCCTAATTATACTTTCAAGGGACAACCTCCTCAGGAAGGGGCATCTAGTGGGCATAGAGAATGCTCCTGAAGGTGCCTTCTTAGGAGGGGTGGATTTGCGTTTCTTAGGGGTCAGGAACAGAAGTAAAAGTGGGTGGAGGAGAAGGGGTAAAAGAGAGGGAGAGGATTGAGTTTGGGAGGTAGAGGGAGCTGGAATGAGTGATGTGTGTGTTTGTTTTACAGGTGCATTTGGGTCTGGTGCATGTGGTGTATGTTTGCATGTGTTTTTCTTGGAAGGTGTGTGGTGCTCAGGTGAGTGTGTGCATTTGGTGGGTGTTGTGCATTTCTGAGAGTGTTTGGATGAGTGTGCTATTGATGTGGGTGGTGTGGTTGTGGTATGTGTCTGTATGTGTTATAGATACATTTGTTTCTGGTCTATGTTTGGATGTGTGTGGTTTTGCAGGTGTTTTGTATTCCACTGACTGTGAGCGTGTGGGTTTGGTGGGTGTTGTTTTGTGCACAGGTGTGTGTGACTGTTTTGATGAATGTACTGTTGAGGTGGATGCTGTGGTTGTGGTGCTTGTGGGTGTGCTGGTGGTTGTGTGGTGGTGGTTGTAGTGGGGGTGCTTGTGTCCATGGTGGTGGTGCTTGTGGGCGCGGTGGTAGCTTGTGGGTGTGGCGGTGGTACTCATGGGTGTGGTGGTGGTGGTGGTTGTGGTGCCTGTGGGTATAGTATCAATAGAGGTGTATGTATGTTGGATGGGTGTATGCTTGTGTTTCGTTCTGTGTTTGTGATTATGTGTGGGTGTGCTGCTTATGTCTGTTGAGGTGGGTGAGTGCAAAGGAGCAAGTGTGCTTGGGATTGGGGAGAGAATTGGCATTTGGGATGAGGAAGGGATTGGGGTATGGGCATAAGGTTGATGGGCTGTGGTCAGTGCAGAGGTTATATTCACAAGCAATCTCAGCATGCCAGACACTGAACTATGAATGGCATCCAGAAATGCTACCATCTGTTGCATTTGGGAACTAAGCCTCTGGATGCCATTTATGATCGCTGTCTGGCTTACAGAGATGCTGCGTTAGAGGTCAAAAGCCTCTTCACTGAGTGCAGCCAGGGAAACAGGGGCAGATGGGGAAGGGTCTGCAGCAAAGTAGACTCTAACCCTTTTAGAGGGGTGGGTTTGGTCAACTTGGGGGGCGGGGAAGCAAGAGGGAGGGTGGAGATGGGAATCTGGGTGGCGGACAGTGATGCAGATGGTAAAGTTCCTGTAGGGTCCGCCACCACTAGGGACTGGTTGCTTCTGGAGGCCTCTGAAGAAGATGTTGAGCTGGTGGTCTCCGTGCCGGTCCCCTCACCCTCCCTGCCACTGTGTTGGCCGGTGTCTGATGTTTCTCCCCCCGACACACAGTGGCCAGATCCTTCCCTGCCTCTATGGCCAATGTCTCCTTCGCCTGCTGCTGAAGATGATGAAAATACACTTACAACATTTTTATTATATCTGCAAATACAAATGATCACGAGGTTCTTTACAAAACATTTCCTAACTTTAATACTTCACCTGCTTTAAAGGCTTTACATCTTAGGTATACTTTACCATTACCGCATGCATGTAGGTAACATATTATGGACCCATTGCTCACAGGTTCGTATATGACCATCATTACTCCCATTTCATTTTTGATTATTTCTCTTAAATACTTCAATTTTCTTATGGGATTGTTTAACACACCTGAATGGTACAGATTGGTTTTTTTGCAGAGCAAACAATATGTAGCAAGAAATCCTTGTACCACATACGTTGTCCATCTGCAAAAGTCCCTTTCAGTAACTCCTTTGCTTCAATATTGATTTTTCATCTGGACATAACAAAGGACACAAAAATGTTGTACTGGGTATGTGTTACTCTATCACCAATGTGTACACATTCCTATCTGCTTCACTTAATAATGTTTGCCTACTAAATTCATGTTTGTAAAACAGACTTGCTTACATGCAGATTTGTGAAGAAGTAATGCGTCATGCCAATCTGCAACTGTTAACATGAACTGACTTGAATTTTGCAGTGAGAACATATTTTTAAAATCTTTTTACTTAAAAATGTCATCATTGTTCTCATTTTCTTAGTCATTTTGGATCACATGCTCACTATTGTTTTTTCATTATACCAACTCACCAATATGAAGTTTGGAATGTCCACTGTATCATAAATGTATTGTATGCTATGTCACCTATAATATGACCAATATAACCTCCTCACAACTGTGATGGAGCATCACACCTGACACAATTATAAATTGTGGCCTGTTTAGTACAACTGTCCCTCATAACATAGATAAAATCCAGGTAGCTCTTCTTCTTAGGCAGGCGTGAGCCTGCTCTAAACAGTCCTTTAGTAGTGTTAAGGGATCTAGTGGTAACATTTACCACAAATCAATACACAAAACACATCATCATACACCTTGTGCAACACTTACACATTCCAGAACGTTTCTTATGCATTAGATGTGTGTCAACCTTTATGTTGATGCCAAAGATTATTGTTGTAACAAATAAAAGTAAAATAACAATGAGAACTCAAAACATAACTTACCCCCTTGATGCTGCTGTTGGGCTCTCAACTGCCCATCAAGGGCAGGGATAGATCAACACAAGTATGGGGTCCATTAATGGGGCCAGGGTGCAGTGCGTGCGCTTCCCACATTGGGAGGACTGGCCGAGCTGGACTTCAGATGATTTTCGGGTCCAGTGTCGTAGGTCCTCCCCTTCTTCCTGCAGTGATTGCTGCTCCGGTTATAGACCACCAGGGTCTGCACCTTTTTGATGATGGCCTACCATATGGCCTTTTTCTGATGGGCGTTGACTTGTATGATTACGAAAAAAGAAAGATTAAAAAAATTGTGAGGTTTTGTTTCTTTGTATTAATTTAACACAATTTTGCCAAAACTATCACAAGCATTTCTAAAAAAGCTACTACAGCATTTTTTTTTAAATTAATTTTTTCTTTAAACTACAAATATTTAGTGACCGATTGATGACCCTCATCACTTTTAATTTCCCTACTTTAGAATTCAAGGCCATTAACATCATCCCGGGGGTCTGAAACATTTCCTTTATAGAGAGATACTTCAAATCATTGTGAGCTTCTGAAGGCTAAACAACTTGCACCTTCTTACCACACCCACACACACCCAGCTGCATTGGCTTATTTCCTAATGTCCATACAGCCAAATACTATGCTTTGAACCATATACTATGACTAAGGACACCATGGAAGGGCTGCCATGTGTGTCAGTGTTAGTGCAGGTTTTGCTAAAGTATGTACATGTGTGTGTAGGAATGAGTAATATTTGTCTGGGTAATTGAGAGCCTGTATTGTATGGACATACCTATCGCCATATTTGGCACTGTTACATCTATGACACAAGTATCCACTCTTTATTTAGAAAATGGTAGAAATTTAAAGGGCAGAAAATAATTCTGCAGACAAATTCATAACATAAATCAATTTTCTGCACTCTACGTTTCTCTCATTTCAACATATGGCTGTATTTTTCACTTATACTTATGGCACAGTGTCTACTGGCCACTGGGAGTAAGGGGCATGCAGTCTGGAAATACTAAACTTTGAAATGTGAGTAAATTGAAATAAAGAGTTACCTAAATCATCAAGATTTTTTTTTTTTCAATTTATAGACATTTAAAAGCACTGATAAACATAATTTTCTACACAGCCCAAATGATTAGTTGACTTCATTCCAAACCCAAAACTTCACTCAGGAACTAAAAGAGACATTTTAGCTTCTGTTTCCTAAAATAAAACGTTAGTGAGAAATACATTTTCTTTTAAAACATGTACCTGTTCCTCTGGTGAGCCATAGAGCTGGCTGTACAGGACAGGACCTCTATAGTCAATACATCCAACTCCTCAGCTCAGAAATTAGGAGTCCTGTCACATGCATTTACTGGCATCCTGGCTCCCAGAGGTCAGACACAGCAGCAAAAGTTTATTGAGGTGTTGTGTTGTTGGCTGCATTGTTAGGAGGCAAGGGAGCTTTTTTGGATATGTTGCGTACATCTACATGATGTGCGCAGTCATCAACAGAGACGGACACAGTCTTTTGTACGTAGCAGTCACACACATTAGCCTATGGCAGTGCCGGTCACGGAGTTTACACCCACTACGAGGGCAACGTCCACCCACGGCTTTCTGATGGCAAATGACCTGACTGCAAAGTTAGGCGGCTGCCATTTTAGAAAATGTTAAGTGCGTCATCACCACTTAAAATGGTGGCTGGTTTGTTTACTTATATAAAATGTTTTTAAAAAATGTAAAACAGTATAATGTAATGCGTTACAGTGGTTAAGTGCGAGAGTTGCATGGTTTAATTTATACTTCTGTTGATGGAATTTTAGAGGAAAAAAATAATATGTAAATAATACAGACATATTAACGTTTGTTAAATTAATTTCCAACATCACTTAACTTAAAAAACATTGTGTACAAATATGTCACAAAAACATGTAATTTTACAAAGACATGAGATGTGTGTTGATTATCAAAGAAACATTTGCTCATTTGAAGATATATTTCTCTTATTTCTTAAATGCAGCCATATAAACCCAGGGAGAGGTAGAGACGACAGCCTCATGTGTTTAGACCATTTCCAGACCTTGCCACCATGGAAGAAGTGAATACTATAAAAAAAATCACATTGAATAGGCAAACTGTTCTTGATTTATGTCATCAGCTGAAACCAGATCTTCTGCCTCACAATAGGAATCCCATATCAGTAACACCAATAGTCAAAATCATGGCAGTGCTCCATTTTGTGGCCACAGAATCCTTCCAACACACAACCAAGCATGTCAAAACCAACCTTTAGTGGTATGCTACAAGAAAATATTGTTTTAGTGATGAGACACATCAACAGCTTCATCCAGTTTCCACGAAATGAGGATGCTTTGGGTGGCATACAACATGGTTGGAACAACTGAATGCACACAAATTGCATTAGTGCTACCACGCAACAGAAAACAGGTCTACCACAATCATAAGAAATTCTGATTCTTCCGATTGTTCTGTGATTCAATCAATGTGCAAGCTGTCTGCTTACCTGATTTGTTCATCTCAAGTATGTGTGCCCATTTCCTAGGATCAACACATGATTCCTTTGTACTACAGAACAGCAACACACCCCTGCAAATGTCACAATTTGGACCTGGGAGCACCTGGCTTGTCAGTAAGAACGATCTGTCAATTTGATTATTAGGTAAATTTTTAATTTAAGAATGGGATTAGATATTTTTGCTCAATATTTTTATTTCATATAGGAGACTCAGCTTATCCTAACCGACCATGGTTGTTAGTACCGCTGAGGAATCCTACAATGCCAGGTGAAGTCTGCTTCAATGAGGCCCATGGAAGAACACGGAGGCCAGTGGAGCCTGTTTTTTGGCTCCTAAAGGCCAGATTTCACTGTCTGGATAAAACTGGTGGAGTCGTCCTCTACTCACCCGAGAAGGTGTACAAAATCACCATGGCCTGCGGAATGTTGCATAACATAGCCCTGCAACGGAACATCCCATACATTGCAGAGGATGGAGACCATCATGAGCCACTGTGTGAGGATGTTGAAATGCCAAATGAAGATGATAGTGGCAAAGAGGAAGGAACTGGCATATGTCAAGGTGTTGACAACTTCTTTACATGACTGTAAGTATATCTGTACATATTGTTACTCACCCGAGAAGGTGTGCAAAATCACCATGGCCTGCGGAATGTTGCATAACATAGCCCTGCAACGGAACATCCCATACATTGCAGAGGATGGAGACCATCATGAGCCACTGTGTGAGGATGTTGAAATGCCAAATGAAGATGATAGTGGCAAAGAGGAAGGAACTGGCATATGTCAAGGTGTTGACAACTTCTTTACATGACTGTAAGTATATCTGTACATATTGTTACATTCAATGTCAAAACAACTTGTAATACAATGAGCATGTCATTCTATGCTGGGAGTTTTTGAGGAATGGGCATTTTAGGAAATTCCAGGACAAAATTGTTTGTTGATCAAAGTTTAGACACGTTGACTACTGTGTTCATTTACATCGTTTACCTTTGATTGTTCTAAGTAAATCTGTCCTCAATTGTGTTTGCAGTGTGTCTATTTTGTCATGTAAAAATCTTAATTATTTCTTATTATTGTGTTTAAAGATCCTTCACTATGTCATCTTCATTTGCGCATTTCAAAGTTGTGACATTTGCTATGTGCTTCTGTTGCAAAGTAAAAGGACCATAGGTCGATCCTCTGAAACACACACACACTTTGGATGTACATATCTTGTGGAAAAGTGATTGAATTTAAGTTTTTAAGATTACATTAGACTTGTTTTCTGTTGAATGTTGCCATCAAGGCAATATGTGCTGCTTAACCTGCTCTAACCACATGCATATGTCAACCCATGCCATATTCATCTCTCTTCACATTTGCAAAATCCTAATTTTGTGTTAAGTGTATAAAGGTGTGGATGTCTCTCATCATTGTAGAAAACGTTTTGTAGCACATCACTTAAAGTTGGTTGTGACATCAGATACTACCACAGTGTACTGGAAGAATCCAGGGACCACAAAATGGAGTACTGCTATGATTCTGACTATTGGTGTTATTGAATCTTATTTTTATGATTATACCCCATTCTACTGTGGTGTCAGGGTCTGTAAAAATACAAATTGCACAAACTATTTTAGTTATGCCAGGGTTCTAGTTTTTTTTTTACATCGTGCTAATGGATGAAATTAATACATTAAGGTTTGTGGTATTTATCATATTTCACTTTTATGCAAACTTCACTTTTTTAGTGGGGAAAATGTTTTAATCATTTGAATTTTTAAAATAATGATGGAAGCAAGAAATAAAAAAGTAAATACCACAAGGAATACAACACCAGTCTTTGACTTTGTGCTTTTAGAATTTATTTTACAAACACAGTTAAACTGAAACAGGATAAAAACCAAAAACCAAAGTGAAAAAGTAGTCAGTCTTAGTGAACAAAACTATTATTTTAGAGGCAAAATTGTTTGAAGTCCAATGTACTAAATACAACTGGCATACAAAAGGTAAATGTGTCCAGAATATAGTCCACAGAGTGAATGGTAGTCACACACTGGGTGGAATTAGGTTATCTGTCTCTTGCTGGAGGTGGTGGTCTCACCATCCTCCCATGGGGGAGGTGAGGGGGAGAATTCCACAGTTGCAGGGACTGGGGTGGTCATTGCAGGAGTTTCTGCTTGTGTCAGGGACTCCGTTTCTGTGGCTGAGGCAGATGTGGTGGGCCGAGACACTTGGCTCTGCACATATGGTGGTAAATGTCAAACAGCACCCCAAGCATGGAGCTCAAATTTGAGTTTAGAGTCTGCATCTTTACATTGTCCTCCCTCTGAAACTGCTTAGTGTCCTGGAGCTCTGTAAGGAACAGGTCCATCATGTCTTGGGACGTATATAAGGATGCCAAGACTTGGTCAATGGTGGTCTAGATGACAGTGAACCCAATGGGCTCACTTTGCAGGCCCACAGATTCCCCCACGTACCCTACCCACACTACCCTATGCACTTGAGCCAGTGTGCCTGTTAGAAATGGGGTCTCTAGTTGACAGTCGATTTCCACCCTGTCCAAGTAGGGACCCTCACTCTAGTCAGGATAAGGGAGATACCCACTCAGATAAACCCTGCTCACCCCCTTGTTAGCTTGGCATGAGCAGTCAGGCTTATCTCAGAAGCAATGTGTAAAGCATTTGCACATAACACACAGTAAAAAGTGAAAACACTACAAAAGGACACCACACCAGTTTTAAAAAAATAGCCAATATTTATCTATATAAAACAAGCCCAAATACGATAAAAATCCAACATACAGTAAGAAAAATATGAATTCTGCAAGATTTACTCAAAACTACAGTTCCTTGAAGTCAATAGTTTCACCTGGGGCTATGACGGCATTGTGATCAACAAAACTAACAGTTCAGGCCGGCCGCGGCATCGCGGGCCAGCTACGGTGTCGGGAAGACCCGCAAACTGTGCCTTGGATTTGCAGGGCGTTATGATCCTTGCGGTGAGCTCCGGAGAGCGGCATCACTGATGTCGTGGTGTCGGTTCCGGAGTCGGTGCAGGAGTCGTCGGGCCCTTGAGGTCACATGCATTGCAGATTGAACTCCAGGCTGATGAAGTCAGGTGCGCCGGCGTGGATGGCGTCGGGGCTGCGGTGCGAAGCGGGACGATGCGAAATGCGGTGTCCACAGGTCACGGTGCAGGCAGCGGCTTGGTGACGGCGTCCAGTGGCATCGGTGAGACCAGGGCTGCGGTGTGAAGCGGGGCGGTGCGACGTGCGGTGTCCACAGGTCACGGTGCAGGCAGCGTCGTTGTTGTTGCTGAAGCGCTGTAGTCGGTAGGCCCAAGCCAGCGGTGCAGAATGGGAAGGTGCTTCGTCACCCTCATGAGCGGTGTCCACAGGCCACGATGCAGGCAGGATGCCTGGTGATGACACAGGAGTCAATGGTGCTGGCATCAGTGGACCGGGGCTGCGGTGCGGGATGAGACGGTGCTTCATGTACCTCACGAGCAGTGTCCACAGGCCACGGTGCAGGCAGCGGCGCCAGTGTCAGCAGGAGTGTCATCATCAGGGATGCCCAGGCTGCGGTGTGAGCAGGCAATGCCGGAGTGCGGGACCCACAGGTTGCGGTGCGAGCAGCGGCTCAGTGAAGTCGTTCGATGACGGCATCGGTGAGACCAGGGTCGCGGATGGAAGTGGGGCAATGCGACTCCGTGTGGTGTCGGCAGGTCCCAGTGCAAGCCAGCGCCGTTGTTGCCAGCTTCGCACAAAACACACAGTTCCCAGTGCGGCAGGTCGAGGAAACTGAAGTCTTTGGTGTCCCTGAGACTTCCAACAGGAGGCAAGCTCTACTCCAAGCCCTTTGACATTTTTCTCAAGCAGGACACACATCAAAGTTCACCCTTTGCACTCTTTTCAGGCAGAAGCAGCAACTGCAGGCCAGTCCAGCAAAGCAACACAGCAAACGGACAGTACTCCTCCTTCAGCTCTTCAGCTTTTCTCCTGGGCAGAGGTTCCTCTTGATTCCAGAAAGGTTCTAAAAGTTTGGGGTCTTCTTCTTATACCCAGTTCTGCCTCTGAAATTGGCAAACTTCAAAGCAAAGTCTCAAATGTTTGCAAGATCCTTCCTTGTCCAGGCCAGGCCCCAGACACTCACCAGGGGGTCGGAGACTGCATTGTGTGAGGGCAGGCACAGACCTTTCAGGTGTGAGTGACCACTTCCCCCCTCCCCTCCAGCACAGATGGCTATTCAAAATATGCAGGCTACACCCTAGCCCCCTTTGTATCACTGTCTAGAGGAGAGGTGTGAACAGCCCAACTGTCAAATTGACCCAGACAGACAATCCACAAACAGGCAGAGTCACAGAATGGTATAAGCAAGAAAATGCCTACTTTCTAAAAGTGGCATTTTCAAACAGACAATTTAAAAAACAACTTCACTAAAAGATGTATTTTTAAATTGTGAGTTCAGAGACCCTAAACTCCTTATTTTTATCTGCTCTCAAAGGGAATCTGCACTTTAATGATATTTAAAGGCAGCCCCCACGTTAACCTATGAGAGAGATTGCACAGTGAAAACCGAATTTGGCAGTACTTCACTGTTAGGACATATACAACACACCAGTATATGTCCTACCTTAAACAGACACTTCACCTTGCCCATGGCGCTACCTAGGGCCTAACTAAGGGGTGCCTTACATGTAGTAAAAGGGAAGGTTGAGGCCTGGTAAGTGGGTACACTTGCCAAGTTGAACTGACAGTTTAAAACTGCACACACAGACACTGCAGTGGCAGGTCTGAGCCATGATTACAGGACTACTAATGTGGGTGGCATAACCGGTGCTACAGACCCACTAGTAGCGTTTGATTTACAGGCCCTGGGCATCTCTAGTGCACTTTACTAGTAAATCAAATATGCCAATCATGGATAAACCAATCAACAGTATAATTTCTATAGGGAGCACTTGCACTTTAGCACTGATTAGCAGTGGTAAAGTGCGCAGAGACAATAAACCAGCAAAAACAGACCTCAAAAAATAGGAGGAAGAAGGCAAAAAGTTTGGGGATAACCCTGCAAAAAGGGACATTTCCAACAGTGCCCGATCCCACTGAGTCGTGGCTAAACTGAAGGTGGTGGTTGTGGAGATGGCTCAACAGCAGCCAGGACTGGGAGGCACAAGATTGGGGTGATGTTCCTTTGGATACAGGAAGTGAAGGTGTCCATTGGCTGAGGTTTTGTAACAGCTTGGGTTGGAGGAGTAGGTGTAGGCTGAGTGAGACTCACTGGAGCTGTCTGTCCAGACAGACCATATGGACCAGGCTGCTCCACATCATCCAAACTTGCAGACCTGGAGTACTCAGTGAAGGCTTAATCCTGGTCTGGAGTAGAGGTATCCTCAGTGACAAATGGTTATCCACATACTCTGGGTGTAGGGCCTAATATGTATTACAAGAAAACAAATTGTAAACATCTGGCTTATCAAATCTGATTTCTGCTTCAAATGAAGCAAACTAAAATTGGAAAAGTACTATTAATAGTATGTTTAGACCTTTCAGTGGTGTTTTGCTAATTACCTAAACAATATAAAGTACACATATGCAAACCTCAAACAAAGGCATGTGAAGAGATGTCCTGAAAAGAAAGAGATTACTCAGGAAGTGTACATAAATGATACCACACTTAAACCCAACTCTATATAGAGGGGACATGAGACGTTACCTATTCCAAGGCCTAGCAGGCCTAGCAGGAATTAATGACATTCGTCATCATATGAACTTTGCCAAGTAGATTTATTATCATTACAACGTATATTCTGCATAAAACATAACATGCTTTTTAAGTTAACATACTATGAGTTGTGAAACCAATTACATTACTTCAATGAAATGACAATAAAGTGACAACATACAAATTTACATGAAATAATCCAATTTTTATACATTGCATAAAATGGGGTTTGAGAAATTCCTGATATTTTGGCATATGTGCATATATGGAACAAGAGAGAATAACCAACATTGCACTGCAAACATATTTTCCTGATACAAAAACAAGGCAAGACAGGTTGTAGTCCTTTCAATTTGACATTGCCAACACTTGGGAAATTGTAGGTTGAACAATCCTAGTAAAATATATGCACTGAAGATTTACACACACATTTACTAGATTAAGACACATGTGAAATATGTTACAGGGTGAAAAAAAGACTTAGAAGCACCACACCTTCATGGTATAATAGATGGGGGTTTTAACCTGTTATCTTAACTACAACTAAATACATTCAAACAAACATGCAAATACAAGAAATGATCAATGAAGAACAACACACATGTTGACCACACATACTGCCCAGTAGTAAAAGGAGTGAGGGCACCATAATGCTACTAATTTGATGATGACAATAGATTTGTAACTTTTAAACTGGTGTGTATATGTTTTACATTATCAACAGCTAACTTAAAAGCAGGAACTACATTTATGTTTAGTGAGACATACATAAGTCTAACACACCAATCTCCACTGCAACAGGGATTCCTGTCAAGCCTTCAGGATGTAGGATCAGCAAGACATTCTCTTCCCAGGGAGATAGTTTAATGGGGGGCTGGGAAATCCACTGCCAGTCATATGGGCCTCCAGATAATGCTTGGAGGCTAGGGAACGCACTCTCCCCCGAAGGTCATTTCATCTCTTCCAAATTTCTTCATGTGTTCGCAGGTTGTTGGCTACAGCAGTGGTTCCCAACCTTTTGACTCTTGAGGACCCCCAAAGAATCACTACTGGAGGCCGGGGACCCCCAAGCAATTTGTACGATTGCAATTTCAAACATTAAAACAGCAATTAAAAAAAATACACAAACAAGTACACACCAAACAAATAATTGAATTACAAAATATATAATTATTTTGTATTAAAAACATATGCAAAAGTCAAAACATTTTAATGGGAAGTCAAAACATTTTAATGGGAAGCTTGGCACTGCATCTCAGTGTCTAACTTTTCAGTGTTTGGTTTTATTTAGGAAAGCTGAATCCTCAGGTCAGAATTTACATTTCCTAAGCAATTTCTGTTTTTATTTTTTAGGTACTTAAGATCTAAGAAAGCTTTTTCACATAAATATGTGGAAGGGAAAGAAAGTAAAACCATAAGGACCTCTCATCTCTCCATAGCCTCTCTGTCACATGTAATTCATTCATTCTGTAGCACGTCTCGTACCAGTGTAGGGTGTTGGAGCACTTTACAGGGGACTACAAGGTGTAGGATTCACATATCATCCATACTGGTAGGCATTTTTTAAGAGTGCTTGGTCTGGAAGCACAAACTCAGGACTCAGAACATAACACAGTGGTCAGCATTGACTTTAATAATAAGAATGTATTTCTACGCAACAAACCTTTTTTAGCAGCATAAGAATAATGAAAGACTGGGAAAAAACATAACTTTCTAATTTGTGCCATGCAGTCACTGCATGCAGCTGTTTGGTGGCAGTTCATAGCTCACTGTGCTAGATTACGATTGTAACTTATGAACTGCACAGTGACAAAAGAATCTATGTGACAAAGGCAGTAACCTACTATGCTATGCACATAAAATACTGTTCTTTGCATACTGCACGTTCTTTGCGGCAGGCATATTAACCATCTGCTCTATCTTAGAAGAGTCAAAACTGCCACTAGACAAAACTCCTGTCTCTCTTCAGCAGGTACATTAATCATCATAGTTATCTTGACACTTTTATCTTTCCCCAAAAGCTGCTGGATGTACATGGAACTTTGCCATGCTTTGCAAACTGCTGCACAAATTAAGCAATAAAGATAAAAACACGCAGCAAGATGCCCCAGTTGGAGAAGTGTCTTCCTGCCGGACCAGGCCAGCAGACTCCTGGGAATGTGTCACATACCCTTGGGGGTCTACGGCCCACAGGTTGGGGATCGCTGAGCTACAGCATTCTTCTCTGTCAACGATTCTGGACCACATTTCCTTTTTCTGCGATATAGTGTTATTTTTGTATTTGAGCTCTAAACAATTGTGTCTCTACTCTAATGATTTCATCGACCATGACTAACAATTCCCCCTCTGTAAAACACAGATTTCTCCCCCCTGCCATTATGAATAAATACAATTGGATGAAATAAAGGACCCACAAGTAAAGGAAAGAAAATAAAACAAGTGACACTTAACAGAGGGCTAAAAAAGGAAATAACCTGACTTCTGTGTACCAAATTCAGCAGCAAAATGGTGTTGTGCCATCCCATTAGCAGATCATCCTGGGAAAAAAAAGATGAAACAAATGTGTACATGTTGGTTTTGGTGGGAGGGTATGACCAAGAATGTGCAGGCCTTGTTCCAAACCTGTCCGCTTGTGCTCATGAAAAGGCTACTCATTCCTTGCCTGCCGGACTATTAGAGGCATTGGACGTTCCACCTGCTCTGTTGCATTCTATCAATATGGATTTTATCACAGACTTACCTCGGGTCAACATCAATACCACTATCGTGGTAGTTTTCGATTTTTTAACCACAATGGCATGCCTCATCCCCCTCAGGAAGGTGTCCCTGCAAAAGAACTAGCAGAAACATTCATTAATCAGATAATGCATTTACATGGGTTACCTACTGTTGGCAGTTTGTTTCCAAGTTCTGGCAAGGGGTCTATTCGGCCTTGCAGATTGACCACCAGTTGTCTTCCGTGTACCACCCACAAATGGTCAAAGGGAGCGCATAAATCAATTATTGGCACAATACTTATGCTGTTAGTTGAGGGCGCACGAGGGGCAAAACAAAACAGCAGCCCCAAGTTAATTTAGGCCCCTACTAAAGAACAAGCAGGGATGACAACGCGAAGCATGACGAAGGAGGAGATTTCCGGCCCATGCAACCTAGCCAGCCCAAGCAGCAAACCAGCCTAGTGGTAAATATCTCTGACCAGTGACTCACACCTACACAAATGCAAGTATTGGAGAAGGAATTGGGCTTTGTCCCCACAGCCCCTTTAGACAAATTCAAGCTCAGTTGTGAGATCAGTGAATTTATCAGGAAGATTATACTTAGAGCCTACTTTGACAGCAAACTAATGGAGGAGTGATACACAGAGGGACACAGGCTTGAGAAACAAGTTCACTTTCACACCTACAATATATCTATCCCAATGGAGATACTCGCTTTTGACAAAGAGGTTTTTAAAAAAAATAGGGGAGATTAACTCATGCAGTGGCAGCTGGTAATGTTTGAAAGTGGTGGGGCCTAAAAGTTCTAGGTGAGAGCCCAGTGGTGAACGAGCATAGTGAGCAAGCCTGACCGTCATAAGGAGGGTTCGGGGGGTTCTCATCCCGGAGATAATTTTGAAAAAAGAGTGGGCAAATAGTGCATTTTCAAGCACATTTAAGAAAGCAAGGTTAATAAAGCAATTGTGAAAATGTGGTTACGACATCAATCAAGAAATTTCATATAATAATGATGTGGTGTGATAATAATGACATGGTGTGATAATTACTGGAGCTGCAAATGTATGGAACAAATGTATGAACAGAAGTGGTTCGTAGGTACACAGAGGCTGCTGAAAGGTAATTTATTACAAAAACTGCGATGGAAACCATTTTCTAGAAAACAAGTTATTATTGTTTCATGTGTTTCTCAGGAGTAGAATGTGAGATGTCACCTTCTAAATTCATGGGCACAATTTAGCAACAAGTGGCATATCACCTATTTACCCTAAAATACCGACCACCTGACATAGCAGACAAACTCTGACTCCATAACCTGGGCCATTTCACACGTAATCATTCTCCTTCCCATCAGCACAACAAATGTAGAGAGATTTGCACACAGCTGGATCACCACTTTAATTAGATTTGATCCGAGAGGCACCAAAATATTAATATAGAGAGAGCTTTTGAATTTCTGATGGGCTGACAGAGGAGAGATTCAATGGACCTGGGCTGAGCCCTGACTGGCACGGATCCAGTGGGGACGCAATATTCAACGTGGCCTGGTGAGTGAGGTAGCCTGTCAGCCCACAGGGAAGTAGGACAGACTAAACTCTCGGAACGCATACACAAAAGTACTAAAATGGCATACATGTAAACGTTAAGTTTAATTTTTTAATTAAGCGTAGGATCTACCACCTGTTCCTGCAGGAAGTTTTTATATGTTAATAATACATATGGTACACTCAGGGAGAGACTACTAGTTCTAAGAAGTCAAGTAAACTGCACGTGTTGCGCTCCTTTAAAAGCCATCAATTCAGTTTTAAATAGTGGTTACTCGAAGATGATGTCAGAAAGGCTTTGATTACAAAAAAGTCCGCTCTTAAGTGGAATCATCTATAAGAATGTGCAGATGAACTGTACTTCTTACTTTAAAAAAGCAACTCGTTTGGACAAAGTGGAAGTTGTTTGAGTCTAAAATCTAATCAAAATTTGCGGTGTACTCTAGTTGCCGACATGTGGATGTAACCAAATTCAGACTCCCCTATGCAAAATTAAATTTGCGAAACATTCATACATTTTTGACTTCACACTTAGGGATCTCTATGGGGGTCACTATGAACACGGCGGTAAACACTGCTGACCGTCGTGGCGACGGTGAACAGAAGACTACCATTGGCGGTGAACAGAAACCCGCCATATAATGAACCAAAAATCTGATTCTCACAAAAATCACCAGTCCACCAGTCTCCGCCAGGACCTTGTCGGAGGAAATGCTGGACCTCCCACCCCGCCACCGCTGAGCACAATCACATCCCGCCCTCCAAATAATGATGCACAAATCACCTTGGCGCTCAGTGGAAGCCGAACGATCATTGGCGGTGCAGACTGCCACGGGCGGCAAGTAGACCCAACAGTAAGATGTGCACACATTGGATAAGTCAGAAACCCACACAACTGACACACATCCACAACACCATAAAACACTCACAGACACAACCCACAATCTTTTGCAACAAAAGTAGGCCAATAAAGACAGAGATCACCAGAAGCAGACACCGAACGCCACAATCCACAATACTTACACCCGACCACAGAAGAGCACCCTCACCGAGATCCACACCAGACACCATTCACGACAGTCACTATGGCATCCCCCAAACGCCCACGCTTCACAGAAAGGGAGCTTAGGACCATGGTGGACCAGATCCTGAAGGTCGAGCCACAACTATTCGGGGCTTGGGTGCAGCACACACCCATTGCCAGGAAGATGGAGCTATGGCAGACGACTGTCAACAGGGTCAATGCAGTGGGACACCATCCACGCACCAGGGACGACATCCGCAAGAGATGGAACGACCTGCGGGGGAAGGTCAGGGCCATGGCATCCAGGCACCACATTGCAGTCCAGAAGACTGGGGGAGGACCTCCACCAACACCACCCAACTACACTGGCTGAGAGGAAAAGGTACTGCCCATCCTGCACCCTGAAGGCCTCTCTGGACTCACTGGAGGAATGGACTCGGGTAAGTTTTCTACATTTACCCCATATCCATCACACCTGTAATGCATGCACCACCCCACCCCTCCAACACCCACCAGGACCACTACCCCACCCAGCCCACAGGCACTGAATCCACTACCCCTGCATGCTCACAAACCCACTAACAGGCCCACATCCCTCCCCCTGTGCACAGCCACCCACCCCAGCAAGGAAACACAATGGCCTATAACACCCAGAATGCACCGCCACATCCAAGCTAAAAGCAATGCTAACCGCACTAAAGCATCCTGCAGGGCCCCAAAGTGTGTAAGCTGCACAAACCCACCCAGGCGCCTGCCCCCCATGTGACCATGCAAATGTAACAGACATGTCCATTTCCCCCAACAGGCACCACCACCCATGCTACCCTGACGGACAGGACAAGGAGTGGCAGTGCCCCCCCAGGGAGACAGAGGCACCTCATAGGACACTGGGGATGGAACCCCGGACACCAATGAGCAGGTTGGCCCCCCACACAGTCCTGGACTGTCACCATCCAGCAGCCCAACCCAGGATACCACTGACACTCCTACCACCCAGCCAACAACATCAGCCCAGGGCAACCGTCCCCACACCTGTGTATCCAGGCCACAGACTGGTGGAACACAGGTACAGAGGCCACAGTCACCCCCTACCAACAGGCAGGAAGACGATGGCCCCAATACAAGTGGTACCGCCAGACCTGTGCAGGGGACACAGGCACAGGGGGCTACGCCCAGTGGGAGGGTATCACTGGCCCAGGGGGGAGGCCACGGGATGGATGCTGCAGCCCAGGACGTGATCTCTGAGGTCCTGGGAGCCTTCCACCATACCCAGGACAGAGTGGCCCAGATAGTATCCACCGTGGAGCAGAGTCAGAGGATGCAGCAAGCACACCACCAAAAGGCCATGGAGCAGTGGAAACTGCACAATGCCACAATGGCCAGCATAGCAGGTGCACTGCAGCAGCTGGTCCAAACACAGCCTGAGGCCCACACAGAACAGGAAGCCCCCACTACAGCACAGGAGACAGACCGGACAATAAGAGCATCAGCAGCAACTTCACATGTACTACCCTCTGAGGAAACACAGGGGACATCCATCTCATCCCCTACAGCCCAACAACAGGCGCCCAAACGGACCCTCAGGCCAAGATATGGGACAGGAGCACCTGCCAAGAACAAGGCCCCCTCTAAGAAGTGACACTGCAAAAAACTATCCACCAACTATCCCACTCAATCAACCACCAAACAGTGCTAATAATAATTAAAAATTAATGTAAACATTGATGGACCTACCAATACTGATAACAATGCTGCCACCATGTTGCCATTTTGGATAGCCACCATTGACCCACTGCCATCACTGTAATTTGCACGATTTTATCCCTACACCAAATAAAATACATATTACACCTGTTACAATGTCCCCTGTCATTATGTGTGAGCAAAGAGAATTATGGGTGCAACTGGTTGATAACTCCTTTATTTGTACCTGTGTAGCATGAAATGCACCACTCGCCTTATATATTGTTGTGCCTGAATATGTTTAGAACAAATACACTAAATTGTATTCTGCCCTATGCAGACCTGGACACAGTGGCAATTAGTATATTCCAACCCCCCCACTAGATGACAAGGCACATTGACAGTATGATGCACAGACACCAATCTCATCCAATTGTCCCACATAGTTACTGGAAGTAGAGTTGTATCAGTTGGGTCCTGGAATTTACATCTTCCCATTCCTCATCATCACTCATCACCATCACTCTCGTCCCCTCTCTGAGGAAGCTGGTCTGGATATACAGCACCCTCCTCCTCCAAGAGGGGGATAGAATTCCTCACAGCCACGTTGTGCAGCATGCAGCAGGCCACCACTATTCTACACACATTTTCAGGCCCATAGTCCAGGGAACCGCCAGAGAAATGTAGACAACGAAATTTAGCCTTCAGGAGACCTATTGTGCGCTCTATCACCCTCCTAGTACATCCATGGGCCTCATTATAATTCTTCTCTCCATCTGTTCCAGGATTGCTCACTTGTGTCAGGAGCCAACACAAATTGGGATAGCCAGAATCATCTAGAAAAAGGTTAACAACACAACTTAAAATGACAAGCCTCAGAGGCAGACAAGCCGGCTGTCTTGAGGGTGGCAATCAGTGACAGAAACACCTACCTTTGATCCACCCTCTGTCCTCTTGTAATTGTTCCATCTTCTGTGGCACACTACTGTTCCTCAGCACAAATGAATCATGGACTGAACCAGGGAACATGGCATTCACACGTGTGATGTACTGGTCTGCAGTACACACCAATTGAATGTTCATGGAGTGAAAGTTTTTCCGGTTTCTGTAAACCTGTTCACTTACTCTTGGGGTGATTATAGGTATGTGGGTGCCATTGATGGCACCTATCACATGGGGTATGTTGGGAAAGGCATAGAAGTTCGACTTGATGGCAGGGAGGTCAGTACTTTGGGGAAACCTCACATAGGACTGCAGGTGTCGTACAAATGCATTCAGGAATCATGTCAGTATAATGCTAAACGTTGACTGTGGAAAACCAGCACCCATGTCCTCTGTCACTTGAAATGAGCCTGTGGCCAGGAAATGGAGTGCAGAAAGCATCTGCACTTCAGTAGGGATGGCATGCTGATTACGATTTGCCAGAGTCAGTGCAGGATCCAGTAATGCACAAAGTTCAAGAATAGGGTGAGTCTGTAATTGATAATGATGTTACGCTTCACCATGGTCTTCAAATCCACAAGTGGTCTGTACACCGATGGGGCCCTTCCTCACCACAAGGGTCTGTACCTAAGAGGAGTTGGAAACACATGTGAGGAACACCCATACATGGGCACACATTGTCAGTCATTGAGCACTGCTGTCTTGATTGTCGCAACACAAATGCATAATGTGTATGACATAATATCAACTTGACCACAATGACAGATCAGGGCTTGTCAGGTGAGGTAATGTTAATTGTCATATGCCTATGTGTGTTTGGGGAACAGTAGGGCCTGCATTGTGCAGATGGGAGTTTTATAAATGCGGAGTTTTTGCCAAAATTTCTGCCCCATGTAATCCAGAACTGTTGT